>NC_052358.1:3771806-3773534 GCF_009727055.1 Benincasa hispida
AGTTTGGATGCTAAAATAGAGCCAAGAGGACTTTCATTTTTAGATCACAATTCAGAAATACGGTAAAAAGAGTTGGAAAGTTGAGCAAACTTGAGTTGGAGCCAAATCCATGCCGTTAATCATAGAGGACGCATTGGACAGTGAAGTCTGAAGGAGGTTAGCTCCTTGCGATGGCAAAGTTGAATTGTAATGATAGTAAATTGGCTTGTTATGCGTTGGTGATGGCTATGCATTAAGTATGGATTATGTGTTGAACATCCAAGAGTTGGACGCATACAAAGGATGAGATCATCAGGAGAACATCATCAAAACCATGTGTCTTCTTGGGAGGAAAGCCTTAAGCCTTAAGAATTTGAGGTGGTGGCATCAGATTGGAGGCCCATGCGTTGGCAACGTGGGAGGAAGACACTTAGCTTGTGATGATCACAACATTGCGTTGATGGGGTGAGAAGGAGACACTTGGCCATGCAGCCAAGTAGGTGGTGTCAACTCTAGAGAAAGTTTGGATGCCTATAAATAGAGCCAAGAGACTTCATTTTTAGATCACAATTCAGAAATACGGTAAAAAGAGTGGGAAAGTTGAGCAAACTTGAGTTGGAGCCAAATCCATGCGTTAATCATAGAGGACGCATTGGACAGTGAAGTCTGAAGAGGACGCATCAAATTGGGATGAGGATTTCTCCCAATTTACTCGTGCGTTTTGAGTGATTCTGAAGCCACCTGAAATCTCGAAAAGTCTAGTTTCTAATTAGGGCTGCTGGAAGAAAAGCTTAAAGGGATCGGATTGTAAACTGAGAAGAAGACAGAAGTGTCAGGCTGTCGAATAAGCTTGAGCCTGTCTTGAAGATTCTTTGATTCCACCTAAATCACGAGAATTTCTGAGCTCAAATTTTAGGGTAAGCTTCCTGAGACATTTAGAATATCTTTTAGAAGTAAGTATCTCAAAATAATATTTAGAACTATGAGTAATTTGAGTTGTAAGTTGAATTTGGATTCTAGGGGTGAAAAGGGAGCCCGAGGTAGAAAAAGGAGCTACTAGAGTGAAAAGCTCCTAAGCAATCAAGGTGAGTTGCTAAAACATTTTGACTAAAACCTTTGCTTAAAATGTTTGATTACAATGTGTTATAGAAAGCATGTTTTAAAGAAGATTATTCTCATGCAAGCTAGTTTTACAAAGTGATTTCCAAGAAAACCATGAGTTATGTTTTTTAAACGCATGCATGTGTGAGAAATTGTTGAAAAGTGATTTATATGTTTTAAATATACTCATCATGGGTTGGTCCTTTAAAGCCATGTTTTTATATGTGTTATACTATAAATGCTTTAAAGAAAAAGCCATTTATGACTAGTTTTACTTAAAACGCGATACCGAAGGACATTTGAGAAGGTATCCGTCCAACTAGATACTGAAGGACATTTGAGAAGGTAACTATTGGTATTGAAGGATGTTTGAGAAGTACCAATCCAACTAGATACTGAAGGACATTTGAGAAGGTATCTGAACAGAAGTACCTAAGGTATGACGGTACTTAGTATGGCCACGTGCACGTAGGTAGTTAGAGTCAGAGATTGAGCAAAAGGGTTCTCTCTTGACTAGCAGTTGGTGTTGGGATATTTTTATCCATAGTAAGGGTTATTCTCAACTGAGAAATAATTTTACTGTTTTATGATTAAAACAACTTTATATGTTTTATGCTTGGAAAATGTTTATACTGCAGTACAAGTACT
>NC_052358.1:3775154-3776517 GCF_009727055.1 Benincasa hispida
AGACAAGGTCGAGAGGTGAGTCTCAGGGTGAATCATTCCAAATCCCCGCCATAAAGCTCTGTATTTAGATCAACTCTACCAGTTGAGCAAGCCTGAGAGGGAAGCTCATCCTTCCATTCACTCCATTTATACCGGCAAGCAATCTCTCCATCCAGATCGGTGTCAAGACATTGGCACTCTTTTGTATGTGTTTCTAACTCTTATTCATCAATTGTATTTCATCTTCTTAGTCTAAATCATTCACAACCATGTATCAGACGCTTGATTTTATAATTAAATGTCATTATCACTTTCATTTCCACACATCTGTCTATTTTCGTTCCTCCATTAATCAATTTCTCCACGATGTTTTCTTAATCCCTTGTGATTAATATGAATTAAACAAGTAACTTAATCTGTGCTAAAGAAATAAAGATGTTTAGCTAAAGCATGCTAGACGACATCTTCACCTGTGAGAGCAGAAGTGAAGATGCCATTCTGATCTGTTGAGAGAAGGTTAGAAGAATGCATTAACTAAAGAAAGAAGTACTTCCAGAGATGGAAGCAACCTTGCATTCACTACGTTCGTCCCTGTTTCACCATAGAGAAGTGGGAAACGCGACCGATCACTGAGAGGTGTACGCCAAGGGAAAGCGGAACCGTACTTATATCTTCAACGTAATTAAGAAACTTGCATTGTTTATATTAATTATCCTTTCTCTTTCAGTTTCGCACATAAGCCTTGCCACCGCATAACATGATCTTTGTATATTCTTCATAGTCAGTCTCAACCTCAGTATCTTGTATCATCATAGCTTAGGTTTATTTTATTGCACTTTACTTTCATCGCAATTTACTTTATTATCGCATTTTTATCGATTATCTTTACTTTACTGCACAATTTACTTTATCGCATGTACAAACAACACTTATTAAATTGAAAAAACCCCCGGTCTTATATATCACAAATATAACGCAATTAACCTAAAAAAATCCTTGTGTTCAACCTCGGATCACATCGAGAAACTTGTGGTGAAATTATACTTGCTTTCAACACAAGGAAACTTGTGACAATGCACGGCATACTACAAGAACATTCATTAATATCGCATATCTAGAAGTAGTATCGCATATCATCGTAATCATCCATATGTTGTATGACATAAGAAGATTAATTTTATTCATTCATATTCATACATGTCAACAAGTTTATGGCATCATCGCATTTTATGTCATCAAGCTTAGATTAAAATTATGTCATCACATGCCTTACAAGTTTATGGCGCCATTGCCGGGGATTGGTTAACGGTTATTGTTGAACATGTTTGTGATATTTTGCAGGACAGATCTCTTTGTACTGGCTGTTTATCGCGAATAGCAGTCT
>NC_052358.1:3777072-3806178 GCF_009727055.1 Benincasa hispida
GCATTTGATGAATTTTGTAGACATGTGCAGCGCATTCCCCATGCCTGGTGTGACTCAAGAAAGACTTAGGTTATATCTTTTCCCGTACACACTGCGAGACGAAGCAAAGAGGTGGGCTCAATCGTTAGAGCTAGATGAGATTAACACGTGGGAATAGTTGGTTGATAGGTTCATGAACATATTCTTCCCTCCAACCATCAATGTAGGGAAATAGAGGGATGTGTTGAATTTTAAGCAAAATGGTTATGAAACTTTGAGCACCACCTAGGTGCGTTTCAAACAATTAGTGAAGAGTTGTCCGCATATCGGGATTCTCGATAGCATTCTAATGGAGACGTTTTACAATGGCTTAGATCAATCAATGCAAGCAGTTGCCAATGCGTCCATAGCAGGAGGATTAATGGACAGATCATATATGGAAACCAAGAGCATAATAGATTGCATCTCACGACATTCTGATGAGTGGATTGATACTGGGTTAGAGGAAAGTGGTCTAGAGCAAGAAAGAGTAGAAAGTGTCAATGTGTCAACTAATACAATGAGCACACTGGTAGATCAAATGACCACGATCACCTCGCTTCTTCAGGCATTGGCTAATCAACAGAGAAATCTCTCTCAAGGTTCAACACAAGTTAATGTATTGATGCACGTGGCCGCAATGAATTGCGTTCAATGTGAGGAGGGTCATCCAACAGAAGTCTGCCCGTGGAATCAACATGCCGTATATTTTATCTATAATGAATCATTTGGCAACATCTACAACCTTGTTGGTGGGATCATCCAACTTTAAGTTGGGACGGGAATCACAACCAGGGGAAACATAGTTTCCATCAGAACAATTATCAAGAGGATTGAGGCAACCCTCCGGTCTTCATTAATCCGGACTGTAGTCCAGGTAACTCCCAGAGTATACCACCCTATGACCAACTGTTCTTATATGATACCTCTTGCAGTACCTCATCTCTGGAGACTTCACTGAAGCATCATATCAAAAAATGCAAGGCAATTAGACAATCGCAAGCTGATTCCCTTAGAGGTTTGGAAGAACAGATTGAACAGCTTGCAATTGAGTTGAAAAATAAAGTGCCTGGTACGCTGACTAGCAGTTAAGGAGCATCGGGGCCACGAGGTAAAGAGCAATGTCATGCAGTGACATTGAGGAGTGGTTAAACAACAGCCCCTGCATGACCAGTACCAGATCCAAGGACAAGGCTAGTAGATCTAACTGTCGATGATGACCAATCAATCAATAGTGGAAAAATAATCAGTTCAGGAGTAAGTATACCTATAAAATATGAAACTCCTCAAGACTTGAAGTCTGAATCAACGCAACCTTCAGCTAACGAAATACAGCAAGAACATGACCTCAACAAATAGCCAACTAAATAGGAAGTAAGGTGGGATCCTCTACCTTTCCCGTTTAGACTGAAGAAGAAAGATGATAGCAAGCAATTCCAGAGGTTCCTGGACATTCTCAGACAATTTCACATCAATATTCCCTTAATAGAAGCTTTGGAACAGATGCCGAGCTATGTAAAATTTCTCAAGAATATACTTGCTAACAAAAGAAAGATTGGGGAGAATGAAACAGTTGTGTTAACGTATGAATGTAGTGCACTATTTCAAAACAATATCCCCACCAAAATGAAGGACCCTGGGAGTTTTACATTGCCTTGCTCAATAGAAGGGAAGAAGGTCGGGAATGCGCTGTGCGATTTAGGGGCAAGCATAAATCTAATGCCCTTATCGATCTTTAAGAAGTTGGATATCGACAACGCAAGACCAACCACGATCACACTACAGTTGGCTGATAGATCGATAACGCATCCTGAGGGCAAGATAGAGGATGTACTTGTGCAAGTGGACAAGTTCATCTTCCTGGCGGACTTTATCATATTGGATTACGAAGCTGGCAAAGAAGTACCTATCATCTTGGGTTGCCCATTTCTTGCAACAGGGCGAGTGCTGATCCTGTCTCTTATACACATCTAGATGTGTATAAGAGACAGGACTTTATCATATTGGATTACGAAGCTGGCAAAGAAGTACCTATCATCTTGGGTTGCCCATTTCTTGCAACAGGGCGAGTGCTGATCGATGTGCAAAAAGGAAAACTCACCATCAAAGTTGACGATCAGGAAGTGAAGTTCAACATTTTCAATGCATTGAAGTACCCAAGTGATATGGAGAATTGCCAGTATATTGAAGAACTATGGGAAGAACCTTCGCACAAGCCCCTGGCAGAATTGGAGGAAGAAGAATTTAGAATCAGCGCAATTTGAGAGGAGGATTGCATCGCAATTCATGTTGAATCAAATTTTGAACCACTCAAGTTATCTGAACGAACTTCACAACACACTAAGCCATGTTTATAGGAACCACCCGTGCTAGAGTTGAAGCCGTTACCTATGCATCTCAAGTATGCTTACTTAGGAGGTAACAACACGTTACCGATTATAATGTTTGTCTCGCTGAGTAAGGAGAAAGAAGACACACTAATACAGATCTTGAGAAATAATGCAAAGGCTTTAGGATGGACCTTGGTAGACATTCGAGGAATCGGTCCTTTGTACTGCATGCACAAGATTCGTCTGGAAGAAGGAAAGACCAGATCGATAGAAAGGTAACATCGCTTGAACCCTGCTATGAGGGAAGTAGTGAAGAAGGAAATAGTGAAGTGGCTGGACGTAGGTGTCATCTACCCAATATCTGATAGCAGCTGGGTGAGCCTAGTGTAGTGTGTTCCGAAGAAAGGGGGAACGAAAGTCATCACTGATGACAAGGATGAACTAATTCCCACAAGAACGACTACGGGGTGGAGAATCTGTATGGATTATCGCAAGTTAAATTTGGCCACTAAAAAGGACCATTTCCCACTCCCGTTCATTGATCAAATGTTAGACAGACTTGTTGGGAATGAATTCTTCTATTTTCTTGACAGCTATTCAGGGTACAACCAAATAGCAATTGCGCTGGAGTATTAAGACAAGAAAACCTTCATGTGCCCATTTGGTAGGTTTGCATTCCGGCGCATGTCATTTGGACTCTGCAGTGCACCATGCACTTTCCAACGCTGTATGATGGAAATCTTTTTAGATTACTTGGAGGAGTCAGTCGAAGTATTCATGGACGATTTTTCATTTTTCGGCAATAATTATGACTCCTGTTTAGTTAACCTCGAGAAAGTCTTGAATAGATGTGTGGCAACGAATCTTGTTCTGAACTAGGAAAAATGCTACTTTATGGTTGAAGAAGAAATTGTTCTGGATCATAAAATCTCGAAGGCAGGATTGGAAGTCGATCAGGCGAAAATCGACGCAATTTCCAAGCTACCTCCACCAGTGAACGTGAAAACACTTCGGATCTTTTTGGGACACGCTGGGTTTTATAAAATATTTATTTGCAACTTCTCCTAGATCGCAAGGCCCCTAAGTGCTCCTTGAAGCTGACTGAGAATATAATTTTGATGATGCGTGCACCAAAGCATTCAACACATTGAACGATGCGCTCATCACCACACCCATTTTGATTGTGCCGGATTGGACACAACCATTTGTGTTGATGTGTGATGCGATCGGTTATGCAATGGGCGCAATGTTGAGTCAGCATAAGGACAAGGTATTGCATCCTATCTATTATATGAGCAAAACATTGAATGATGCATAGGAGAACTATACAACCACGGAGAAGGAAATGCTCGCAGTGGTGTTTGCACTGGAGAAATTCCGACATTAATTAATCGGAACAAACGTTGTGGTGTATACCGATCACTCTGCGATCAAATATCTGATGACAAAGAAGGATGAAAAACCAAGGCTTATACAGTGGGTGTTGCTCCTGCAAGAGTTTGACCTAGAGATTAAAGACCAGAAAGGCATCGAGAACCAAGTCGCTGATCATTTGTCAAAATGGAGAATTGTGAGGTTCAAGGGAAAGAAAAAGATATTGAAGAAAGATTCCCCGATGAGCTACTGATGTCAGTAGACATTAATGTTTCCTGGTATATGGACATTGTGAACTTTATCGACTTGGACCTGATCACATTCTACGTCGATGCATTCCTGAGCACGAAGTCAAGCACATTCTAGAGCTTTGTCATGAGTCCCCTTTTGGAGGACATTTTGGGGGACAGCGAACTGCCGCAAAGGTTTTATAGTGTGGCTATTTTTGGTCAACATTGTTTAAGGATGTCCATGCCCACGCTGTGCAATGCGACAGATGTCAGAGAATGGGGAGTATGTCTAAAAGAAATGAAATGTCGTTGAGGTCAATCTTAGAGGTTGAATTTTTTAATGTTTGGGGAATTGACTTCATGGGCCCGTTTTCCACCATCAGAAGGTATCATTATTCCTGGTCGCGGTTGAACTACGTATCAAAATGGGTTGAGGCCATCGCATGTGCCAAGAATGATGCGGCCACTGTGGCGAAATTTCTGAAGAAGAATATTTTTGCTCGATATGGGAAGCCATGGGCCTTAATCAGCGATGAGGGCTCTCACTTTATCAACTGCATAATTACCAACATGTTGACTAATTTAAAATCATCCATCGAGTTGCAATTGCTTATCACCCACAGACCAATGGGCAGGCAGATTCTTACCAAGAGATCAAAACTATCTTTGTAAGACCCTAACACTAAATCTAAAGTGGAAGGTTAAATATAGAAGAAAAAATCCTAAGTAAGGATATTGGAACAAAAGGGTGGAAAAACATTAAAATTATCCAAAGGTGACCAAAGGTCCAAACGCCTATGAAGGGCCTAAAACATGTTGGACGCAAGAATGCATGGAGGATGGAAGCAAGAAGACTTGGAAAATGGCTAAGGGTTGCATAAAACCAACGCAAAGGCATACATGAGCCATGCGGACATGGGTAGGAAGCATGCGTCGAGTGAGCATGCTAGAGCGCACAGAGCCATGCGTTTTAAAGCCAAGCGCATAGGTCGTGTGTCAAGTGCGCAACCCATGCATCGATGGTGTATGCCGAGTGCCTCGTGTCGAGCGGGCAAATCGGGCAAGCCATCCTATGCGTTGAAGCACTGCCGGAGTCTGCTGAGTAGCCCATGCATCGATGCGATGAGCCAAGCACACGCCCATGCGGCGAGGAAGCCACACCCACGGCGCGAAGAGTGCTTATGCGGCCAAGAGCGCAAGCGCCTAGGCAGCACGCCCATGCGTCGATGGTCAGCACCGTGCGTCCATGCTTAGGAGGCCGAGCAAGCACACCTAGCAAGCCATGCCTCGAGGGTGAGTGGCCACCCTATGTGTTGGTGGATGGCCAACTCATGCAATGGCTAAGTGAGACTTGATGAAGGAAAGGTGAATTTCTATGCGTTAAGGATAAAAAGTAAGGCTATATTGATGGAAAACTTCAAGGAAGAATGAAAATGGCATACGAGCATAAGTCTTAAACAATTTAATTAGAGAAATATGTTAAGTATTTAAGTGATTTAGTTGCAAAAAAAAGGATCACACAAAGTTCTAGCAGAAGGTGGACAAAGGAGATTTCATGCAATGGAAGTCTTTCACCCAAACAGGAGGTGGGTGAAGGAGATTTTATGCAAAAAAGGAGATTTTGGCTGGCAAGCTAGATGAGAAAACTCAAGGCCAGGCTGGGTAGACTAAGTGTTGGTAGCTCCAAAGTGAGACAAATGGAAGTTGAGTTGTATAAGGGGGTGAGTTTGAATGGCTATAAATAGAGGGGTTGGGCAAGAGAATTTATTGATACCATCACCTAAATTGGAGTAGGGTAAGTGGTATTTTCATTATATAATGATATTTTGGCTATTTTGACTTATTTATTGATATAACAAGTATTAATTGAGGAAATTTCCATTGATATGGAGGAATTCTCAGGAAGGTATTCTCAAGGTGATTTTAGTGGAAAAACTTGCTTGCGGTGAGTGTTTACTTAGTTTTATGCATTGATATATGGATAAATGCATATGTAAGTGCAAAATACATGCTTATAATGTATGTGATTGCCATGATGTTGTTTGTGAAATTTCTATGGAAACTGAGATTATACTCGGACTACATAAGTTAGCATGCTTAATAAAAGGTGCTTGGCAGGAAAATATAGTTGGCCTCGGTCGGCGGGAAATAATAGTCGGTGACGACCGACGGGAAATATAGTCAAGTTACCCAAGTATGACTAGCGGGAAAAGAATTGTCGATGTGCACATTGGCGGAAAAAGTGGGTTATAGGAAAGTTCCCATAAAAAGTTGTTATGATATGAGCATGGCACGTATAGCATGGAACTAGAGAATGATAATTGAATGAATGTACACATGATCATGCATAAATTATACTGGAATTGTGATTATGTGATTGACTTCCCAAAAATATGTTTTGCAAAGTGATTATTATTTTAAAAGCACCATTCACTGGGCTTAGTAGCTCACACTCTTCCAAATGTTTTCTTATATCCCCCCCGCCCCCCTCTCGCCCAGGTAACAAAGCGGAGCGTTCAGGAAGGAGTCTACTAACCATCAACACACCAGGACTTAGTAAATTCTCAGGACACGACTCGGATCATGTAATAAAGAATATAGGAAATTGAACTATGTGTATGAAATTTAGATATAGTGTTGTAAACATGTCGAAATCTTTAATAGATAAGGGGGGAAATGTTAAATTTAAATGTTGTCTTGGAATACTACTAGTGTACCCTCATGCTCCCTTCCAAGTCTTGGGGGCTAAGGCTAGGGAGGGTGTGTGACAGTACCCAAAATTCATTATTTATTTTTAGTGATACTATAGTGAGTCAGAATAAGTGCTACCGAGGGGCAGTCAAATACTCATTCATTAAAGCAAGACAATCTTGACTAAATACTATCTTTAGAATAGCTCTTATTCCTATAGTCATTTAGTTACCATATTTGGTCAAGAACTTACTAACACTTAGTAATTCTATAAGTGTAACCCTCCACTTTTAGACTTCGGAGGTCGGCCCCAACGATGCTACCGAATTGGAGAGTCAAGGTTGGGAATGGACCTAAGAAATATTATCTATGCTTGGAGTTTGAGTTGTTTCGAATCCCATGTTACGACCCTTCGGGGGATAGCCATTTGTTAAATGACTAGTGTAGGACGCCTAAAGTCAACAAGCAAGTGCAACATAGGAATCTCACAGTCTAAGCTAAAGGAAGAGACTGTAGGACATGTTGACACATATCCTTCACCCACTTACTATGAACTAATTCTCGTATTCACCTTGCTATTGACTCATGCAAATACTTTCCGAATGGAGGTCACTCCTAGGGTGACACGAAGCCAAGCATGAATCTCACGATGTGAACTCTAAGGGATGGGAGAGCTAAGAATAACATATCATATATGTTATTAATCTCCAACTGAAGTGTTCTAAATGTTTGGGTATATACTTTTACTTAGGTTTATTTCGGCTAAGTAAACAACCTAAATCTATGAGGCTTATCCAAGTATAACATTTATAATTAGATTAAACCTATGATGTCTAGGTGATAAACCAGTTTTAAAACCTCACATCGGTCACACATGCTCATAAAACCAGGTTAACAACGCTCAATTATTCGGCCATAATCCCCAAGTAGAAGGTGTTTCGTAGACCGTCAACTTAAATACCTCTAGCCTTAGACAGGAGTATATATTGGTTGAGTTTGTAACCAAAGTTTTACAAGATAACAACCTATTTTAACTATTAAAACAAGTGGTTAACCTACGTCAGCATGTAACTTATCTTTGTTATGGATGTTAATGTGTAATTCAATTTTATAACAAATTTACAAAACAATAGATATGCTTTATATCCATAACATTCATAAAGTATTTTAAAATTAATATAACATCTTATATTAAAACTTGAAACCCTAAATATGAATACTATATATTTTAAGTCTTTATAACATATTTTCAATGCATGTATCATGCTTCCTATGGTGGGATTTTAAATCTACATGGCATACAATATGCACATACATGTTTTAATTTAAACATAACATACGTCACATGCATAAATATTTAAACAACACTGATATGCACCAACTTTGACATCCTAAGCAAGCAAATAAATTAATTTATTACAACTTAAAACAAAAAACAACTTCAAGGAGCCTTTGGATGGCTTGACCCAACCTGAACCGGACCTGAACCACCCAAACCGGCCTTCCAATGCTTCAAAAAAAGGCTAAATCGGACCAAAACTAGGTTGAACCAGACCTAAGGTCATCGAATCACTCGAACCGGACCGCTCCCACGAACCAATTCACATGCATGCACGATTCTGGGTTGGGTTGAGCAGTGTTGCAACCTTGAACCCAGCATTGTAATGCCTCAGCTTCATGAAGAACAACGTTGCAACGTTGTCTGGCAGTGGCTTCAGCTCCAGAAAATCCAGCTAACCTTGCTTCCTTCAATCTTCAATTACAACCTTTTTTCAACTCTATTGACTCTAATAAAATTTCATGCCCTTAATCACA
Source organism: Benincasa hispida (assembly GCF_009727055.1). Classification (NCBI taxonomy): domain Eukaryota; kingdom Viridiplantae; phylum Streptophyta; class Magnoliopsida; order Cucurbitales; family Cucurbitaceae; genus Benincasa; species Benincasa hispida. Next base: position 3,785,531 of record NC_052358.1, read on the forward strand.
TATTAAGGCTCATCAATCAAGAGCCAATTACAAATATAAAAACATAATTAAAAAGAAATCTAATGCCAAAGTTGGATGAACACCATATCAGTCAACTAAACATGCATCTCTAGAAATTTGATAACAGGCAGAAATGCACGTCATCTTAGGCCTTTTATTTAGAATTATGAGTGCTGTTAAGTAAAATGTGCGGCAATTATGTTCGGAATTCAGGGGAAAATGAGTTTGTGTCGTTCAACATTAAGAATCTCGGTTAACCCACTATTATGCGTTATTATGCATTCAATTGTCTATTTTTGTAGCTTATGCAGGAATCGGACGCAGACCCGGAAGCCGGGCTATCACATAGACTCGCATGCGGAGAAATTCTCCATCGCAAATGGACGCATACGTTCAATGCATGGGTGTTGCGGTAATCGACCGCATGCGTCCATCGCATAAGAGTTGCGATCGTCAAGCGATTGCAGTCATCGTGTAGAAGTTGCATTGATCAAGTGAATGTGGTCATTTTAAGATTGCGGCTACATGATGATAATCATAATAGCAGGATTACCACAAGGTTGGTGGAATGGAAGCATCAACGCATATCTCGGTAAAATCAAAAGATGATGTTGACATTTCACCTACCACGCCATTAGCAGTTGAGATTCAGAAAAGGACCATCACGCTGCGAATGTCAAATTAGAGCAGGTCCATTAATGCTGTCGACGATCAAGCTCTATAAATAGAAGCCATTGAGCATAACTTCAGATCATCCAAGGTTTTCATCCAAGGTTTCCTACCTTCAGGTGGATCCTTGTGATCCAGACGAACGCGTTAGAAGAAAACTTGAGAGTTCTTCATCTCCTTCAACCATTTCGAGTGATGACCGGATCCTTCGCCAGAGTTAGATCTTGAGAGAGTTAGCTCCACTGCCCTTCCATGGCACCACCGGCAGCCTTGACACACATCCACTAGAAGCAAGACATTGCTTCCAGCTAGTCCTTTCATTTTCTCTTCTTTTCTTATATTGTATTGTATTACATTTTGGAATAAGAAATTAATACATTGTGTGTTCAATGCATTTCTATGTTTCTTTCGATTCCATCTCTATCTTTCTTTGCTTAGCATCTTTAACATTCATTGAATCACTTAGTGAGGTTGCTAGAGTATCGCATACTTAATCATGTAGCATAGGAATATGAAGCATGTAGCAAACCACCGGGAGGTATGTGTTGCGTGAGTGTTGTGAGAAAACCTTATTTGCTTAGTGTGAAGCTATAGCAACGCCTGTCTAAAGGCGGACGCAACGTTTGTCTATAAGTAAAGTTAGTAACAACTAACTGCCCGGGAGGGTAAGTGGTTGGTCGCATTCAGCAATGTAAGCAAGTATTCACTAGAGATAGGAATAATCTTACGCTAGCCAAGTTTATGCGGTTACCTTGTCTTATGAGCGCATCATTCATCATTTAGGCATACTCGAGAGAGTAGTCTTAAAACCAAATCTAAGACTCGAGAGAGCAGATTGGAATGCATAAGCAAGAATGGGGAACTTAGGAATAAGCTCCATTTGTTATTACACAGCGTATGCATCCTACGAACAGGATATTGCATGCATCCAAGAAGTAGGATACGGTGGTATGCGGTCATCTTATTTATGTGTGGGAGCACATGAGAAGGAATAGAGACTTAGAAATAAGGCCTGTCGACATTATCGCATATACATCGCATGCGTTCTAGAGTTAAGTGCAAGTGTGTGTAGCATGATCGCATAGCTTGCGTTGGCTGAGGTTTCCCTTGCGGTCAAGCTTAAGGTTGCGATGAAGACATCTTCACATTTTATTTATTTTTCCATGCATTTACTACGCGTCATCAGTTTCTGTGTCTCTACCTCTCATTCACTTTTCCAATGCTTTGTCTGTTAGATAGGAGTAGGAGTAGTTTATAGCTTATACCCTCCATCATTCTTTTATTCAACTGCCACAAACACATTACCGCATAGCATTTAGTTACAAGTCTCTGAGTTCGACCTCGGATCACCCGAGAAACTTGTGTTCGCTTTATACTTGGCGTGAGCGTAAGAAAACTTGTGATGTAAATGCATGGTCATTGCATACATTCGTTAATGCATAGTTTCATTCCAATGTATGACCACCGACACATGACAATTAATGCATAAGCTAAGACATGCATCGCATATTGCGTTCACTAATTTTCATCATCAAAATTCACCCACAGAACTAAAATTAACATTAATTGAGTGCTTAGATCATGCTCTGATATCAATTGGTGAAGTAAAAATGCAATACACGGAAGCAAACAGACCCATTAAGCACTCTAATTACATTTAATTTGAGTCAAAAGTAGGCTGAAAAACAGGCTTTTCATATACAAGGGTTTCAATTACATTTATTACCTTTGAAGAATTCCTCCTTAATCCTTATGCTCTCCACGAATTTGACCTTAAAATCTTTAAAAGACCATCAAGAGAGTTTTCTTTACTATTCTCAGCCTTGGATTGAGTGGTGGAACTTAGAAGTGAGAAGGGATGTGGATGGACATGGAGAGGGTTTGAGAGTTAGAAGAAATTCTGCTGAAATTTCAAAAATTTCAGAGTTCTCTTTGTTTCAACTTCAAAAATTGAAGTTTTTATTCAACAAATACATACAAGCACTCATTGATTCAACCTTTTGACACTTCAAGAAGCATTAACAAAAGTGAGGCACGTGTTGAATTATGGATAAATCCACTCAATTTGCAATATTTGGGATTTTCCCACTAACCAAATTATTTTCAAATTTTTTTAATTTAATTCTAAATTAAATCAAATGAAATTTCAATTTCTGAAAATTGAATTTAAAAATTTGAAATTTATTTAATTTTAAATAATAATTTAATATCAAATATTAAATTAATAAAATACCTAATTTAAACATGAATCCTATTCATGTAATCAATATTTAATCATTATTTAAATAAACGAAACTCTCTATATACATTTAATTTCAATAAATTTAAACGTTAATTATATCGAATATAATTATCCAAACCCTAAAAATGAATTTGAACACTTCAAATTCCAAACCCTAATATTTGAATTTGAACATTTTAGATTCCCTCAATATTCTAATCCACGGTTTAATCTTTTACGAGCTAGTAGAGGGGCTTTATAGATCTATAGATCATAAGCTCCAACAACTTGAGATTAATGGCTAAACTCTTTAAACCATATTAATTTTTATTCGTTAACTACTGACACACGTCACTATAGCTCAGTAGTTGCACTCTCCTCACTGTAGATATATTTCTGTCCACTTGATTTAACTATAATTAGTAAGGCGACCCTTCACTGGTCGTTCATAATAACAGCTGGATCTAATGTTATTTTACCCCCGAAAATACATCTTGCTCCTTAAGTCCCACTGATCCTCTAACGAAAAATAGGTTTGTGATCTGATCTTTAAACTGAGTCCCTCTCAGGACAATGAGAGGGTGGGGCCCCCTGTTCAAGACTTTGAATCAGTAATTAAGAGAAAAACCTCTCTACTATCCCTAGAGATTGGTAGAAGTGAACTTCGTCTAGCACCCTATGTCCTCAGCTATCTACCCGATCTCACCCCTAATGTGGAAGGCTTATTGAGCCAGTGCTGTTGAGCTAACTCTCACCTATGAAAATCTAAGGATAATCCTAAATAAACAAGAGTTCATAGTTAGCTCAGGATTAAGGACGAGTTACCTAGGTCATCTATTTGAAACAATCAGTCTTAAATAGTAAACAACGTTATAAAGTAAGAGTGGCTTATTTCTTGGTCCTAGTCTTATACAAACTCTTTGCATAAGGCACGCCCACTTGCATGTCTCCACATGAACGATTCAGGATCACATCGTCTGTACAAGATACAAAGTAGGCCGCATCCTATAGTGTTACCAGAACAAGGTAGCAATCCTTATTCATATACTATAGACCCTTTCGGCTATTTACTCTAACTTGATCCATATTTATGTCTCCATAAAGTCCAAGTATTCATGTAATAGCCATGGATCTTAGTTTATTGGATTTAGTATTTACAAGTTCAATTTACATGCCCAACAACAATTTTGTTGAATAAATGTCAATAGCATCTTTATTGATAATAAAATATGTTTGACATTACAAACTGCAAGTTTTAGGACATACAACCCAACAATTCATGAATATGAAAATTTGGTGGCCAACGTTCTGCTTGAGGGCATGAAGATTGTTCGGACTCAGGAATCGATGCCGTTACTCAACCCCAAAATCGAACAAAAATTATTTATTTTCACCGATCTAAAACTTATATCACAAACGTAGCAAAGCAGTAAGATCGGGGTCAAATCCACTGGGAGAATGTTGAATTAATCTAGGAAAATTTATGAATTAAAAAAAAGATTTTAATTGTTTTGTTTTTGATGATGGAAATTAAACAAATAGAGAAAAGAAATAAGAGCAAGTGCAGAAAAAGAAGGTTTTGAATCAAATTGAGGGAAAATCTTGGGATTAGTTCGTATGCTTTGTATTTTCTATCCTTAGGTACTAGTTATTTTTCCAATTACGTAAACCCTCATCCTATTAGAAATTCTAATAGCCCAATTAGCCAATTTTTTATAAAAATCTAAATCAGCCCTAATTCAGTTAAAAAAAACTATTCCTTCTTAGCGATGTCCAAGTTAAAACTGAAAAACATTAAGAAATGGTTCAATTTTCGAGACATCCAACAAGCCGAAAAGTCGTATCTTGTTGCATGATTTATTTGGGAAGGATTATATTAGGACCCACATGAACTTGGGTAGAAAAAGTCTAGACCTCAACCATGCGCCCCTAATATTTGCAACTTAATCGATCAACAATGCATAGGCTAGAAAGATTTTGCAACATGAACTTCAACAAATCAATTTGTCAGAAAAAATTATTGAATTCAATTAAAAATAAAAAAAATCCTCCAAAGGGTTCACAATAATTGAATAAAATAAACTAGTTGGCCTTCAAGAATTAAGACATACAAACTATCCCAAGAAAATAATTTAGCCTCTAAAAGGCATATTTAAAATACAATGATAAAAAAGGAAGAATTGAGGCTAACTATACTAATAATTGCTCAACAATTTGACTCAATCACTCAAAAACTGGACAAAAACTCTAATTTTATCTTTATTCGGGCTTATTCTTGAATGAGTAGTGGCTGCCTTCAAGGCTGACCCTGAGGGTCCTATTTATAATATCTCAACAATCTCGCAATGCTAGGGTCAAGCGTTGCAACACTTGGTTGTGCCGCACGCGCTCTTGATTCTCCGTCAATGTTCGCAGCATTGCGATGCTCTAGGGGAGCGTTGCAACATTGCGCTTCTGTCTTCTAGCGTCGAGCTTCAGCGTTAGAGGGCATTGCAATGGCAGCGGTGACTCAACTCTAGAGCATCGCAACGCTCTGGGCAGTGTCGCTATGCTGCCCTGTTCCTAAAGGTTCTACCTTTCAACGTTGAATGAGTGTTGGACTTAGGCTTGAGATGAGCGTTGTGACGCTGGTGCAGGGCAAAATCCTCCTTTTTCAACTCAACTCGATTTACTGCATTTAGACTCTAGATTTTCTGCTATTTTTGCTCGATTCTTTGTCTTTTCCACGTGTCGGCTCCATAGGGATTCAATTGAGACTTTTTATAAAAAGGTTATTTTTCAATCAAAACCATGTACAAATGAAAAAAACTAAGAAAGAATTTTCTCGTTAATCGTAAAGTGCCCGAAAAAGTCTTATCCATCTCCCGATTCATCTTCCCTCTACTCTGGCTCAGTCATTAACTAAAGACATATTGATATTCTAATCAAAGAGTAACACTATCATGGAAAGCCCAAAAACTCATGCACACAAGAATTAAAAGGTATTTATTTTACCTAGAGGGCTAGCTTTCACACTCCACTACTGAGAACCTATCACTCTTTTCTCGTGGGCCCTAATAGAACACAGCGGAGGTAGCTCTTTCCACCTCTATCCATGCACACACGCACACAATTTATTTATTTATTTTTTTTTAATGCAGAGAAAGGCAACTAGTATATTTCTCTTTTATTTTTCACACGCACTAGGTTTTTTTACTTTTTTTTTTTGCATTATCTAGTTTACTCTCAGGCACTAAAAGTTACTCCCAAGCCAGTAGGGATCCTCTCGAGGTGACAACAAAAATTTGAGATAGATAATCAATTTCTAAGATGTTTAAGGATTTAAAACCGAAAAAAATTTCAACTTAGGTTCATTTTACATGGATATCATAAAAAAATTGTTTATAAAAAGCTCAAAGTTGTGAAAATTACCCTTTTTAGAACGTACAACCCATTGAGTGCGTCATTAATAATTCATTGAAAGGATACAGCAAACATAGCAAGCAAAAATAGGCACATCATGATAGAATCAATTTAATTTTTAATCATAAACATACTTCGCCCACCCCCAACTTAATGCATTGTCCTCAAAGCTAAGGACAAAAAGAGAAAGGGGAAAAAAAGGAACAAAAAAAACTCCCCTGGATTTTTGGCTTTGGTATGATCATCTTATATCTCAAGAGTCAAAATTGCACAACTCTTATAAAGAAGGGGAAATGTAGTCAGCCTATATTTTAAATAAGAAAGAAAATAAAAAGAAAAAATATAGAAGAAAGGAAAGAAGAGCAAATAAAACTCTTGGTTTCCTCCAGGTAGCGCAACGTTTAACGTCCCTTGCTAGATGCCTGATGATATGGACTCAAGTAATGGAAGGTGGAGCCAACAAGAAACTTGCACGAACACAATTGACTTCTCCTTCATTGAAAATTTTTAAGGGATGCCCGTTCATTTTGAATTCCTTCCTAGTTTCTAGACTTCTGATTACCACAATACTATAGAGAAATAAATTAATTACCTCAAAGGTACCAAGCCATTTAGATTTCAGTATACTTGGCATAAGTGATAGATGAGAATTATCGAGTAATACTTTCTGCCCGACCCAAAATTCCCTTCTCAAAAGGCCTCTATCATGAATTAGCTTTGATTTTTCCTTGTAGATCCTTGAGTTCTAATAGGCCTCGAAATGCAATTCCTCAAACTCTTGTAGCTCTAGCAATCTCTGCTCACCGGCTTGGGCCAAGTTCATATTACATTGTTTGATGGTGCAATATACTCTATGCTTGATCTTGATTGGTAGGTTGCATGCCTTGTCAAAGACAAGCTTAAAGGTCATTGTTCCAATAGGTGTTTTGAATGTGGTCCTGTATGCTCAAAGAGCATCGTCAAGGCGCATGCTCCAATCTTTCCTAGTTGGGTTCACCGTCTTTTCTAGGATATTTTTTACCTCTTGATTTGATATTTCAACTTGTCCGTTTGTCTGAGGGTGATACGGGGCGAAAATACGATGGTGTACTCCATATTTCCTCATGAATGCCTCGATGGTCCGGCTGCAAAAATGAGTACCCTGGTCACTGATTATAGCATGAGGTATACCAAATCTATAAAAAAAAATATTAGCTCTTAAGAAACCTGAAACCACAACAGCATTATTAGTCTTAGTGGGGATTGCCTCGACCCACTTCGAAACATAGTCAACTGCTAAAAGAATGTATAAGTAGCCAAATGAAGAAAGAAAAGGGCCCATGATATAAGACCCTAACAATAAATATAAAGTGGGAGGTTAAATAGAGAAGAAAAATCCTAAGTAGATATTGGGGCAAAGAGTGGAAAACATTAATACTAAATTATCCAAAATGGTGACCAAAAGACCAAACGTATATGGGAGGCTTAAATATGTTAAATGCAAGAGTGCATGGAGGATGGAAGGAAGAAGACTTGAAAAATGGCTAAAGGCTTGCATACAACAAATGCAAGGGTATGCAGACACAAGCAGGGCATGCATTGGAGGCATGCGTCGAGTGAGCATGTTAGGCGCACAGGCCATGCATCAAGGCCAAGTGCACAGTTCATGCATCAAGGCCAAGCGCACAGGCCATGCGCCAAGGCCAAGCCGCAGCCCATGCGTTGAGCATGTATGCCGAGCGCCCTGCCTATGCGTTGAACGGCCAAACCGGACGCCCATCCTATACGTTGAGCACTATCGAGTCTGCTGAGCAGCCATGCATCGATGCCTTATGCCAAGTGCACGCCCATGCGGCAAGGCACACCCACGCAGCCGAGCGCGCCTATGCGACTAAGCACGCCTATTTGACCGAGATTCATATGAGACCGAGCGTGCCTATGCGACCGAATGCACCTATGAGGCCAAGCGCGCAAGTGCCTAGGCAGCACACCCATGCGTCGATGGTCAATGTCGTGCGTCCATGCTTAAAAGGCCGAGCAAGCATACCTAGCAAGCCATGCATCGAGGGTGAGTGGCCACCCTATGCGTTGGTGATGGCCGACTCATGTGATGGCTAAATGGGGCTTTGATGAAGGAAGGATGAGTTGCTATGCGTTAAGGACAAAAGGTAAGGCTAATTGATGGAAAAACTCCAAGGAAAGATGCCAATAATTATACGAGCATTAGAGTTAAACAATTTAAGTAGAGAAATATGTTTACGTATTTAAGTAATTTAGATGGCAAAAGGAAGATCACACAAAGTTCTAGCAGGAGGTGGACAAAGGAGATTTCATGTAATGGAAGTCTTATCACCCTAAGCAGGAGGTGGGTGAAGGAGATTTCATGCAAAGAAGGGAATTTTGGCTGGCAAGCTGAGATGAGAATAACTCAAGGCTAGGCTGGGTAGGCTAAGTGTTGGCAGCTCCAAAGTGAGACAAATGGGAGTTGAGTTGTCACAAGAAGGTGAGTTTGGAATGGCTATAAATAAAGGGGTTGGGCGAGAGGGATTTATTCATACCATCACCAAAAATCTTGTGTTGAGAGCATATTTAGAGTGTTACGCTTGAGTTATTAGGCTGCCAAGTTAATTGAAGATAAAAAGAAACAAAGGTTGCGTTGTGAGGCATTGAGTCAGCCCAGAAGCACAGCCAGCCCACACCCTGTGCGCACGCCTTGCAACGTTGCATCCGTCCGCGCGCCTCGCTCGATGTATCCCGCGCGCTAGCCCAGCGTAGCTGCCCCCCTCGTGCAATGCATAACGCCCAGTGCAACAGGCCACCGTGCAACGTGCGCCCAATGCGTCAGCCCCTGTGCGGCAAAACACGCCCACCCTACCTACTGCCAAACGCCCAGCTGCCTACCACAGTCCAAATAACCTCTAAAGAGGCTAATTTTAGGATTTTGACTAAATTAGAGTAGGGTAAGCTGGTATTTTTATTATATAATGGTATTTTGGCTATTTTGACATTATTTATTAATATAACAAGTATTAATGGAAAAACTTGAAGGATTCTCAACGTGACATTATTTATTGATATGGAAGAATTCTCAAGGTGATTTTAGTGGAAAAACTTGTTTGCGGTGAGTGTTTACTTAGTTTTATGCGTAGATATGTGGATAAATGCATATGTAAGTGCAAAATGCATGCTTATGATGTTATGTTGTTTGCCATGATATTGTTTGTGAATTTTCTATGGAAACTGGGATTATACTCGGACTACATAAGTTAGCATGCTTAAAAAGGGTACTTGGCGGATTATACTCGGACTACACAAGTTACCTAAGCATGACTAGCGGGAAAAGAATTGTGTATGTTCACACTGGCGGGAAAAGTGGGTTATAGGAAAGTTTTCATAAAAAGTTGTTATGATTGATAATATGTCCATGATATGAACATGCCAAGTATAGCATGGAACTGGAGGATGATGATTGAATGAATGTACACATGATCATACATAAATTATATTGGAATTGTGATTATGTGATTGATTTCCCAAAAATATGTTTTGCAAAGTGATTATTATTTTAAAAGCACCACTCACTGGGCTTAGTAGCTCACACTCTTCCAAATGTTTTCTTATATCCCCCCCCCCCCGGTGGCAAAGCGGAGCATTCAAGAAGGAGTCTACAAACTACCAAAATACCAGGACTTGGTAAATTCTCAGGGCATGACTCGATCATGTGATAAAGGAATATAGGAAATTGAACTATATGTATGAAAGTTAGATAGATTATTGTAAACATGTTAAAGTCTTTAATAGATAAGGGGGGAAATGTTAAATTAAAATGTTGTCTTGGAATACTACTGGTGTATCCTCATGCTCCCTTCCAAGTCTTAGGGGTTAAGGCTAGGGAGAGGGTGTGACACATGAAATCTATACCCCATACATAAAAAATCACACATACAAGAATAGAATTTAATGGCATCTCATTCCTCCTAGACAAAGATCTTAACCTCTGACACCTCTTACAAGATTTACAAAATGCAAAGTAGTCAGCGAATAGAGAATTCCAAATCAACCCACTATCTAAGACCTTCCTAGCAGTTCTCCTAGGACTAAAATGCCCTCCACAAGCCTTCTCATGAAAAAAGGTGAGCACTGATTCAAACTCTTCATTTGGGACACACCTCCTAATGATTTGTCCAGAACAAATCTTCCAAAGGTATGGGGGTTCCTAAACAAAGTACTTTGAATCACTTTTCAATTTCGCCCTTCTAGAACTAGGCATATTATAACGGAACTTACCTGTTACTAGGAAATTAACCATGTTTGTGTAGGATTGTATCAACAGCAACGGAAGCAAAGAGATCATCTAAGTACTCAAATTCAATAATTTTGGCATAATATAAAGCATGTTTCTACAGAAAAAATGGGTTTCAAGACATACCTCTTGTAGAACTTCTTCAAAGCTCCTTCTCCAACTGCAATCTTCTCCATATCTTATTGTAGACCACCTCAAGATCTTCCCCACTATTCTCTTGGTGCTCTAGATTGAGTTGTGGGACTCAAAAAAAGTTTGAATCAAGGGATGAAGGATGGATAATGGATAATGGAAGCTAGTTCAAAGATATTGCAATATGTGTAAGCTAGTTCAAATATGGATAATGCAAAAACTTCTTTTTCCATCTTGTGTGTTTTGTTTACCAATTTTCCAATTTTATCTAAAAATAAAAATTTGATTTTATAAAATCTATTTTTATTTTAAAAATGAAAATTTAATTAATTTCATACATTAATTATTAAATAAAACTTAATTAATTTAATATCAAATATTAAATTAATCTTAACACATAGCCATTTTTATATTTTTAAATCATATTTAAATATATAAATTCTCCTATTCCGCTTAATTCTAAAATTAAACATATAATTATATCTCATATAATTACTAATTCCCTTAATTCTAATTTGAACGTTTCAAATTAACTTATCACGCTATTCTAGAGCTAGTCCGTTACGAGCTAGTAGGGGGACCTCGCAGACCTATAGATCATTGGCTCCAACGATCTGAGATTAATTGGCTAAACTCATTAGACCAAATTAATCCCCATTTGTTAACTAATGGGTCATTCCACTAAAGCTCATAGTTGTGCTTTCCTCACTGTAGATATATTATGTCCACATGATTTAACCATAATTAGCAAGTCGACCCTTCACAGGTTGTTCGTAATAATGACTGGATCAAATATCTGTTTTATCCCTGAGATTATGTCTTATTCCTCAAGTCCCTATTGATTCTCTAATGAACAACTGGTTTTTGATCCAATCACCAAACCAATCTCTCTCACCCCAATGAGAGGGTGGGGCCCCTTGTTCAAGACCTGGATTCAGTACTTGAGAGAATAACCTTTCTCCTATCCCTTCGTCATGTAGGTGTGAACTCTGTCTTGCACCCTATGTCCCCAGCTATCTAACTAGTCTTACCCTTGAAATGGGAGTCTTATTGAGCTGGCGTTGTTGAGCCAACCTTCAAACAGGAGTTCATAGTTAGCTTAGGATTAAGATCGAGTTACTTAGGTCATCTAGGTGAAATAGTCAGTCTTAAACAGTAAATAGCGTTATAAAGTAAGAGTGACTTATTTCTTGTTTCTGATCTTATGCAAACTCATTGCATAGGACACCCCCACTCCTCATGTCATAACATGTGTGAATTAGGATCACATTGTATGTAGCACTTTACAACTCTTTGTAACAACTACAAAGTTGGCCGCATCCAATGGTGTTACCAGAATAAGGTACCCAACCTCATTCATGTACCATAGATCATTTTGACTATTTACTCAAACCCGATCCAATCTTATGTCTCCACATAAAGTTAAAGAACTCATACAATGGTCATGGGTCTTAGTTTATTGGATTTAGAATTTCATACAATTTATGAGATCAATAACAAGTATATTGATTATAGAAAATGTTTATCATTTTACAAACTACAAGTTTTTAGGACATAAAACCCAACATACTCCCACTTGGACTAAAACTCCAGTGGATCATTATATACAAATATATACAATGTGAGTTTACATGGAGAGAATAAAATGTACAAATACAATAAACTAGGGCATCATAATACCCATTAATTCTCCCACTTACCCTAGTGATACAAAACTCGTAGACCTAATCTTACCAGGTGATCCTCGAACACTTTAGCTGAAAGGGCCTTCGTAAGTGGATCAGCTATGTTTCTTTTGTTGATTCGCTTACAACAATATACTCAACTTCCATTGTGAAGTTCGCAATACAACTCTGCTTGATGCTCCTCCATACAACTGCTCCTTCGTTAAGAGTGAATACTGAGCCCGAAGTTGATTTCCTCAAATCAATATCGTTCTGAAAGTCAGAATTAGTGTACCCAGTAAGGATCATATCCTTAGGACCAAACATGAGCATATAATCTCTCATTCTCCGAAGATACTTGAGAATGTTTTTAACAGCAGTCCAATGGTCATGACCAGGATTGAACTGAAATCTGCTGACAATTCCTATGGCATAGCATATATCGGGATGAGTACACATCATTATATACATCAAATTCCCAACTATAGATGCATATGGAATTCGATTCATCTCCTCAACCTTTTGAGGTGTCAAGTGAATTCCATGCTTGAAAGGTAAAGATCCTTTCTTGGAATTTTGCATTTTATACCTATACAATATCTTGTCTATATAAGATGCTTGAGATAATGTCAATGTTCTATTCTTGTGATTCCAAACTATTTGGATTCCAAGAACATACTGTGCTTCTCCCAAATCTTTCATTTGGAATTGTGAAGCCAACCATCTCTTAACGTCAGCTAGATATTCTACCTCATTCCCAATGAGCAGAATATCATCAACATACAACACCAGAAAAGCGACAATTTTGTTGACGATTTTCTTGTATACACAGGGTTCGTCAACATTTTGTTAAAAGCCATAAGATTTGATCGCAGCGTCAAATCTCATATTCTAGGATCTAGAAGCTTGTTTTAATACATAAATGGATCAATTAAGCTTGCAAAAGTTTGGGTCTTGACCCTGCTGTATAAACCATTCTGGTTGAGACATATAGATACTCTCTTCAAGATAGCCATTCAGAAAAGTTGTCTTGACATTCATTATCCATATTTCATAAAATGTGGCTATGGACAAGAGTATTCTAATAGACTTTATCATGGCAACTGGATAGAAGGTTTCTTCAAAATCTAACCCCTCTCTTTAGGTAAACCCTTTTGCCACGAGTCTAGCTTTGTAGGTCAATACCTTACTAGCTTGGTCTCGTTTTCTCTTGTAGATCCATTTGCAACTGATGGGTTTTATCCCTTCTGGTTGATCTACAAGATCCCAGATAGAATTGAAATATATAGATCCCATTTCAAGGTCCATGGCTTTAATCCATTAATCTTTGTCCACATCATTCATTTCTTGATTAAAAGAGAATGGATCCTTTAAAGCATCATCTGGTATGATGACTTGAGTTTCAATTAAACCCATGTATCGGTTAATTGCACAACCCTCCCACTACGACGAGGCATTCTCAACTCTTGAGAAGGATGTGAAGTATTAGTTTCATCAATAACTCTTGTTGACGGACCTACTCTATCAACAACTCTTGTTGAAGAACCTACTCGATCAACAACTCTTATTGATCCATTTTTCATTTCTCTGGACATTTCTTTTATTACTAGCTTACTGCGAGGTTGATGGTTCTTTATATAATCTTTCTCCAGGAAGATTGCATTTGTCGATACAAACACTTTATCTTCCTTAGGATCATAAAAGAAACCACCTTTAGTTTCATTTGGGTAGCCTACAAAGAGGCATACTTTTGAACGGTGTTCCAACTTTTTAGGATTCTGCACCAACACATGTGCTGGAAAATCCCAAATCCTAAAGTGATATAAATTTTCTTTACATCCTCTCCAAAGCTTGTAAGGTGTTTCAAAAACACTTTTCAAGGGAACTATGTTCAAAATAAACATCGCAGTCTCAACTGCGTGTCCCCAAAAAGAATTTGGTAACTGAGCGTAACTCATCATGGAAGAACCATGTCCAACAAGGTTCTGTTTCTCCTCTCTGCCACACTGTTCTACTGAGGTGTGCCAAGGGATGTGAGTTGAGACTGAATATGTTCTATCAAACAGTTCTGGAATTCTATGTCCATATACTCACCACCTCTATCCGATCGAAGTGTTTTCATCTTTTTACCAAATTGATTGTCAACCTCAGCCTTATACTCTTTGAACTTTTCAAAAGTTTCAGACTTTTGGTGCATTAAGTAAATATGCCCATACCTTGAATAATCATCTATAAATCTGATGAAATATTCATACCCTCCTCCTGCTCTAACATTTAGAGGCCCACAAAGGCCTGAGTGAATCAGCCCTAGGGGTTCTTTGGCTCTAAGACCTTTTCCAGAAAAAAGATCTTTTTGTCATTTTACCTTCAAGACAAGACTCACATGGTGGTAATGAACTATCTTCCAACTTGTTTAAAAGACCGTTCTTAACCAATCTCTCAATCCTGTTGAGATTTATGTGACCCAGACTCAGGTGCCAAAGATGGGCATTCGGAGAAGTCTTCCTTTTCTTATGAGTCCCAGTAGTTTTAAACATCTCTATGTTCAAAATAGCTTTGACCTCAGTTGGTTTTAACATGCACAAGTTATTTTCTAATTTTACAGAGCAAATTTATTTATTTCCCATATTGATGAACACTTCACCATTTTTGAAATTAACTTTATAATTTTGTTCAAGCAAACAGGAGACAGAAATTAGATTCCTTTTCATAGAAGGAATATAATATACATTTTTCAAATAAATGTACTTATCTCCTATAAATAACTTCATATCTCCCACTGCTTTGGCCGAAACAATCTCCCCGGTCCCTACCTTAAAGATTGTTTCACCTTCTATCAATTATCTCTAAGAACTTGTTTCCTGTGAGATAATACATACATGATTAGCGGCACCTGAATCAATTATCAAGATTTTATCGTTTTCCGCTAAACATGCTTCGATAACAAGTAAATCATATTTATCTTGTTGTTCGAATTCAGAATTCTCATGTACATAATTCATAATCTTAGATGAGTTGGGAGATAGAAGACAATCCTCTGTTAAAACTCTGTTGGTTTAATCAACCGCTAGTTATTTGTTTGTTGATTTGATTTTACTGTTAAAAATATCGGAAGTGAGTATTCTAGAATTCGACATGCTGATAAAATTCAAACAAAGTCTAATTAGAAAATTCTAACTAAATCCAAAGTCAAGTTTTAGCAAAAAGTAATAATGTACCCATAACCATTATTTATTTGCAACGATATTTTAGTGAGTTAGAATATGCGCTACCGTGGGGCAGTCAGATACTCCTTCACTAAAACAAACAATTTTGACTAAACACTATCCCCAGAATAACTCTTATTCCTATTGTCTCTGGAATAACTCTTATTCCTATAGTCGTTTGGATATCATTTTCGACCAAGATCTTTACTAACAACTTAGTAATTCTTGTAAGTGTGACCCGCCATTTTCAGATCCTATAGGATGGTATGAATTTGTCTTCGAAATAGAAGATAACATCCAAGATGAAACTATAAGACCTTATTCATTTTACTGAAGTCTGTGTTGTTCTAAATCCTATGTTACAACCCCCTGAGGGGATAGCCGTTACTAAACGACTAGCAAAGGGCTCCCTAAAGCAAACCAACGTCATATGGTGACCATAGGAATCTCATGGTTCAGACTAATGGAGGAGACCGTAGGATATATTGACACATATCCTTCAACCACTTACTATGAACTACTTCCTCCGTTTACCTTGATATTGACTCATACAAAACACTCTCCGAAGGGAGGTCACTCCTAAGGTGACACGAAGCGTCATATGAATCTCACGGTGTAAACTATGTAGAGATGTTGTAGTTGAAATCTATTTATCGTGTAATAGACTTATATTTGAAAAACTTCCTTTTATCAAATAATTACATGCATCTAATGCATGTAAAAACTCACCAAAAATCAACACCTCACAAAGCACTAAACCAAAGTGGGCTATGTATCATTTTATAATGTTTACATATAGTCCACTTAAGTTAGTGGGATTATCCAACAAAAATGTTGGATAATTCCACTAACTCTAGTCAAGCGCAAAATGGTCTTTTTCATTTGGTCAAAGTCAAACTTTGACTTTCCCTAGTGAAAAAGTCGACCCTTTGACTTTTTATAGTTTTGACCCTCTTGACTAATTTTGACCTCATGAACATGAATCTGCATTCATATTTTCAAAATTCAAATCATATTTGAATATAGAGTGCCATCCAAAAAAACCGATAGTGATATCGCATATACTTGTTGGTTTTAATCCCTTTTCCTAATTCGAACAATTCGACTTAATCCAACATACTGTTCTAAGTTTAATCCATATGAGCTAGCAGAGGGACCTAATGGACCTACAGATCATGGGCTCCAACAATCCGAGATTAACCGGTAAAACTCTTTAATCGAATTAATCAACATTTGTTAACTAACGGGTCATCCACTAAAGTCCCGTAATTGTACTCCCCTCACTATAGATATATTTCTGTCCATCTGATATAACCATAACCAGTAAGTCAATCTTTCATAGGTTGTTGGTGGTCTTGGCTGGGTCAAAATACCGTTTTAACCCCGAGAACACTTCTTGTTCCTTCAGTCCCACTGAACCTCTAAAGAACAATTGATTTGTGGTCCAACCAACAAATCAAGTCCCTCTTAGCCTAGTGAGAAGGTGGGGCCCTTTTTTCTAATTCCGAAGTCAGCACTTAAGGGAAAAACCTATCTACTACCACTAGAGACGGGTAGGAGTGAAGTCCATCTTTGTAAACCTTGTACTCCATTTTTCCTACATAAGCGAGTAACAAGTGTGTTAAGTAAAATTATAAAAGGAGATAAAGAAAGTAGGCAGATGGAGGAAGAAAATTCTAAATGTTAGAAATACTTAGTCAATGGTGAGTTTTAGATAATATAACAAGTGAAAATTGGCTAAGTATGGAAGTAAAGTGTAGGCATTCATTGATGGAGAAGTGTGGATGCATGGGGTTGTGTGTGTAGCAACCAAGGCTTGTAGAGGTTAAGTGTTGAAGGCAAGGGTAAAGTATGCGTTGGTACTAAGGATGAACGCATGAGTTGAAAGGCATGATGTGTTGATAAGGCTTGTAGTAGCCTCAAGTGTGTGCGAGCAAAGGCGTTGGATGATCATGTAGCAGATGAGCGACACTATACCATTAGGTATGTGGTCGTCTAATAAGTGAACAACACTACCCGATGAGGTAGACAATCGTGTAGGTGGGTGTTGGGCGATCATGTAGTAATTGTGCGGAGGTAAGTGATGCTCGCAGTAGCTAAGCGATAGGCTTTGCGTTAGATCAACGAGATCGTTGAGAGTGAGATCGTTGAGAGCGAGATCAGCGAGATCATTTGCTAAACAATTGAGCTAGATGATAGGCACTGGGCGCTAGATGATAAGAAGGATCTCGTTAAACGATAGCGCTATATGTTGGATGATAGCATTAATTGATGGGGCATTGGCACTGCATGATCGGCATCAGTGTTAAGCGATGAGCTGCACGATAAGTGCTAGACGATAGACGTTGAATACTAGACGATAGATGTTAAATGCTAGACGATAGGCGCGATGCACGCTAAATTTATATTATGAGGTGAACGCGCAATGTGGGTTATGAAGGAAGGGAAGGAAAAATAAATTAATTAAAAAAACTCACTAATGGGAATTGGCCGGAAGCACTAAGTGCTGGATGAGGTGGCAGTTTAACCCTTGAACAGAGGAGGCAGAAGGAAGTATAAAAGGGAGAGGAACTTCAGAAGCTCGGTTTTTGAAAATGACTTGAGCAAATTAAGTGAGATCGGTGCTGTTCGAAATCTGGGAGAATCTAGATTTGAGGTTGTTTTGCCGGAGAAAGATCTCACACAGAGAAGAGCAAAAAGTGAAGAATTTGTAGAAGGGGCAGATTCTTAGATTAATCAAGGCCCAAAGTGAAGATTGGAAGCTCCAAGCAAAATTACAAGGAATTTGGAGCTGATATTTTAAGGTAAGAAGTTAACTCAATTGTAAACAAGTTTGTAGAAGAAAGTTTCTTAAAAAGAGTTCTGGATTTTGAGCTATGAATTTCTGAAGTTGAAATAGAGAATCGGTGCATAAATAGAAGCTGCTTGGGAAGAATAAGCAAGAAGCTCACCATAGTGAGTGAGAGATTAGAAAATGAGCGAAAGTGAGAGTGAGTTAAGAAAGTCACAAATCTTGCTGGAAAGTGGTGCTTGATTTTATGAAGTGGAAATGTTGATGCTATGCATTGATGAAATGACATTGTGCACTCAACTTTCCTCAGCGGAATCCAAGTGTAAAGTCCTTTGAGTTTCCTAGTAAGTCCAGGGTCGAATTCAGGGACTTGTGAAAATAGATTGCATTGGTAATTTTTATGAAGAACTTTGCAGTAACTAGATAAATAAATAAGTTGTTGGGTTTGTTGTTTGCGTTGATAAAAAAGAAATAAACAATTGCAGAGGAGTTTGAAAAGAGTTGGTAAACGGGAGATGCGATGAACGGGTTGAGAAGGGTTTCGGCTAAGACTTCCTAGAATGTGTTCATGCTTTGCATTCATGCAACATGCATACAATAGTAAACTACCTCTCGGGCACCAAACGAGCTCCGTTCGCAAAACCGTCTGGCACACGCCTCTTTTTCATCGTTCTTAACCCCTGGGTCAATTTTCGCGCAATTCCGTACCGAAGGTTTGGGAGCAAAAAGTGGGCCCCGAGGGCTGTTTCGGGCACCAAACGAGCTCCGTTCCCAAACCGTCTGGCACACGGCTTTTTTTCATCGTTCTTAACCCCTGGGTCCGTTTTCGCGCTTTTTCGTGACGGAAGGTTCGCGCACAAAAATTGGGTCCCTGGGCCCTGCCCCGCGACACCCCAGCATGCCATGTGTCACGGTCATGCTCTGTCTCTTATACACATCTAGATGTGTATAAGAGACAGGTCCCGTGGCCCTGCCCCACAACACCCTAGCCAACCCATGCGACACCCCCAGCCAACCCATGCAACACCCCGGCCAACCCATGCGACACCCAAGCATGCCACTACGACACCCCCGCGGGGCCCTGGGGGCCGTTTGGGGCACCAAACGAGCTCGGTTCGCAAAATCGTCTGGCACACGCCTTTTTTTCATCGTTTTTAACGCCTGGGTTCGTTTTCGCGCTTTCTCGTGCCAGAAAGTTCGGGAGCGAAAAGTGGGCCCCACGGCCTCGGGGGCCGTTTCGGGCACCAAACGAGCTCCGTTCGTAAAACCGTCTGCCAAAACACCTTTTATCATAATTCTTAACCCTTGGGTCTGTTTTCGCGCTTTTTTGTGACGGAAGGTTCGCGCACAAAAATTGGGTCCCTGGACCCTGCCCCGCTACACCCCAGCATGCCATGTGTCACGGTCATGCTTGTCAAGGGCCTGGTACCCATGGCCGCATGCCCGATCCAACCACCTTCTAGCATACTTTCATATCTTGTGTTGTATTAGCTTAGTTAGCTTTCTTTCTTTACATTTTCATTGTAAGTGACCACTCGCCCTTTTGCATATACAAGGGTGCCAGTTGGCTTTTTGTTCAGAATGCGTTATATGAGGATAAGACTAACCATCACTTCCTCATACCCGGAGTAGTATTCTATAAAACTGTTGTTGGTGCTTATTGCTTTCTAGTCTACTACAATCTTTCTTTCCGTATTCACACTCACAAAAAACTTCTTACGAAAACCTTTTCTCCAAACTCGTTTTCTAAAACCCTTTTCCCTAAAACGGGGGTGGAGGTTGCGAGAGGCACTCGATGTGCCATCAGCAGTCCATATTCAAGTTGGCTGACTTGTTCGTGAGCTGGAAAAAGTGCCGCACAATCGCTAAGAGAAGCTTCTAAAAGAGCGATTGCGACAGTTGGTATCAGAACCTAGTCGGCTTATAGAGGGAAGATCAGTGATCATGTCGGCGACGAAGAACCTGAACAAGTCCCATGTCGACAGATTGGTAGAGATGGAAGAACAAATGCTCTACCTGAGAGAGGTCCCAGATAACGTCCGTTTCCTAGAGACTCGACTACAAGAAGTTGATAAGAAAGCCAATGGAATTGACGCGGTAGTAGGCCGCCTAGACTGATTACCCGTCAGAGAATTGATGATGAGGGTAGAGACCCTCGAGACCAAAACAATACAGTCCGATAGCTTTGAACGAGGAGATAGGTCCTCGGGCTCTGTTGTCCACATAGAGGAGCGTGTCGAAGAGTTGGACAGTTCCCAAAAAGCAATACTTCAGATGGTAA
>NC_052358.1:3807088-3809101 GCF_009727055.1 Benincasa hispida
TCTACCTCCGAAGACAAGGCTGAACTGGAGGAGACGATAACCGAGCCAGCTGCAGAAATTGAGAATCCCAGGATGGGGGCATTGAAATTCTTATCTATACTCTAGAAGAAGATGGGAAAGGCGACGGAGCCAATAGAGAAAGGACTCATGTATGTGGATGCTTGGGTCAATCAAAGATCGGCCAAAAACACTATGGTTGACTCTAGGGCTACCCATAACTTCATGGCTGAATTGGAAGCTCGCCGCCTGAACTTGACTTGGGAAAGAGATACAGGGAAGATCAAAGCTTTGAATTCCGCAGCCCTACCGATTACGGGGATAGCGAAGAGAACTCCGGTGAAGTTAGGAGACTGGAAGGGCTTCGTTGACTTCGTGATTGTCAAGATGGATGATTTCGACGTGGTACTGGGGATGGAATTCCTACTTGAACATAAAGTCATACCAATGCCCCTCGCCAAATGCTTAGTCATTATCGGATCTACACCCACCGTAGTCCAAGCCAGTATCAAGCAGCCAAATGGGGTAAGAATGATCTCAGCCTTCCAATTGAAGAGAGGCCTGGCCCACGACGAACCCACGTTCATGACCATCCCGATAGAATCAGTTGAGTCCACTGAAGAGGAGATCCTCTAAGACGTTCTATTTGTCTTGGTAGAGTATCGGGATGTCATGCCGAAAAGCTTGCCCAAGTCCTTACCCCCACGAAGGGGGATTGACCATGAGTTTGAGTTGTTACCAGGGGCAAAGTCGCCTGCCAAGAATGCATATCGGATGGCCCCGCCAGAATTGGCCGAGCTTCGGAAATAGTTAGACGAGTTGTTAGATACAGGATTTATCAGACCGGTGAAGGCCTCTAACGGAGCCCAGTACTATTCTAGAAGAAGAAGGATGGGAGCCTTCGGTTGTGCATCGACTATCAGGCCTTGAATAAGCTCACAGTCCGCATCAAATATCCCCTTCCAATCATTACTAACTTATTTGATCAGCTTCACGGTGCTAAGTATTTCTCGAAGCTGGACCTACTGTCTGGATATTATCAGGTCCGAATTGCTGAAGGGGACGAACCTAAGACGACCTGTGTCACGAGATATGGAGCCTTCGAATTCCTCGTGATGCCCTTTGGCCTCACCAATGCTCCAGCAACTTTCTGTACCTTAATGAACCAAGTGTTTCACAAATACCTCAACAAATTCGTCGTAGTGTATCTTGATGACATTGTGGTCTATAGTGCCTCGCTGGAGGACCATCGACATCACCTCCAACTAGTCTTCGAAAAGCTAAGGAGAAATCAGTTGTATGTAAAGAGTGAGAAGTGCTTCTTTGCCCAAGGGCGCATAAATTTCCTTGGCCACGTGATTGAGTGTGGTCGGATTGGTATGGAAGAGGACAAGGTGGCCGCGATTAGAGACTGGAGGGTACCATCATCCGTGACCGAACTACGATCCTTCCTCGGACTAGCCAACTACTATAGGCGGTTCGTAGAAGGATTCTCGAGAAGAACAGGGCCATTAACCGAACTGTTGAAGAAGGATAGACAATGGAGCTGGACTCCTGAATGTCAAGCTGCCTTTGAGGGCTTGAAGAAAGTGATGATTGAGGGGCCAGTCCTCGGAATTGCCGGTGTGACCAAGCAATTTGAAGTAGAGAGTGATGCTTCTGACTTCGCGTTGGGCGGTGTTCTCCTCCAAGACAGACACCCCATCGCAGATGAGAGTAGGAAATTAAATGATGCTGAACGGAGGTATGCCGCCTCTGAGAAAGAGATGTTAGCAGTAGTTCACTACTTAAGGGCCTGGAGACAGTATCTCTTGGGGCCAAGGTTCGTGGTGAAGACCGACAACAACTCCATTTGTCACTTCTTCAACCAACCGAAGTTGTCGTCGAAATAGGCACGGTGGTAGGAGTGTCTAGCGGAGTTCGACTTCCAATTCGAACATAGACATAGATCCAGGGAAAAGTAACCAAAGCGCGATGCTCTTAGACGAAAGAGGACTGCGGCTGTGGCTGTTCGCG
>NC_052358.1:3809201-3848946 GCF_009727055.1 Benincasa hispida
ATAGTACGTTATCGCAATAGAGAACTATCTCTAATAGAGATATAGTTGAGATATCGATAGCATCTTATCAGTGATGTTTATCCAATGGAAAGAAGTTGAAGGAACTTGCATAAGCTTGGAAGCTTTTCCCTTATTTTATTAACAATGGGAGAATTTGAGAGTTCCCCTTCCTCCTTTAAATCTCATTTTGAGATTTTACAACTAAAATCTTCTCTAACTTCCATGGCCTCAATGGCCTTTACAAATACCCTCTCTCAGACCCCCCCCCTCCTCACCTCTTCTCCTCTATTTCCTTTCTTTCCTCTATAAACTAACAATATTCCTAGGGCCACTCTTTTCACTAACATTCTGTTATATTCCCTATCTTTCTTTTTTCTTTTATGGTTTTTTTTTTCTTCTTTCATCACTTTTGTTATTAGAGGCCTATCATTACCTGCCCTCCAAAGAGCCACTGTCCTCAAGGTGAAAATCAGGGAATTATTTCTTGATGATACCTGAAACTTCCCATGTTGCATCAGCCCTGTCTCCATTCCCCAACGAATTAGTACCTCTGACTGTTGATCCTCGTGGCGTGATGGCGTATGCCTAGCAGCTCAGCGGTTGTGTTATGGGGGGGAAAGGACCAAATCATTAACCATTGTAGGAGGGATTTGGTACCCTTGGGCAGGTTCAGCGGTATGCTTGCGTAGAATCGAACCGTGGAAGACAAGGTGAATACCTATCTGCGTGTGCTGAAGGCAATATACGTTATATGCTGCCCTTTTCCTTATGTAGTCAGTCAGCGCGTGAATGCGGCCTACAAACTGGGTCTAGTCATGTATGCTTATGATTGGATAAGAAGGACTGTCTATAAGTTGAGTTTAAGATATACCCAATTACCCACACCAAACTCCACATCTCTTCTTCTTTTATACATATATCATGCTGTTGTTGGATTGTGTAATGGAGTCTTGGAGTTTTTCCAATATGACATATCTATCTCAACAATTAATATCTACTTCATTGACTAGACTAGTGTTCCTGATCCAAGCACCAGTGGGGAGAGCAACCATACAATATCTCTCAATGGAGTAACTTGGTGGTTGTGTTGGAAGGATGTGTTGTAGCAGAACTCAGCCCAAGGTACCCATATAAACCCACTGTTTGGGTTGCTCAATAGTGAAAGGCACCTCACAAGTAGGTCGTCTATTCCTCATATTTACTACCTTCGTTTGTCCATCCGTCTATGGGTGGTAAGTTGTACTTCGACATAACTGAGTTACCCAAACATGTAAAAGAGTTCTTCCCAAAATAGGCTGCTAAAGAATCTAGTCACGCGTCCGACACAATAACTTCGGGGTAAGCCATGAATGAACACTTCCTTAACAAAAAATTCAGCCATTGATCTAGGCAAAAAAACGGGTGTTTGAGGGTGATGAAAGAGCCCATTACTTGGATAACCGATTCTACAACTACCATTGATAGTGTCAAACCTTCGTAATTTTGGGAGTCTCTCAATGAAATCCATGGAGATATCTGATGGCATGTAAGAAAAGCCATGCCATCTGAGTCACTTTTACTTAGAATTATGAAGTTGTTAGGCAAAATATTGCCGACAACATGTTAGAAATTCACGAGAAAATGAGGCGCGGTCAATCAACATGTCGAATTCAAGCCCCAACCCTTTATTTTGGGTAATCTATGGTTCAATTCTATTTTTGTAGCTAATGTAGGAAATGAACGCAACGTGGAAATCGAACCACACATAGACGACCGCATGTGGAGAAACACTCCATCGCAAAGCAACTTACTATCTATCAATGCATGGATGTGTTGCGATAATCATCGTATGCGTCCATCGCATGGGAGTTGCGCTCGTCAAGCGATTGGGTCACTCTTAAGGGTTGCTATATTGAATTCCATCTCTACATTTATATGCTATTTTTCCAATACATTTATTTCAAGTCAAGGGTGTTGTCGTATCTCTACCCTTCTCATGCATATTTCTCATTGGCATTGTCTATTTAGATAGGAAAGTAGGAGTTAGGGTTAACTTAGCAACTCCCTTCATTCTTTATCTTTAAACTCCTGCATTGCACATACACATGCTACATGTAGCTACAAGTCCTAGTCGTATCGCTCGATTACCCGAGAACTTGCGTTCGTTATATCTTGGCAGTGAGTCGCAAGAAATGACTTGTGGCGGAAGCATGGTTCATCGCATACTATTGCATTTAACCGATTTATCAGTACCAAACGATGGACATCTGATGCTATGACTATCAAGCATATCTTAGGTACAATGCATCGCATTACGCGTCCACGAGAATTTTGGTTGTCAAGTAAAAATTGACTTCTTAAATTTCTCGCCCTAGTTTTTGCATCTGTTGCCCGGGTGTACTTGTGCAGTCGAATATATTTGTTTTAAGTTTTGTGTCTCTGCGAGCAAATTATCTGGGAGTATTTGCTAGCTGTGCGGACCAGGTTGCCATTAACAAAATTGAAGTTGTAGGTGATTGCACTGATTAAGCCAATGTTGACCAAGGGTAGAAGGGTCAAGCCATGTGCGCAAAGAGCTGAAGATAATTCTAAGCAGCATGTCGGCCGCATGCTGCCCAACAATTGCCAGAAGTGTCCAATATTAGGGCAACTTTTGATCCAAGTCTGTGAGAGCCAGCTTCTGCATGGAAGGACTCTCTTATGTTGACAACACTCTTATGTTTTTCCAGGACATCTTTCTACTTTATCTTTATCTTTGCTTTCTAGTATAGGTGTAAGTTTTTTTGATTGTTTTGGATATAGGCTGCTTCTTGGTTGTGCGTACATTGCTCTTGTATGGTGTCAAACAATAAATCTCCTTGGTTCGTAGTTTCAACGAAAGATTTCCTTTCACCCTTCAACTGTGATGGCTTCAGTCACTATGGATCCAACATATGTTAGCGCGCATGCGTTGTTCCGCCTAAGCGTCTTTTATCTTTGTTATCTTGTATGCCTTATCCTTTTGAAATTTCTATTTTCCCGATTGCGTTGTTTGCTGATGTTTCTATTGATGGTACTGTATGAAGTTCACTGCACTTCTTAACTAATCATACGGAAGGAATTCTTTACTTTTTAGTTGTGAGCTTCTTCAAATTTTGAAAGTCTTTAATGTTTATTTTGGTCAAATAATTTGTTGTCAAACATTATTATCGCATTCTGTATATTTTATTTTTAGCTTTGCGTGTGAGAACACTGCGCAACCTCTATTAGTTTGGTTGTGCTAGCTGGCTCAGAAGAATATACGTTCATTATATTTGCGACATTGAAGAAAAAAAAAGCTGAGATGTTGAAACATATGACTCCATCTTGTCAACGTCAGTGGAGAAACCCATGTTGATAAGATGGTTAAGTCCTATTGAAATGTGGCACTTTGCTCCGAGTTTTGGATGTCCATCATGACACACGTGGTGGGCAACAAATTTACGAAGGCTTAAGTCGACAGGATTATGCATTAGCCGCAACTCCTCTGTTCGGTGCAGCATAGCGCGAAAAACATATTACTAGTTAAAAATTAAAATACAAAAAAAAAATATAAAAAAAATAAATAGAAAAGTAAAAAAAATAAATAATAAAAAAAAAAAAAAAAAAAAAAAAAAATAATATAAAAAATAATAATAAAAAGAAAAAAAAAAAAAAAAAAAAAATATAAAAAAAAAAAATAAAAAAATATAAAAAAAAAAAATTTTGTTAAAAAAAAAAAATAAATAAATAAAAAAAAAAATAAAAAATTAGATAATATAAAAAAAAAAAAAAAAAAAAAAAAAAAAAAAAAAAAAAAAAAAAAAAAAAAAAAAAAAAAAAAAAAAAAAAAAAAAAAAAAAAAAAAAAAAAAAAACAAAAAAAAAAAAAAAAAACAAAAAAAAAAAAAAAAAAAAAAAAAAAAAAAAAAAAAAAAAAAAAAAAAAACAAAAAAAAAAAAACAAAAAAAAAGAAAAAAAAAAAAAAAAAAAAAAACGACAAAAGTGAGTTGAATATGGAATGCAACCGAAGTTGGATGCCCGCATGACACATGTGGGGGTAAGCCAAAACGAAGGGCGTAACCAGGTTCAACGCCACATTGAATAAGCCATCGTAAATTTTTGAAGTATTTTAAATGAACGCATTCTCAAAGCTAAACACAAAATTGCGGTGAATGAATAAAAGTTTTTTGGGCAAAGGCTTTTGCCGGATCTAAACTTAGAAAAGATCTTTTGAAGAAAGCAGCCAAAGTGAGGGAGAGCATTGCGGTGATGGTCAAAGGTGTGTGTAAATTATATTCTGAGAAGCTGGTCATCGCAAAGGAAAGCATGAAGGTAGTTAGAATTTCTTGAGTATAACGCATGCTTGAGTACAAGCATGATTTTTAAGTTTGGAGTGTGATGACATGCCAGAAATGGGCATGCCATCTTAGTCCTTTTACTTAGAATTTATGAAGGTGTTAGGCAGAATATGCGGCAACCATGTTAGGAATTCATGATGAAATGAGTTGCGTCAATCAGCATGTTGAATCTCAGCCAACCTGTTATTTGGGTTAACTATGCATTCAATGTTCTATTTTTGTAGCTAATGCAGGAAATGAACGCAAACGCGGAAACCTGACCACCGCATAGACGACTGCATGCGGAGAAAACACTCCATCGCAAAGGCAAATTCATCGATCAACACATGGATGTTGCGATAATCATCCTATGCGTTCCCATCGCATGGAGTTGCGCTCGTCAAGCGATGCGGTCACTCTTAAGGTTGCCAATGAATTCATCTCCGCATTTATCTATTCTCCCATTACTATTATTTTCATGTCAAGTGTTGTCGTATCTCTACCTCTCATGCATTTTCTCATTACGTTGTCTATTAGATAGGAGTAAGAGTAGGGTTAACTAGCAACCTCCCTTCCATCTTTTATTTAAATCGGCTCATGCACATTACTGCATACATATAGCTACAAGTCTCTGTGTTCGACCTCGAATTACCCGAGAAACTTGACCGTGCGCATATAACTTATACTTGGCGTGAGCGCAAGAAAACTTGTGGCAGGACACATGGTCATCGCATACATTCATTAACACATTATCAGTCCAACGCATGACCATTGATGCATGACTATCAATGCATATCTTAGGAACATGCATCGCATACCGCGTCCACGGGATTTTTGTTGTCAAGTAAAATTGACTTCTAATTTCTCGCTACCAATATCCACCCATACTCAGTCTGGAATTGGCAAAGCTTGTAAGAGGCCAGTGGGAGATAAGTTTAAGTACTTGGCTTGTTGACAGACTCCACATTCAGCCACGAATTGTTGTACTCTATTCTTCATCCCCTTCCAATACACTTCTTTGGACAATTGTTGATACGTTTTCAAGCTCCCTTGATAACCTCCTATAGGGCTACTGTGGAACTCTTGTAATAACAGAGGAATTGTAGGTGAAATAGCCGGCAATGCAATCCTCCCTTTGTAGTATAGGAGCTCCCCCCGAAGGCTGTACCCTGCTGGTACCGGTTGTTCATTCAACAAGCATTCAACTTCTCATCACTGCACACTTACTCAACAAAAATAGTAGTATTTAGTCCCTTTACTAAACTGAGCAACCCAACCTTCAATGAAGTAGGCAATCGGGAGAAAGCATCAGCTGTTGAATTTTCTATCCCACATTTGTACTCAATGCTGAAATCGTACCCCATGAGTTTGGCGATCCAACGTTGGTATTCTCCTGCTATCACTCTTTGCTTTAGTAAAAATTTGAGGCTCTTTTGATCTGTGCAGACTATAAAGCGTCTTCCTAATAAAAAGGTCTCCATTTTTGTATTGCAAATAGCATGGCCATCAACTCTCATTCATACACTGCTTTGAACTAGTGGGTAGGAGGTAGTGCTTGACTGAAATACGCCAACGGTCGTTTTTTTTTCATCAAGGCAACCCCCACTCCTACTTCTGAAGCATCCATTTCCACAAAAAAAGGCTCCTTGAAGTTAGGTAATCCCAACACTGGTACCGACATCATGGCTGACTTGAGGCGCTAGAAAACCTCTTCTACTTCCCCGTTCCAACTGTCGCTTCCCTTCTTTCGCAATTGAGTCAGGGGTAAGGCGATAGCACCATAGTTGGCCACAAATTTCCTGTAATAACCTGTGAGGCCAAGAAAGCCTCTCAATTCCTTCACGTTCTGCAAAGTAGGCCAATTATTCATTGCCTCTAATTTGGTTGGATCGGCCAAGACTCCTTGTGCCGAGATGATGTGCCTCAAATACTCTATGCTTGTGGCTCCGAATTGGCATTTCTTTAAATTTGCTACCAGTTGATTCTCGATCAATACTTCCAGGATTGTTGATAAGTGGTTTATATGTTTTTCTAATGTCTTGCTATAAACCAAAATATCATCAAAGAAGACCAATGCAAATTGACGAAGATATGGCTTGAGGATCTCATTCATGATTTCTTGGAAGATGGATGGAGCATTTCTCAAACCAAAGGGCATCATTAGAAACTCGTAGTGACCTTCGTGCGTTCTAAACGCTATTTTGTGGACGTTGTTTGGATGTACCCGAATCTAATGATATCCTGATTTCAAGTTAATTTTCGAAAAAATCATAGCACCATACAATTCATCAACAATGGGGATAGGATACTTATCTGGAATTATGGCATTGTTCAAGGCTCGATAGTGTACACAGAAACGTCAACTTTCATCCTTCTTCTTGACTAGCAACATCGAGCTGGAGAATGCGCTTCGGCTAGGCTGGATTATCCCTGCCATCAGAATTTCCTTGACCATCTTTTCAATTTCTTCTTTTTGGAACTACGGATATCGGCATGGTCTTATATTGATTGGCCCAGCTCCTGGTAATAATTCAATGGTGTGGTTGTGGCTTTGGGTTGGGGGCAGCTCTGTTGGTATTTGAAAGACTACTTTAAACTTCTGAAGCAACTGCTAAATCTCATGAGGCATATCGGGTTGATCCTCCACGGCCTTGTCTTCTTCTTCTAAAGTGTTGTCTCGATTCAAGTCAAGTCCATTCAGTTCGATCAAAACACCCTGACCCCCTCCTCTTATTGCCTTTGCCATGGATTTCAAGGATATCTGTGATTTAACTAACCCCCGGTCCCCTTGCAGCTACACTGTCCACTCCCCAATCCTGAATTCCATTGTTGACAGCCTATAGTCAAACGTTATCTGCCCCCACATTTCCAGCCATACCACCCCCAAAATGACATCCGCGTTGCCCCACGGTAAAGGAAGAAAATCTTATATGATAGATAAATTAGAGATGGTTATGAACACACCTTTACACATTCCGGCCGCTTGAACCGAACCTCTCGAGCCCAACACTCCATTCATAGTCTTCTGAAGGTGATATCGACAGCTGTAGCTCAGTGACCAACTCTGAAGTGATGAAGTTGTGAGTCGCCCCCCCCCCCTCCCCCAATCGATCAGTACAACTACCTCTCGATCTCCGATGACTCCCCGTACCTTTATTGTTTTATGTGAGCTCAATCCCGCCAACGAGTTCAACAATAGGTTCACAATCTCCTTCGCATCTTCCCGCAACCTCCCTTCTGGTTTATACTCGAATATCTCGAGTTCTTCTCCTTCCTCTACTAGATCTTCCCCTTCTTATACAAACATAAATTGTAGCTCCCTTTTCTAGCAGCAATAGTCGAAGCTAAATTTCTCGTCACATCTAAAGCATAGGCCCGTATTTATTTTCTCCTTCATCTCTACGTTTGATAGCCTCTGAAACGTGCCGCCAGCATTCCCTTTTGTTTCTGTTTCTCCCCGAGCAATGATCGTCGTCAACGAACCCATTGAACTTCTTCGATTCGAGTTGATCGTGATCATTTGGCTACTCGGATTGCTCGACCCGCGATTGCTCGCCCCACTCGCACTCAATCCGATCTTTGTACTCAGGTTATTGTTACTATCCAACCCAACTCCCTTACCCAATCGTCATTGGGAGTAATTGGTCTTCTTCGATTAATTGGGTCATCTGCATCTTGGCCTTTAGGCCTTCGGGCTTCAATTTTCTCATTTTATTCTGGATTTCTTCCTTAAGCCCATATACAAGCTTACTCTCCAAACCCTTGTCGCCCAACTCCTTCAGCCCAGCGGAATAACGTTCAAACTTCCTCTGTATTCTCTCACGGTCATCTTCTATTGCAATCGCATCACCCTTGCATATCGATCTGCTTCGCATGCCAGCCGAAACCTTGTCAAAAACAGCTCTCTAAACTGCGACCAACTTTCTACCAGTGACCAGTCTTCCTCCCATTGATACCAGTCCAGCGCCTCCCCTTCTAGGCACAATATTGCAGCATCCAACTTATCTTTCTTCGATAATCGATTCACCACGAAATACCGCTTCACTCTATGCAACCATCTATCGATATTTTCATCTTCTTCTCACTTGAAAATCGAACTTCCAATCGTATATCGAACAACGGTACCTTCTTGTTTCTAGGTGCGTGAATCCCTTCTTGATTCCCTACTCACGATAAAGAGTCTTCTGTAGCCTGCTTTCCTTTCTCCGATATAGTCCTCTCAGATGATGAAGGCTGCTTCTCAGAACTGTTCATCGTGTCCAACCTCGATAGGACTAAGGCCATCTGAGCAGACATACTCCTCATTCATTCATTCACTTCCTTCGGTTGCAAATTTATCTTCTCCTCAATCTCCATATGTTTTTCCTCCATAGCAACCATTCGAGCTTCCATTTTTTCCATCATACCCAGGTAACTACTCTGATACCAGCTGATAAGCTTGGAAGCTTTCGCCTTATTTTATTAACAATGGGAAGAATTCGAGAGTTCCCCTTCCCTCCTTTAAATCTCATTTTGAGATTTTACACTAAAATCTTCTCTAACTTCGCATGGCCTCAATGGCCTTACAAATACCCTCTCTGCGTAGAACCCCCCCTCCCCATTCTCCTCTATTTTCCTTTCTTTCCTCTCATAACTAACAATATTCCTAAGGGCCACTCCTTTTCCACTACATTCTGTTATATTTCCCTATCTCTTTCTTTTTCTTTTATGGTTTTCTTTCTTCTTTCATACACTTTTGTTATTAGAGGCCTATCAGAACTCTTATCAAAGAGTACCTCTAAGCATAAGCAAGATCATTCCAAACTCATTGTGACAGAAATACTGCATTAACAATCAAACAATCTAGTTATGCATTTAACAACAAATTACAGCATGCTTAGAACTTTAAACAACAAAGGAACAAGATACATACCAGTTGAAGAACTCTTCTTTACGTTAAATCTTGCTCTCGTCAATTCAGTCAATCTCATTATCGCTGAGATCGTCAAGCCTATCGTCCACCAAATCTCGTTGTCGTCTACCCACAAACAGACTGCTCATGAATAAGGCAACAATGGAGGACATAACCACCCGAAAACCTCGATATTCTCGGAGTGAGAATCTAAGAGGTGTGGGCTCTGTTGGATTTGGTATAGGGAAGTAGGAAGGAATGATCATTTACCACGACCAAGCAAGTGGGAGATATCGAAAGTCTATCGTATAAACGACTGCTTGATCGTTTAGTAAAAGGTGCATGATCGTATAGTAAACTGGGTTGATCGTATAGACAATCGTTTAGTAAAACACTTGGGTGCGCAATCGCTTAGAAAAAGCTAGACGATCGTTTAGGTAAAACTATGCGATCGTTTAGGAAAAGCACGCGTGTACATGATCATTTAGTAAACTTTGAGCTGTCGTGTATGCTCTCGTTTACTAGACGATGGGCAGTGTACTAATTCGGGGAGAGAATATATGATCTCTTTGCAAAATGAAAACCATTTTCATTTTATCTTCAGTTACAAAAACTGAATTCAACTTCCCACTATCTCATTCGGTTTTGGAGAAAAAACCGGCAACAATTATCCATTATTTTTTAATTAAAAAATAAATATAATCATATTATATTTATAATCTATAGTTTAATATCACATCAAATGCAACATATAAACCATAGTCCTTTTCTCCTCCACTAGATATAAATCATATTTATATCCTTTTAATCCAATAAATGTATCTCATACATCATATCAACCACATCACATATAACCGGTTCAATCATATCATATATAATCGAACTCCCTCTTGTCAATTTAAACACTTCAAGCTGACCCAAAAACTGATTCTCAACTTGAATCCATTGAGCTACTAAAGGGACCTTATGGACCTGTGGCTCAAAGCTCCAATAGTATGTGAATAGCTGACTAAACTCTTTAGCCACGAGATCCACCATCCATTAACTACCAGGCATTCTACTAAAAACCGAAAGTTGCACTTTTCTCACTACAGATATATTTCTGTGTCCATCGAATATAACCAATCAACAATACGATAATCCTTCACAGATGCACATAAGTACAGTTAGGCCAATTTACCATTTTGCCCCCGTAGTTACATCTAACTCCTTAAGTACCACTAATCCCTCTAGTGAACAATATAACATAGTTCTACTATGTGTGGACACCTCTCGGACTATGAGAAGGTGTGTGGCACCACATCGTTCAAGCCCCAAAATCAGCCCTTAAGGGAACAATCTATCTACTTACCCTTACTTCGGGGAAGGAGTGAATTCCATCTTGTGTAGCTGAGTTCCCAGGTCCCAAATAAGACAAATCCCCAAAGTGGTAGGTTTAAGTCGGCGATCTGGTCGCACCCATGAAAATCAAAGGACCACCCTCAAAGGCAGGAGTTCCTAACTTACTCAGAATTGAGGTCATGTTACCTATGGTCACCTAGTGAAGTGAAGCTTCTGTCATGAACGACGTTATATAATGAGACTATAACACTTCGTGGTCCGGTCTTATACAAACTTCTTTTTATAGGAAACCCCCGCTCGCATGTCTCCACATGAATGATCAGGATCAGACTATCTATAGCAAGTTACAATACTTGTAACTATTCTACAAAGCGGGCCACATCCGTAGCGTTACCAGGATAAGGTTTCCCTCCTATATCCATATACTACAGACCATTTTGGTTATCACTTAAGGCATGATCCACCTGTATGTCTCCACATACATGCTTAAGTTACAATGACAACAAGGGATCTTAGTTTATTGGTTTTTGGTAAAGCAATTAAAACATCCAATGTTCCATAGACAATAGTGAAGAAAATATCATATATTATTACATCACAAGCGTTTGCTCAATATAGTGTTTACAAACTACAGGACCCAACGAGAATTTAGAGCATCATCCCCAATAAGAGGCTATCACTGATAACCATGATATGAGTGATATTAGTGATATCGGTGATAGAACTTAGGTGATATCTATATATCGAGTTTCTTTCAAATGTGATAACCAATTATTGAAGTCTATCATTGATAGCCTTAAGTGTTAATATTTCAAGGTTGATTCTAATTGATGAAAGTCTATCAATGATAACGACTGGCAACTGTTATCAGTGATAGCCATGATAAAAGATATTATTAGTGATAGCAACTATGGTAATCAAAGTTGTTGGTTTTCTTTCAAAGTTGATCACTATTTATAAATCTATCATTGATAGCCACTGATAGCCTTAAGTATTAATAATTCAAGGTTGATTCCAATTGATGAAAGTATATCAATGATAGCTACTAATAATTGATAACAAATTAAAAGCTAATATTTCAAGATTGTATTAGTTTTTCTCAAATCGAAAGCTATCGCTGATAGCAACTATCATCGATAGCAGCTGATAGAAGCTATCAGCGATAGCAGTAAAATGGTGACTAGGCATGGGTTTTTTAGTCTTTTACCATTTTTTGATCTATATATGCAATTATTTTATCCTCGTACTACATAATCTATTATTTTGGTCTTGATTTCTATTTATACAACTAGCCCTATATAACTTATTTTTTTAGGTAAAAAGTAGGCCCAAAATACCAAATGACTCAAATTTAATTGTCTTTCTCCATCTCCCTCTATTTTTCATTCTCTCTCTCTAAAATCTTCACGCTTAAAAGGGAAATATGGTATAATCATACTTAGATATTTTCTAATTTAATACCATTCATATGAGTGTTGTGAATTTTATAAAATTTAAACTTTTCACAATATTGTATTAATATTTTTCTATTTCGTCAATTCAAATACATAGTTTAGTACATAAAACATTTATGTTATTATCTTTACATGGTGTGATTGAATTTTGCTTTCACTTCATTGATTTATTACATAAATACCCAAATATTAAAATTCAAGTTTATAATTGAAATTAAACAATGTTGTAGATAAACTTGAAATAACTACATAGGGCAAGGTGTAAAATTAAAACCAATTAAATTATATAAAATAGCCATAAGACTACAAAAGTAGATAGTTATTAGTTTAATTTCAATTTTTATTTTAAACTTTTCAATTTTATCCCAAACATTTAAAATGTTATGAGTTTGACTAAAATTCAATACTTCATTTGGCAAAAAGTCTATAATAGTTTTAAATAGATTATAATATATGTTGTTGTTTCTCCCAAAAAAAAAAATAATTAAAATCAGTCTAATAATTTTTAAAAGTGTTGTTTATTTATTAACTTGAAAAAACACTTAGTGATCATTTGAAAACAATGCAACATACTTTAAATTATTGATTCTTTAACATATAATGTAGAAAATTTAATTTAATTTTAAAAGAATTTTTAATAAGTTCTATTTCATAAATCCTCGTTAGGGTGAATTTTCTCTTTCTTTAAGTGATTTAGATAGTTTATATATCAAAGAAAATTTAATAAATATAATATATTAGTGAGACTTGGTTGTTTTGGACAATACTATTCCGTTTGTAGATGAATTTAATGTAAATTTGCCTAAACTACTTTGTCATTGAATTATTACTTCAAATAATTTAATAGAAACTTTTAGTATTATATAACAAAGTTCAAGTAGATTAAACTCGAATTTTATTAATATTAGAGCAAAATATGGAAGAAAGTATCATCGATTGAATCAAAAGATTAAACCCATGATGAAAGTAGATTAATTATAAATCATCTAACATAAATAAAGTGCGAACTATAAATCACAAAATAAGTTAAGAACGAAATTAAAAAATGAATCTTCTGAAGAGATGATCTACTTTAAATTTTAATAATTTGGGTAAATATTTTGAATTTGAAAGTCAATTGATAAAGTCAATATAATTAATAATGACAATGATATTCTTGTTTCTTTCCTCCTTCTCATTCATAGTGATCATAAAACATGACCTAAGCCCTTGGATAATAAATTCAAATTAGTTAATTTTTTAATAGTTGTACTGGCCCAATACATTCAAGCATTGAGTTGTTTTTTCATAGACTAATAAAAAAAACACAAGTTTGAATCAATATTGGATTCAGATAATACTTCATTAAAAACTAAGCTCGGAAGTAAATTCATTACTCCGGCAAGTATCTATACTGTTGAAGGATATATATATAGTTATAATGTAAAAGAAAAAAATCTACACGAAAATAATTAGGGACTATTTGGAGACCATAATAGAATGAATTTGGATTGTTATATAATACAAAATCTATATTTGGATTGAGTATAGTATTTTGGATGCGAATTGTAAAATTTAATTTATTTTGTTCCGATAATTTTTAACCTAATTATCTTTTCCATCGTTTTCACGTTTCAGTCATTCTCATCATCAGACTTAAAATCTAAAGGCTGATCCAAAGTCAACAGTT
The DNA here is from genome assembly GCF_009727055.1 of Benincasa hispida. Classification (NCBI taxonomy): domain Eukaryota; kingdom Viridiplantae; phylum Streptophyta; class Magnoliopsida; order Cucurbitales; family Cucurbitaceae; genus Benincasa; species Benincasa hispida. Next base: position 3,822,872 of record NC_052358.1, read on the forward strand.
GACTAGTCCGATCCAGTCCAGACCTTTCATAAATTGTATTAGATATGGATATCTCTTTTTTTACATTAGGCCGGACTATTGAACCGTATTTGAATAGACCCATCGAACTGGCCCAAAAGTCCAATCCATTGTTATATACTAATTAATAAATATTAATAATTTTAATTTTAAAAAAAAAATGATGTGATTACATTTTTTATGAAAAACATCAAACGGTAAATGCATTAATTTTTTTTAATTAATTTTTTTTATCTATCCTCCACAGGTAGATGAAAGAAATTTAATGTTAAATTTAATGTAATTACATTTTTTTTAAGAAAATAGAGTCGTTGATCATTGATGTCATCACTTTTTTATGTTTCTAAATTTCAATTTAATTTATTTTTTATTTTCTTTTTTTTTCCTTCAATTGAGAATTTTCTATAAATATTAACTAAATTTTTTTTTTCTTCCTTCCAATTCTCAATTTCAATTTCTTTCTAATTCTCTCAAGTCTCAATTTTTAGCAATTTTCCTTGAGTTTTGTGTATTTTAACCATTGTTATTTTTTTTTTTCAAACTTTCAAGTTTTGTTAGCTTCAAAATTTTCAAGTTTAAAAAAAGTTTTATTATCTTAAAATATTTTTAAATTTTTTTTATTTCAATTATCTTCGAATTATTTTTTTTCCACTTTCAGTTTTATAACTAACTATTTTTTAAATGACTTACAATCATAGAGATAATCTTCATATTGTAGACGAGTCGAATATGTTGAAGGAGTTGACTCACCGTCACAATCTCATTTTGAAAGCTCTAAAAATACTGAAGCAACTACCAAAAATTTAAGTATGTCTATTATTGTTCAACGAAATACCGGTAAGAGACCAACATTTCTGTTAGGGAGTATTTTGAAAAGATAGAAAAAAACATTTGATAATAGAAAAATTCAATTGAGACTAAAATGGAAAACTTGTGGTAATTTTTTTTTTTGAAAAGATGGTAATAGTCATCTTATTAGGCATATGAAATCTTGTAGTCAAAAGCATAATGTAGATATAAGAAATTATATGTAATTAGGTAAAAATCAGTCAGGTAAATTAATTAATTTTTCTTATAATAAAGAACGTGCTAGATCAGAATTTGATCAAAGCATAGCTTCCATTTACTTTTATTAATAATCATGATTAATAATCATTTAATCCGCAGTATGAAGGTTTTCCTGCTTGCAAAAATAGATGTTATGCAAAAATTCTCAGCAAAAAAAAAAGTGTGATAAAAACATTTTTTTTCTAATTTTAAAGGAAGAATTTGTTTGACCTGTGATATGTGGACTTCTTGTGACCAATAAGGCTATCTTTGTTTGACTGCACATTATATTGATTATGATTGGAAATTATGGAAACAAATTATTTCATTTAAAATGGTTGAATCTTGGTTATATAATAGGAAATGCCATATTAGAATCACTTAAATCATAGAATATTGTTGATAAAGTTTCGTCTCTATCACTAGATAATGCTAGCAACAACGATTTAGCTACTTCATTTTTATGTTATTGTTTGAAATCACTATTAGAACAAACGTTATCGTAGATTTTTTATAGCATTTTCGAAACATTGTCATAGTCCATGTTACTGAAAGTCTCGGACTTTCCATAGCGTTTTTTTAACGCTATAAAAAATCAACTTTTGATAGCATATATTTAATATTATGAAAACTTTTCATAGCGCTAGCAAAAAACGTTATAAAAGATCTTACGTCTTTTATAGCGGTAAAAAAATGTTATAAAAGACTTTCTATAGCATTTTTTGTGGTGAAAAAAAACGTTATAAAAGACTTTCTATAGCGTTTTAGGCATGTTGTTGTAGTCGATGTTATTGCAACTCCCTTACTTTCCATGGCGTTTTCTCAATGTTATAAAAAAAAGCTATAAAATATTTATTTTCTATTACAATCATAAAAAAAAATTTCTATAAAAATCATATTGCATTTTGAATCTCGCCTTGATAGTCGATGTTGATCAAATTGTATATAGTTTGCATAGCACTTTATACGTAACAAATTATTACAAATGAAGTTACAAAATCAATTGTAATCATATAAATCTTTAACATTATATGTAAGTACATTTACATCAAAATAAATTTTCAATTGTATAAGTATCACTCATAATGGGATGCTTCAATCAATACAACATTCCATAAAATTAACCATATTTTTTGCCAGTCGACATGTCGTAGATAAAGAAAAAAATAATGCAACTCATCTTTCTAGTTTCCTCGAGACACGTAAGTATCCTTTAGTCTCCATCTTTTTAAAATGATGCATCTATTAGTATTTACATCAAAAAAATCTTAGAAGTCTCTTATCCCTGCTTGCTGCAAAAAGAACATATATTTACCATCAAACTAAAAAATCATTAATCAAATGCAACAATATTTTTCTATAATAGAGTATTGAACATGATGTAAAACTAAAATTGTAAACCACAAATATGAAAGGAAAAAAATACTGTATACAACTAAAGAGATCATATACCAAAGTTCAAAAATAGAGAAATCATAGTCCTTACTTTCAATTTAAGAAACCTATAATACCAAGGGTTTACATAGTTATTTGACATAAATAAGAAGATTGAAGCAAACACTTACTTTAAAGATATATTCTTGAAAACATAGATCAATACCTAAAGAAAACAGTATGGTATCTAATTAAGCATAAATTTTAAACTTACATCCCACCAACACCACCAGTGTTATCCGATGAAATGGTGGAGAAATGAAGCTCACAAACTGCCACTGAAGCACCAAAATTAGCAGCAAAGCGAGAAGCTGGACACCCCCAGCCGACACTGATAGTAAAGAGGTCAACATCATATGGGCAAAGAGCTTTGACGCCATTTTCAGACTAGGTCAGAACTGCACGACCACGACAGCAGTGAAAGCGATAGTTAGTGAAATGAATGAGAGGAAGGAAGCAGTGAGAGTGGGAAAGAGAAGCTAACGGTTTTGAAATTGAGAAAAGGGAGGAGGATAGAGAAACATAAAAGGTTTTTGCAGGGAAGGGTATGTACATTATAAAAGTGTTCTTCTCCAATCTGTTATGAACTCCTTCAAATATTTCATAAGGAAAAGAACCTGTATGATGTATTGTCTTCTCGATCCAACTGCCAAGTAATGCTTTTCTCTAACTCCGCCTTGTAAGGTGGCTCCACTTCCACCATATTCGCCGTCCGAAGCAGCCTTAAGAAAAAATTACACGGAATCAAATCCTTCTCCGACGGCAACATCTAACCAATGTCTGGATGAAGAACATCTTCTCATCCATGAATTCGTCACTCTCTTTCGATTGCTGAAGATTTTTCAAATTCATCGAATTCGTTGAGTTCTTAAAATTCAATCCCTTTTGTTGATGATCGAGAGCTTCATCGGAGAGATTTAGAAGCCATTTGGAAGCCTAATGCGTAATGACAGAGTGCATTAAATTGCTTCAAATGCCTTTGGCTTTTATTCCAGCTAGGGTTTTGACAAAGTAATCCATGTCGAGGATGGTAGAATCGTTGAACTAGTGACATTGATCAGAATCCCCAAATTGAGGGAAAATTATGTTGGAATCCTTCGGCGGAGATTGGTGGTTCTTCATTATGTTGAGTTGGAATTTTGGTGTTATAGAGTTATATGGGAAAAAAGCAAAGCAGCTGATAAGAGAGGAAAGGGAAAAATAGGCCATGTGAGGAGAAGAAGAATCGTCCTTTAGATTGGAAAAGAAAAAAAAAAAAGTGTAGAAAAGGGGGAAAACGTATGCGGTAAGCGCGAAGGGAACAAAATAAGGGTGCACAATTTATTTTGAAAATCCAACCTTCCACTTCTTTTTTTTTTTCCAATTTTTCATAACGTATTCTATGAAATGTTATGGTAAAAAGCTATAAAAACCTATATTTCTTGTAGTGTAGGTGACTTAATTTTAATCGTGAGTGAGTTGTGAACTTCTACCTATGAGGGCGATCCTTTGATTTCTGTGGTAAAAGTTGCCAAATTTGTTTACTCAATAAACCTACCATTTTGGAGATTCGTCTGATTGGAGAGCTAGGAACATAGTTATACATGAAGGAATTCACTCTTTCCCTATAGTTAAGGTAAGAAGATAAATTGTTCCCTTAAGGGCTGATTCCGGGGCTTGAACAATGAGACACCTCACCCTCTCCTGGCCCGAGAGAGGTTTGGTCATAGTTGGACTATGATTATTTGTTCATTAGAGGGATCAGTGATACTTAGAAGTTAAATGTAACTACAAGAGTAAAACAGTAATTTGACCCAGCAGTACTTACGAGCGATTTGTGAAGGGTAAACGCACTATTGATTGGTTATATCCAATGGCCATAAAAATATATCTATAGTGCGAAGAGTTCAACTATCGGTCTTTAGTGGAGTGATCGGCAGTTAATGAATGTTGATTAATTTGATTAAAAGAGTTTAGTCAATTAATCTTGTATCATTGGAGCTTTAATCTATAGGTCCATAAGGTCACGTCGTTAGCTTAATGAGGACTGATGGAAACCAAATTGATTTTGATGTGATTTGAATTGTTCAACAAGGGAATTAATTGTATAAGATACAGTTAAATAGTGTATATTGATACATTATATAATATAATGTATGCTGATACATTTTTATAAGAGAAATAAATATTTGAATATGATTCATATACAAACTATATGTTAAAATTTAATGTGAATATGATTTATATTAAATTTAAATATAATTTTATGAGAGAAATAAATATTTGAATATGATTCAAATACTAGTTATATTAATATGATTCATATAAAAACTATATGTTATAATTTAATGTGAATATCATTCATATTAAATTTATATAGTTTTATGAGAGAAATAAATGTTTGAATATGAATCAAATATTAATTATATGAATATGATTCATATAGGAACTATATGTTAAAATTAATATGAATATGATTCATATTAAATTTATATATTTTATTGAGAGGTTTTATAATTTGAATACGATTCAATTATTATTTATATGAATGTGATTCATATAAAAACTATAGGTTAAAATTAAAATGAATTTTATTCATATTAATACCTTAGGTTATTTGAGAGAATAATAAACTATAGTTTATGTTATAAGTGATATAATATTAACTATAGGTTATATGTTATATGTTATATGTGATATAACATATAGTTTAAATACATATTAAAGTGGTTAATATATATATTAAATTCAAATTTTATTTCAAATTTAATAAAGAGGGGGAAGTTACAACTCTCTCACCCTTTATTTGTAGTGTCACCAATATAAGGTACCTAGCCTTATCCATCTAGACCATTTAGGTTATTACTTAAATATGATTCACTTGTATATCTCTACATACATGTTTAAGCTACAGAAGATAACCTTAGATGTTAATTTATGGTTTTGTGGATTAATGCTACTGAATGATGAATAAAATATCTCATATTTTATTAAATAAATAAATCGTTTGTACACTACAATTACAAACTATAAGACCCACAAGATTTAGGGCATCAACCACAACAGTCCAAACATCTCCTGGAAGGACTCCATGATCTAACGCACAGACATCATGGTCTCATGCTTCTTGGTAAGAACGTCAAACAGACTTGCCAAGATGTAGACTCAAGCCTTGTCATTGGCCTTCGTCCAACAGTCATAAGCATCCTTCAACGCTTGGGATGCATTGTGAGTTGGGACTAAAGGACATTCCTCCGTCAAGAAAAACCATAGATCATCAATAACCAGAATCGTATTCAGGTTAAATTTCCACGTTGCATAATTTTCACCGATTAATTTTTCGTTTTTAAGCAAGGAAATGATTGAGGAAGACATGCTGAAACGAATAATAAACAATTGACCATATTAGTTATATTTGTCTTAACCCATTACATAATTATCCAATAAATTTAATAAAAACACATATAATTATATAACTCTAACTAAAATAATGATTTAGTTTTTGTAATGATACTTTAAAGGTTTAGAGCAACAGCCACCAAAGAGTGATCAACTACACCTCCCTCAAATTGAGACAATCTCAACCAATCACTAATACTAGAATAACTCTTATTTCTATAGTTTTTAGCTACTATTGTTTCCATTAAGGATTCATTAACTAGCTTAATTCATCCCGTAAGTGTGACCCTCCCATTTTTGGATCCCAGAGGTACACTTAAATAAGCTACCAAAAGGAAAGACAACTGTTGAAGATTAACCTAAAAAACCTTATCCATTGCTGGAGTTTACATTGTTTCGACTCCTATAATCAGGCCCTTCGAAGGGATGGTCACTCTAGGACAACACACAGGTGGACAATAGGAATCTCACGTCCTTCTCCCACTTACTATAAATACTTTCCCCATTCATCTTGCTATTGACCCATGCAAACGCTTTCCGAAGAGAGATCGCGCCTAGGGTGACACAAAGCTGAGCATGGATCTCACGGTGTGAACTTTTAGAGACTTGAGAGCTGAAATTTGATATATTAAATATACCAATTTCCTCTTACTAAAGTATTCTAATATTTTTAGGATTTTATTATACTTAGTTAAAAATATGCTAATGAATTTATCTAAGTTCTTTTAATTTGCTTAATATAACACTTACATTGAATAATTTAACAATATTTGATTTTATTTGTTAAACTCTTTAATAAAATCAATCATTTATTGCATACTTATAAAATATTTGCCTAATTCACCTTCTAGGTCGGTTCCCAGGTGGAGGTGTTCCATTTTCGTCAGCTCAAACACTCCCGCCTAGACATAATGTTTCTTAGACAAAGATCCCTTATGGGAAATTTTTATAAATTTAATCTTTTAATAGAATTCATTTTAATCTTATTAAAACAAATTAAAAGATTAACCTCTTTCTAGTCTCATTAGAAAAACTTCCAACATAGTCTAGGTGAATTAATTTTAAACCATTTAAAATTAATTTGGACTATGTTTGCATGCAACTCTTGATTATAGATTTAATCTATCTCATTAAAAACATAACACTTATATTTTAATACTTTATTAAAATCTATAAATTTGCATCTAATGACATTGAATAAATACAACAATTATACTTATCTAAGTAATGTCATGCTCAATGTAAATTCTATTTTAGTTTGATAAATATAACATTTATATTAATTATACATAAAAATCAAGTATTCACATACATCATTCCACCATTCATTATAACAATTATAACATAGCATGATGCATGAACATGCTTAATGTGATCATACATCCTTATAACATAACACTTATATTATAATGCATGAGCATGCTAATTTAATCATGTAACCATAAAATATAACCCTTATATTTAATTATGATGCATGAACATGTTTATCCTAAGGTGGGATTTTTTTAATCTATATGACATACAACATGTAATATGAATTCAAACATTAATCTAAACATACATCTAATGCATAATTAAATTAATTTAAACAACAAAAATTGGACCAATTTTTGACACCCTAATGCAAAATTAATTAATTAAATTAATATAACTTTTATATCAATTTAATTAATTAATCCTAAAATTAACCAAAAAAAAAATCAAACTAGGTCAAAAAAAACTTCAACACTCCTTAAACTCGCACGTGCCGCCAGTTTCCATCAAACTTCGTAGCATCACAACGCCTTGCCTTTCGCGACGCTACAACTCCCTCACGTTGCGCTTTGCCTTTTAGCGTTGCAACACTATGATTGTAGTGTTGTGACGCTGAAAGGCAGAAAGCCTCCTTTTTGTGTGTTTTCTACTCTGAACTTACCCTAAACACCTCTGTTTTTCCCGATCTCTTCAGCAACACTTTCTCTTTTGAATGACACAGACTTACAGACTCGAAGCAAAAATTAAACGCCCAAAAAAATACAATGGGCCCTTACATTTTAATTACATTAAAAGTAATCTAAGTGCCAAAATTGAAAACATCCATTCTTGCAAACCTTCATTCAAAATGCAAATTTAAAAATCCACCTCTAAACTAATTTTTGTTTCAAAAATACAAATAACGAAGATGCAAGAAATTGGCTCTGATACCAATTGTAAGGATCAAATCCCGATTAAAAGCGTGTGAATGCCTTGCATCCCAAAAATCAATTTTTGAATAAACAAAAATAGTGTTCTAGAACAAAACATATAAAGGATAAACATATGAAATAACATGCTTTGGAGAAGGAAAACTAAGAGAGAACCATTCTTACCTTTGAAGATTCTCGAGCTCCACAAAAAATCCTCTCGATCTTGGCACAAACTCCTTCTAAATCGAACTTGAACAAGACCACGAGAATAACCTTATTATTCTCAAGGATTCCAGTAGAAGGATAGGTGGTATTCCAACTAATTGGAAGAGGAAGAGGTAGAGAGATTTCTCTTAGAGAGTAAAGAAAGGATTTGTGTTTTGTTGGCTAGGGTAAATCTCACCAAAAATCAAATTTTGCCCTAAAAGGGCCCTAAGGAAAAATGTATATGGAGAAGGATTAACCCCTTCTCCAAGTCTTTCCCAATTTACCATTATGCTTAGTTAATTAAATAATGTTTTTTTAATTAATTAGCACATTAATTAAATAGCCATCTATACAATAAATCCAATTTAACGTATATATTTTGTTAAGGTGAGCCAAACTGGAGCTTCCCACTGGCTGTTACCGTTGCCTCTGAAACAGAAAAACAAACAGAAATTAGTTAAAATAGATTAATCTTCTTATAAACACTCTTCTTTAAATAATTAGCTCTATATGTAAATAAGTGATATATACGATTGAAAAAAAAAACTATAAGAAGGTAAAAGAAACTTATCTTCTTCTTAAGAATAAAGGTTAACTCTCTAATGAGCTTCAACAGTAGATGTAGGTGAAAATCAAACTACTATACTTCTTCTTGTTCCTTTTCTTCTTCTCTACTCAGATCTTGCTTTGCATGCTCGATTCATCATGGATTTTAAGACATTGAACTAATCTGATATGTTACAAAAGAGAAGGAGAGAGAAAAGGGTTTTCTAAAATAGAGAAAGCTAAGAGACAGGGATGAGAAGTTTTTCTTTTCTTTCGTCACTTCAGACCATGACATCATAGATAGATTACTCAAGTTTTACACCACACGTTTAAGAGAGGAAACGTGGCTTTATAACTATCATTCATTTTTATCTCCTGGACCAAAACCCATTAGAATGGGCTTCTTGTTTCTGAATTAAATCAGGCTCATAGTTAACATGTTTAATTAACATAAATAAACATCGTATGTTTATGTGCATCACCTCTCTATTAATTTAATTAATTAATTCTTTATGAATCTAATTCACGTGAATTAAATATTTGAATCTCATTCAAATATTTCTCTGCAACTTAATTTAAATTATAGATCACATCCATAATCAACTACATATTAATCACATTAATATATAAATTCATCTTTAATATCCTTTAGTGAGCTAACAAAGGGACCTGGTGGACTTGTAGATCAGAAGCTTCAATGATATGAGATTAATTGACTGAACTCATTAACCAAATTAATCAATATTCGTTAACTGTGAGTACACTCCACTAAAGACCCACAGCTGCACTCTTCTCACTACATATACCTTTCTATATCCATGGATATAAATCAATAACAACAAGTTAGTCTTTCACAAGAGTCCATAACACCAACTAGGCAAAATTATCGTTTTACCCTTGGGTTACCTCTGTATCCTTAAGTACCAGTACTCCTCTAATGAACAACTTGTTTATGGTCCAACATTAAACAAAAACTTTTCTCAAGCGAATGAGAGGATAAAGCTCTTTGTTCAAGTCTCGGAGACACCACTTAAGGGAACACTCATCTTCTTACCCTAAAGTCGAGAATGAGTGAATTTCATCTTGTATTATTATGTTTCCAGCTCTTCACTTGATCTTCTTCCCAAAATGGTAGACTTATTGAGTCGAAAAACTAGCCACTTTCACTCATACAAATCAAAAAACACTCCCTTATGAATAGGGAGTTCATAACACACTCAGGAATAAGACTAAATTGCCTAGGTCATCCAATTAAAATAGAAACCAAACTAGTTAACAATGTTATATCTAGTGGATACTATTTCACTGGTTCGGTGTTATGCAAACTCAATGCATAAAATACTTCTACTCGCGTGTCTGGGTCGTATCCATAGTATCACAAGGATAAAGTACCCAGCCTTATCCCTATACTATAAACCCTTTAAGCTTTTTCTTGAGTATTGATTCCTATATGTCTCCACATACAGTTCAAGACTCATAAGGCAGCCTTAGATGTTAGTTAATTGGATTTAGGGTTATTAAGACAAAATAAAATACAACATAATCAATAACATTTATTGAATTAACATTGTCAATTGATAACATTTACCATCTACAAGTTTTAGGGCATAAAATCCAACAAAAAAACCTCTGTCGATCCATCCATGTCTGTCATGTTCGTGGTCTCATCTGTATGTCGCCATCAGATTTAGCTGTTGCTCGCTTTAAATCCCAAGGCTCCGACCAAATCTTCCATCGGTGGTACCAAATCTATAATCGTGGGTCACTGTTCGTGTACCAGATCGCCCAGATTCACAGTGTGTCGATCTCACTTGCTAGATCTGCGCCATTTTCCCTTCGCCCATCTTCGTTAAGCCCGGCCTCAAGATCCATCGCTCTAAGCTCCTTCACCATCAAAGATTTGCCAAGTTCTGTCGCAGCACATTCGCGGTCAATGATCTGCCACTGTCCTTTGTCTCTACCGCCCATCAAATCCAGCGACACCCATATTCGTCCGACTTCCTCCTTTGCACACCTAGATCCATTCATTCACCTCAGATCTACATGAGTTTTGAAGTGAGATGATGGATTTTACCCTTTTGGTTTAAATTGGTTTAACCGATTCAGTTTAATTGATCAAGTTTTGTTTAGTCAACCAAGTTTGGTTTAGTTAGTTCAGTTTTGGTTCAGCCAGTTTGGTCCGGTTCTATTAAAAAAAGTTAGTTTGGTTCAGTGCTTGGTTGTTTTTGTGTGTTCAGATCCTTTGGTGTCTCTCTTCCGTTTTCAAATCTTCAATTCATGGGTTACATCTATAGCCTAGAAGTTCTCCTTGTTTTAGTTCTTCTGGGTTATGTCTCCAGCCAAGAAGTTCTCCGTGTTTTAGTTCTTCAAGATTATGTCTCCAATCTAGAAGTTCTCTGTGTTTTAGTTCTTCTAGGTTTCTGTTTCCCACCCAGATCTACCGTGATTTGATTCAGAATTGCTTCAGTTTCTATCGTTTATCACTTTAGTTAGTTAGCTCACAAACTCAAGTTGTCTCTATCTTGAGTTTAAGGGAGGATATTACGATATTTATGCCTTAGTTTATGTATTATGCATATATTTAGGCTATAGTTTAAGGAATTTGGTTATGATTCTTTTGTATAAATTTTCTATGTAAATCTTAAGTCAAATATAGAGAATATTCATTCAAACGTCGTTTTCCTCAGTTTCTATGATTTGTTACGATTGGTAATAGACAACTTGAAGTGATCTATAATTGGCAAAAGTGTTTTAAACAAATTCAACCGATTGCGGCAATAGGTATGCTATATTGTATATAAAAGCCGCAATATAACTTTTCACATCTACTTGTGAATCATCAACAATTAAAAAAATGTGAGTTAGATTGGGGAAAATTTCATGACCCAAATCTCAAAAACTTTTCTATGAATGACCTCTTTCTAAAAACTTATCTATGACTAACCTTTTGTCCATGTGAAATTCCAATTTTACCCCAAATTTAAAAAACTCTTTAGACTGCTTTAAGAATGCTTTACAAAGGATCGTTCACACCACTTTTTCGCTTACATCTCTCACTGTGATTTTGGCTCTTAAGTTTCTCTCATTTTCATCCGAATGTTTGACCATCTTCTCACCGGTCGTTTGTACACAATTTCCATCGTCGTCGATCTCTGAAAGGTATATGACTCTTCTTCTTGAATGCATGTTGATATTCGTTTAGGGTTCTCTTTGATCGTTTAAGGTTTGAAAAGGTTTCGTGCCTACCTTTTGTTAAAAAATCTCTCAACTTTTGTTAAATGATCGTGTATTCATTTTTAATTGATAATTTAGATAATCTTAGATGAGTGTTTAGTATTCTTTAAAGGATTGGTTAGAGGGACGTAAACAATTGTTTAGATAAAGATGTGCAATCGCTCATCTTTATTTACGCGATCATTTAGTTTTTTGTAATGCGATCATTTAGTTGTTTGTTATGCGATTGTTTTGTTTTCTGTTACGCGGTCGTTTAGTTTTCTGTTACACGATCGTTTAGTTATTTGTTATGCGATCATTTAGTTTTTATTATGCGATCATTTAGTTGCTTTAGGCAATCATTTACTTATTGTGGTAGTGTATACGTTTGTTATAAGATGGTCGTCCTTGCTGAGAAATATTTTTCTGCTACAGTTTCTTGCCAAGTCCATAAAATTGTGTTGGTTATTAAGAATAAGTTGACGGAAGAGCAAATGAGAATGTTTAGGACAATGGCCTTTAGTCCACTGTTGGACATAGATCTTGTATTTAATGGGAAACTTTTTCACCATTTTCTGTTGAGGAAGGTAACAAATGCGAACCCAGACCATTCAGCATACTGGGGAAGAAGGTAACATTCTCCCAAGACGATTTTAATTTGATAACTAGGTTGTGGTCGACCAAAGAAATAGTAGAAAGAGAAACAAGCTGTGAGAGATTGCAACAACTCATTCTTGAGCCGAAGGACCCAAATAATAAGGATAGTTCTTGCAAGGACGTGGAGAATGCGTTCAAGATTCACTTTTAAAAACAGTGAAGATGTCGTCAGGTTGCACTGACATTATTCATCAAAACAGTGATGATTGGAAAAGACAAGAAAACTCATTTTGATGTGAAGACATTTGGGATTGTCGATGACCTTGAAGTCTTTAGACATTATGATTGGTCGTCCATCTTGTTCAAACGTACATTGAATAAGATGAAGACTATCATGCGTAGGAAGAATGAGACACATGAGATAAAGAAAGTAGAAAATGCTCATCATGCCTTACTATTTAAAGGATTTGCACTTGCATTCTAGGTATGTACTTTTGTTTCCATTTCACTTTAATTTGTGTGTTATATGTGTAACAAAGCTCCCATATTATAGGTTTGGGCTTACAAAATTTTATCCACGTCAAGTAAGTTCATAGCCACCAAAATCAGCAAGGTTGCAATTACTATAATTCTTAGATGAACTTATTTTCGTGCTCCATCTTATAAATTGTTGAGTAAGAATGTGTTTCAGTAGAAAAAAGTAAGTAACTTATCGTTTAGTAATTATTGGCATCTATCATAGTTCCATGCATTCTGACTTACTCCTTCACTTATGTGCAGACTATTGTTTTAACGAGACTTGTATCAATCGCAGATGAGGTAAGGTACAAGGAGGACCGGTTGGAAGGACTCGATGTGAACCATGATGTTGAAGGAAGAAGGATTGAAGAGGTTGATGGGCATGATCACTCTCTCGATACCCATGAGTCCTTTGGGGGGCACGAAGGGTTCGATCAGCATGTTGGCGAACAAGAACACCCTTCGTCCAATGAACCTCATGTTGGTGATCAAGATCAGCATGTAACTAAGCAGTGTGCCATAGAGTCCAAATCACGTAGCCCGATTTAGACTAACTAGGAGAAAGGTAAGAGGGAACAAAATGAATCGTTAAATACGCAACATAAGTCCTCAAAATATCGCCATTCAAAATCCTACAAAGTTCTTAGGGAGGAAATTAAGAAGTTCACTAAGATTTGGTGAACTTGACTACCATAGTCCATCAGATGGTTGATACCTTTACTCTCCAGCATCATCTAATAGGCCAACAGATGAACGAAATAAAGTTGCTAGTCCAACGTCTATATGGGGTATGTATGTATATCTAAATGATCATCTGGAAAACCTAAGCGATCATTTGGAAAATTCTAAACGATCATTTGGATAATCCTGGACGATCTTTTGAATAATCCTAAACAATCTTCAGGTTTCTCTAAACAATCGTTCAGGATAATCCAAACTTGTTTACACGGTAGTCGAAGTTATTTTTTATTGTAAATATTGGCAAACTTAACTGACAAGCCATATTTTGAAAAGAAAATCTGACCAACCTTTATATCCTCGTCATTCAGACAGTCATTAGATATTGTGATGAGATCATCATACGATAGGCCCTCTAATGGTCTGGATATATCTAAAAATGGTTCGGTTGAAATGATAGAATGCATTTGAATCGAAGGCATCACAACTGGTGGAATGAGAGCAGGTAGGGTTGGAACATGAATGTAAGGTGTTGGAGAAGTTTGTGGTCCTAAAGATTGTCCATATCCATGGTCAGTATCGAACTGTGGAGTACATCTGGGTTCATTGTTGTGACAAAACCAAGCTTCACTTTGGTCCTCCCCTAAGTTATATGGCTCAATATGATCATCCATTGAAGAAATGGTAGGAATATTATATGTTGAAATGGTTGTATGTCCAAAATTTTTTACTAATTAGAATGGGTTGATTTGTTGAATTGCACTACTAGTACATATTCTCAGTGTGTACCCATGAATTTCACAAGGTGTAACTAATACAAATAACGACATCCGGGATGCATCACTTCCTTCTAAAAAGAAGCTAAGATCTTTATCATCGACTATGTCAATTGGGGGAGCCGGGACCAATAGATTGTAGCAATATTTTATGTGTATATCAAACATATATGGATCGATATTTAGTCGTTGGTACATAATATTCACTAATTCACTGACCATTATATCGTTTTTTACCTTCAAACCTTTCATATGACCTCTAACATAATTACTTCCTGACTAGTCCCATTCCCCACCAAATCGTACAAAGATGCAAAGTAGATTCATTGATCTGCAATCAGATTAGCAAATTTTAAACAATACCCAATCAAATTTTAAGAAATCAGCCAGTAATTGATAAGCAATCCCCCAGCTATTTATAAGTATTCGCTTAAAATTGTATACGCAACCGCGTATATACTACTAAACATTGTTTAGTATTATACACACGATCGTTTATATAATACTACACGATTGTGAAGTAATAGATAAAATGTCGTTTATATAATACTAAACGATCGTTTAAATGTTATATAAACGTCGTTCATATAATACTAAATGAGCGTTCATATTGTAATGAACGATCATCTATATATTGCTATTCATTCAATACTAAATAATATGGGGGACAAGAAATACTATAGAATATCACTTACATTCTCTCTAGTTCTGGATCTAATGAACAAATCTTACTCTATACCCAAATACACAATGAAATGAACAAAGATGAAAGCGATCGACAATGAGGATGTTGTATTGAAACTCTGAGAGAACAATGGGAGAATTTCGTGGTGAGTTCAAAGGAAAATGAATAAGTGAGAGTGACCTTCCATTCTTGATATCAATGTTATTCAATGCTATTGGTAGAACAATAGTTGGGAATAAATACGTTGGTGGAATATCAGTATAGCATTGAATACATATTGAATGAAAACCCGAAGAAATCGTTCAAGGAAGGAGAAATGTAGTGCGGTTTGAAGAGGTTTTTAAATTAGGAGTAAGATTCAAATTTTCTATGAATATAAGGTCAATTATAGATAAAGTTTTAGGAAATTGTCATTTATAAAAAAGTTTTTGAGATTTGGATCATTTTGTAAAATTTTCCATTAAATTGGATGAAATTTGCATCTTCAGTTATTAGGTCTTACTGCCGCCGCAAGTCCAGTATCATTTATGTTTATCATTTTTTTAATGCAAATTTCATAATGATGTGATTTTGATTATTTATGTGTTATTTTCTTATTATTATTTTCGATTCGCATTAATTTAAGTTTTAAATATTCATATTATGAGTCTAAATTTTAATGTTTATCCATGAAGCATAATTACATTACATTATGTTTTAGGAAATAAATTATGTTTTGTTTTATGCATTATGTATTGTAATTTAAATTACACAATGGGATGTGTAAAGTTTTCATATTTCATTGATAAAATTATTTGCAATATTAATATTTTGTAATGATATGATATAAATTACTTGGAATTATGTTACTTTCACATCTATATGTTATGAATAATTTGTTAATCATTAAAGTGGCCAAATTAATAAGATTTATATAGATATCAAAATAGAAGTTAATTCATGAAAACAAATAAGTTTTAAAATTTAATGGAAAATCTTTTATCTTTTGATTTAAAAAATAAGTAAATAAACAAAGACAAAGATAATCTCACTATCAATTATTTATGTTTTTCAAAGTTCAAATTATTGCTTATTTTGGGTTCTCAAATTTTTTGGATTAATGTTATGCAAGATTTATTATGTTATCTAATAATGTTTATGTATTTTCATACGATTGGATTATTCTATTAAGTCTAGAAGATAATAAATTATGCATGTTTAATTTCCATAAAGTTTGGTATAATAAATTATGCATTTGTTATCTTTTATGTGCTATGTATATTTCACAAGAATAATTTAAGGTATGTATTTGTGATTATTTTATGACATCTATAGTATAAATAATTTGTTCATCACTAAAGTGGTCAAATTAGTAAGTGTAAGTTCTGTAGATATCAGATTAAAGATAATTCTATCACTTATGTCTGCATATTGTGATATATCTCATGTTTTGGATTGTTTTATTGTGTGATATATCTATGTTATGAATAATTCGTTAGTCATTAAAGCGACCAAATTAGTAAGTCTTATAGATATTCTATTGATAATGTTTTGCAAATTAAAGTGATAAATTATTTGTGATTATTTTATTATGATATCTATATTATGAATAATTTGTTAGTCACCAAAGTGGCCAAATTAGCAACTTCGATAGATATCAAATTAAAGTTAACTCAATTACTCATACTTATGTGATGCTTATGAAGGAGATGATATTATGAAACATTAAAGATTCATGAGTATATTGATTTGTATTATTATAGAACATGTTGAATCGCCCAAAGGTTATTAGTAGTTATATAATTTTGAGTCTTATTGTGGTTAGTTGAGATGTTTGGTTAGATATTTTTAGTATATCCAAAGATAACTAATGTAGTTAATTTGAGCATTTCAATTACCAATTATGTGATTAAATTTAGCATCAATTACATATGAATGTTGTATATTGTAGTATCTTCCAAAGAAGAACTTCAATATATGCTTAATGATTATTAATGTCATTTGAATCTACATTATATGTTTAGGTGTATTTCTAAAAGCAATAATGCATAAGCATATTCATTCCATATTTGAAGTATTTGCTTTCGTTTCTCTTCATTCGCAACCTGCGTTTATAATCAAGTTTAACAGACTCAGTTTTTTCTGATTTGCTGTGCGAACAAATCCAATTTTATCTTGGTGTATTGGATCTTGATTTGACACTTTGAAGTGAGAAACCTACTGTACTTACTAATACTTTATCTTGGTGTATTGGATCTTGATTTGATACTTTGAAGTAAGAAACCTACTGTACTTACTAATACTAGTAGTATCGAGGAAAGATCTTTCTATAAAGTTTGGAAAAGATCAAATAGATTAAGCCTAATATTTATGTGAATGATGATATAAAACAATATCAAGTCAACAAATGCAAAAAACTAAAAATGCTAAAGATTTTAAGAAACTTGATGAAAATTGTTCTCAGTTTGAGTCGGCTGACAAGTCCTTGCTAGAACACTAATGAGTACTTTAACCACCATTAAGTTTGATGGTTCTCATACTATGATTGAACATATCCAAAGAAAGAATTGAATGATTAGTAGATAATGAAATCCTTCTAGGATTTGAATTTTACTGATCTTGAAACTTGTGTAGATTGTATTAATGGAAAATAAAGAAAAAAATCAATTAATAAACCAGCCACAAGAAGCTCACAACTGTTGAAAATTATACATATTGATATTTGTAGGCTTTTTGATGTTGCATCTTTTGTGGAGAAAAGTATTTCATTACCTTTATTGATGATTTTTCACATTATGGATCTATCTACTTGTTACATGGAAAATCTAAAGTGATAGATGTCTTAAATGTATTTGTCGATGAAGTTGAAAAGGTGATTAGATGAAAAGGAGAAATTCTCAAGGTTCTAATAGAGGTGGTGAATATTATGAAAATTTTAATGAGAATAGACAGTGTCCTGGTCCATTTTCTAAATTCCTAGAAAATCATGGCATATATGCTCAATACACAATGTCAGGAACTCTACAACAAAATAGTGTTGCAGAAAGGCAAAATCATACATTAATGAACATGGTTAGGAGTATGTTAATTAATTTATCTTTATCTGTATCTTTGTGGTTGTATGCATTAAAAATTACTCAATACTTATTAAACAGGGTTCCTAGTAAGTTAGTTTCAAAAACACCTTTGAATGTGGATACAAAAGAAACCCAATTTAAGGCACCTGTATGTTTGGGGTTGCCAAGCGGAAGTAAGATTTTTAATCCACGTGAAAAGAAACTGGATTCAAGAACAATCAATGATTTCTTCATTGGTTATCTAGAAAATTTAAAAGGATATATATTTTATTGTCCTAGCTTGTATGAGAATAGTTAAAACTAAAAATGCAAGATTCATTGAAGGTGGCAAAATTAGTGGGAGTTCGAAACCACGTAAAAGTGAAAATTCAAGAAGTTGGGGTGGAAATCCCTTCATTTATAACTTCTTTAGGTTTTTTTTTTTTTCACCTATTAACTCTATTAGCAATCCACAAGAAGAACAAATTAATGGTCAATATTATGATGGATGAACCTATAATTGAAGAACCACAAGGAATAGAATTAAGAAGATTTGTAAGACAAATAAGGTCAGCTATTCTTATGATTATGTGGTTTATTTGCATGAGTCATAATATGATGTAAGCATTGATAATGATCCAGTTTCATTTTCATAAGCCATTAAAAGTGATAATTCTGTCAAATGGTTAGATGTCATGAAAGAAGAGTTAAATTTTATGTAGTATAACAAAGTTTGGGACCTTGTAGAATTTCCTAAAAGAAGTAAAAGAGTCGGGTGTAAATGGATCTTTAAGACCAAACATGATTCATATGGAAATATCGAACGACACAAGGCTAGACTCGTTGCCAAAAGTTATACTCGGAAAGATGATATTGACTATAAGAGACTTTTTCTCCTGTCTTGAAAAAAGATTCATTAAGAATTATTATGGTTTTAGTTGCTCATTATGACTTAGAGCTTCATTAAATGGATGTGAAAAACTGCTTTTCTAAATAGGAATTTAAATGAAGAAGTGTCCATGGATCAACCAGAAGGTTTTGTGGTTGAAGGAAATGAACATATGATGTATAAACTAAAGAGCTCAATATATGAATTTAAACAAGCTTCTCGACAATGGTATCTTAAGTTTAATAATACCATCACATCTTTGGCTGTCTCTTATACACATCTAGATGTGTATAAGAGACAGATATATATATATCTAAAGATCAGTGGGGGTAAGTTTATAATTCTTGCTCTATATGTTGATGACATCTTGCTGGCTATTAATGACCTTGATTTATTATGTCAAACCAAAGAATTTCTCTTTAAAACTTTGAAATGAAAGATATGGGTGAAAGGGAAACCAGTGACAATTTCTGTGCGGAAGCGAGGATCGATCCCATTTTTAATTTTCACATAATTCAGAAATTACAGAACAACAAGAAGAAGATTATACATCAATAAATCTAAATTTACAGCATGCATTTGTATAAGAAATAGGGAAGAAATCGTTTACTGTTGAAGCCGATTTCTTCACGTTTCTCTCGATCTAGATCACGGTCTCTTCTCCGATCAGAATACCACCATAAATAAACCTTCTATATTCTATAGGGTTGAGAATTGACAGGAGTTGTGAGCTTTGCCCTAGATTTGAAAGATGGAGAAGAGATTAAGAGGGAGGAGAAGAACTTTTCTTCTCTATTAAGTTTTGGGAGAGAAACTGGGAGTGTTTTTCAGTTCCTCAAAATAGTGAAAGAAGACAACAACTCCCAACACACACACTGCACGTTTTTTCTTAAAGAATTAGGGGGGGGAGTTGTAACTCCCTACCTTTAATTAAATTAAATATAAAGTTAATTTAATTAAAATAATATATATATGTTATATCAAATACAATATAACCTATAGTTTTACTATCTCTCAACAATGCATGGTATTTAATATAAATCATATTTATATTAAAATCAACTATATGAATCTTATCCATATAATTAATATTCGAATCATATTCAAATATTTAATTCCTCTCAACTTTTTATGGTATTTAATATAAATCATATTTATATTAAATTTAATTATGTGAATCTCACTCATATAATTAGTATTTGAATCATATTCAAAATCCTCTTAAAATACATTATATTATAATGTATCAAATACATTATCTTGATTATATCACATATAATTAATTTAATTAATTATATCATATATAATTAATTTTCCTCAATTAATTTGAACAATTCAAATTAACCAAAAATTAATTCTCAATTAAGCCCCTATTGAGCTATAGAGGGGACCTAATGGACCGGTAGATTGAAGCTCCAATGGTGCTTGGACAATTAATTAAACTCTTTAATTAAATTACCAAATTTTCATTAACTATCGGTCACTCCACTAAAGACCACAAATGCACTCTTCGCACTACAGATATATTTCTGTGTCCATTGGATATAACCAATCAACAGGGCGATGACTCTTCACAAATTGCTCATAAGTAAAGTTGGGCCAAAATACCATTTTGCCCATGTAGTTACATATAACTCATTAAGTACCAGTGATTCCTCTAGTGAATAATAAATCATAGTCAACTATGACAAGTCTCTCTCGGGCCAAGAGAGGGTGTGGCCACATTGTTCAAGCCCTAGAATCAGCCTTTAAGGGAGCAATTTATCTATTTACCCCAACAATAAAGAAAGAGTGAATTTCGTCTTGTGTAGCTATGTTCCCAGTTCCCCAATTAGATGAATCCCCAAAAAAGTAGGCTTATTGAGTTGGCAATCTGATCACTCTCACCCATACAAATCAAAGGATCATCTTCATGAGCAGGAGTTCACAACTCACTTAGGAATCAAGTCATGTCACTTATGGTCATCTTGGTGAACTGTAAGTCTCTACTATTAACAACATTATATAATGAGACTAACCATTTCGTGGTCCAGTCTTATACAAACTCCATGTATAGATACCCAGCTCACATGTCTCCACATGAATGATCAGGATCAGATTATTTGTAACACTTTACAACACTTATAACATCTACAAGGTGGGCCATATCCGTAATGTCACCAGGATAAGGTACCCAGCCTTATCTATCTACTACAGACCGTTTAGGTTATTATTTAAACAAGATCCACCTGTATGTCTTTACATACTTGTTTAAATTACATAAAATAACCTAGGATCTTAGTTTATCGGATTGAGTGTATGCTCATAAAATAACTATTATTTTATTAATAACAATTTGTTTATACAATGTTTACAAACTACGAGAATACAAGAGATTTATAGGACACCAATCCTAACAATGAGAAAGGCAAACTATGTGATTGGAATCGAAATATTCTATGATCGAGCACATGGATTGTTATGATTATCTTGAAAAGCATGTATTAATAAAATTTTGGAGAGATTTAAGATGGATAAGTGCTCTTCAAGTATAGTTTCAATTCAGAAAGGAGATAAGTGTAGTCTCATGCAATGTACAAAGAATGAATTGGAACAAAATCAAATGGAAATCATTCCTTATGCTTCTATTATCAAAAGCTTAATATATGCACAAACTTGTACTAGACCAAACATCATGTTTGTTATCAGTATGTTGGACAAGAATCAAAGTAATCTAAGAATGAATCTTTGGAAAGTTGCAAACAAAGTGTTAAGGTATTTGCAAGGAATGAAGGATTATATGCTTATTTACCGAAAATTTAATCATCTTGAGATGATTGGATATTCATATTCAAATTTCGCCAGGTATGTGGATACCTGAATAATCCACATTTGACTATTTATTCCTATTATGTGGAGGAAAAATCTCATAGAAAAGTGCAAAGCAGTTTATCATCGTTGCGTCTACTATGAAAGTTGAATTGTAGCATGCATTGAGGCTACAATTCATGTATGATTTATCATTGTGGAACTTTATTTCAGGTCTTGGAATTGTCGACAGTATTGCTAAGTTATTGAAAATTTATTGTGATAATTCCACAGCAATCTTCTTCTCTAAAAAACGACAAGTATTCTAATGGTGCTAAATAAATGAAATTAAATACTTTGTTGTTAAAGAAGATGTTCAGAAATAAAGGGTGTCAATCGAGTACATTAGCACTAAATTTATGATTGTGGATCCAATGACTAAAGGATTGCCACCAAAGACATTTAATGAACTTGTGGAATGTATGGGCATTAGTGGATACCATTATTGATATTATGATTATGTTACTTAACACTCCGAGCTCATTTGTTTATTTTTTCTAATTTTTTCTTACGGTCTTGTTTCTTGTACTTCGTATATACATGAATGAATTGTGTAAATTAAATAGGACATTGTCTTTGATAAAGATACTCATTGTTGGACCATTATGATTATCTTTATTATAGATCATGTTAGATGAAGAACTAATTCTGTGATACATGGAAATGAGTATATTAATGTAATTATGTATGACCGCCATGATCCTTTAATAGTTTCTTTAACTTGACATTGATATCATGATATGAAGATAAAAATTTCTTCTCTATACATTATGTTTATGAACATATCTGGTAAATAATGTCAAATGGGCCAAGTGGGAGAATATTAGATTTATTTTATTTAAATTTAATATTATTGTTAATGCGGCCCATGTACATTATCTACTATTTTATCTTTAAACATATTATTTTATTGGGCCAATTAAATGAAAGATATTTCTAAATTAAGTAAAAGATAATTCCCTAAATAAACATTATGATAGGAGGTGTCTATATAAAAATAAAACTCTAAGGATTGGTCCTCTCTCTTTCTCATAATGTAGTTTTTTTTTCTCCCCATCAAGAAATCTAATTAAGTTCTAAAGGAGTCGAAGAGAGAGAAACACACCCTTCGAATACTATCATCATGGATCAAGGTATGTAATTCTAATATCTATTGTTCGTGAAAATTCTAATTCTAAGATCTTGACATTTATTGTTTTATACGATATTAGAGTTTGATTGTATAATCATGGAGTTAAAACTTACATCATCCCTACAAATTTAGTTAAAACTTACATCATTCATATAAATGCCTCTTTTCTTTTAGAAAATTTATAGATTTATCGAACTACAGTGACATAATTTTTGACCTACTTTAGGTCAATCAACCAGATCATGGTTGATATGGACATGGCCCAACATTTGATTTTGGGTTTCGGGACATGCATCTTAACAAATTTTCTCCCTCACCTTTCTTTCAAGAACTTTTTTTTTCTTATAGAAAAAATCCAATCTAGCATTTCAAATTTATTGGTGACAAATTAGAATGATGGACGAAAAACCAATGTCATTTTTCAAATTAACCTAACAAATATACTAGCCCCTATTATATTATCGTACGTCAATATTATATTGACTATATGTTCAACATTTTAAAATATTTCTACTTCAAAAGTAATTTTGAAAGGTTGATAATATTGTAACTCTGAAATAATTATAATATTTTTTTTAATGGAGGACATAACTCAAAAATATATATTTTTTTAATAGTCCCTTGATCTATTATCAATCTAATCAGTTTAATGATTAAAATAAAAAAATATATATTTTAATATGATCTAAAATCTACTAGTCATATAATATCTAAAGAATATAAATAACCTTATTAAAAAAAAAATTAATACAACAATTATAGTATTACTGTTGAGTTATATTAATTTAGTAGACACAAAACTACATATTATAAAACATTTTTTTTATTTCAGAAAATTTATGATTTCATTACAAACAATTGTTCTTTTCTTCTGCCTATTTATTTAATTTATTTATTAAAGAAAAAAAAAAAAAGGTTAATGGTTCATGTTTGTAAGAGTTGTAAAATTGTTAGGTCGTACAAAATTTGGGTGCATCTGCAGGTACTTTTACCATAATGCCCAAACAACTAAGCAGTGAACTCGGCGTGCAACCAAGCCGATCAATCCCCAACTCTGGCCTTCAGCGAAATCAGAGAACTCTCTTCTTTCCTTTTTGGAAAATTGGGACAGTTGAGAGAATTTCTCCCTTAATCGAGGCCTTCAACAATTTTGAATCTTCGTCATCGAAGGTCCGAAGGCTTCTGAATCTTCCGGGCGTTAGATAAAACCACAAGGTTCCCTCAGCAGAAAAGAAATGGCTATCTTGTATGCCGTTGTGGCACGAGGTACGGTGATTTTGGCGGAGTTTAGTGCTGTCACCGGCAACACTGGCGCCGTCGCGCGGCGGATCCTTGAGAAGTTGCCGAATGAAGCTGACTCTAGGCTCTGCTTCTCTCAGGAACGCTACATCTTTCACATTCTGAGATCCGATGGCTTGACCTTCCTCTGTATGGCCAACGACACATTCGGCAGTATGTGTTTTCTCCTTCTTATGTTATTGATTTCTGCCTTTGCATTGATTGAGAATTGTTCTGCTCATCCATGGCCTTTCAGTTTACAGTGATATCGGAAGTCGCGCCAATAGCTTTATCTGTAGAAAGTGGAATACTTGGCTTAATTAATTGTTATCAACTTCAATTAATTCTAAATTTATGAAAGAAAGGGGAAGGTTATTGATTTCTTAATTTTGGGAACTTATATGAATGAGATTGTCAGACTATCAAGAGCGTAGGATTTTTCGTTTTTAAAGCTTCTCGAAGCTCGTTATATTGAGAGAGGGGAACCGAATAACGACGACGGTATACTTTTGTGGGTACATCGAAAATGAGGATTTTGTGTTGTTTATTATTCCCGTTTGCCCCTCTAGGCCTGAAAATAATCATCATGCGAGCAATTGATCCCACTTATGATTATTTTTATGCCCAAATAATTCTGAAGTAACTTCTTTAACTATCAGTTATCAGTTGCTTTATCGATTTAGATCTCCAACTTGTTGCTGTCTGTTAGATTTCATTTCAGGTTTTAAGACCATTGGTCTTTATCTTTTCTGGTTTTGAAGTTATTGGTTTATTGTTTCAGGGAGGATTCCTTTTTCTTACTTGGAGGATATCCATATGCGGTTCATGAAAAATTATGGTCGAGTGGCCCATTATGCCCCTGCCTATGCAATGAATGATGAATTTTCAAGAGTCTTACATCAACAAATGGAATTTTTTTCCAGCAATCCCAGTGCTGATACGCTCAACCGTGTTAGAGGTGAAGTAAATGAGGCAAGTATATAGTTTTTTTATCCTGCACAGACGCAACTTCAAGGCATACCACCAATTTATTCAACATCCCATTGGTTCTTCTAGTGGACGTTGGGCGGAGTCTTAGACTTTATCTTGTATAAGTCTACTAACACAGCATACTTTAGGGCCTATTTAGAATGACCTTTTAAGTGCTTAAAAATGTTTTTCTAAGGGCAAAATAGTGCTTTTAAGCACTTAGAATGTCAATCCAAATAAGTCGTTCATTATATGGTAGAAGTTAAAATAGCTTAATTGATAGGGAGCATAAAATTTAAGGCACCTATTGTTTTTTCCACTAATTTAAGCTACCACTTCAAGGAATGCTTAGAGGCATTCATCCAAGAAAGATTTGACCGGTCCTCAAACAAAAACTCCTCCTTCTCGCTTGAATATTTTGCCTTCTTGTCTGATGTGTCTGAACATATGATCAAGACCTGGTAGATGCATCTTCTTCTTTCTAAAGAACGTTGTAGACACTAATCATTTATGCATTATTCTTTGTTCACTTCTTGTTTATTCAAAATTTGTGGTGCTAAAGTTATTAAAAAAATTGTAGTGCAAATGTAATAGATAGCATTATTAGGGGTCTATTACTCATACTCAGTTTATTAAAGTTAGTGGGTGGGTGGGTGTGGGTG
>NC_052358.1:3848961-4142658 GCF_009727055.1 Benincasa hispida
CATACTCATATTCTCTTTTAGGTTCAATAACTGTTTTCTTAATTTCCCACTTCAATTCTTTGTTTCAAATTGGTGTTAGAGCACATTCATAATTAGGAATGGATCTGAAATTGACGGAAAATTGATTGGAACTCAAAAGTGCATAGCCTGCCAGTATTCTGTCAATTGCCTTATCTTTTTGGCTGCAACTAAGGTTGACTATGTGGACTTCAATGACTTGAGGTAAAGTTTCACAGGCATTGAGTTGGAGTTTCTCCTAACCAAGTTATGCATGCTTATGCAACATTGTGAAATTCTATGAAGGATCAGTTGCTGATAAGATGGTTTTCCAAAAAGAAGATGGTGCTTGATGTTGTGATTTGAAACTAATTTAGCCTAGGTAATTTTGAAACTGCGCTTAGAAGTGCTCTAAAATTTTAAGCTAAACCTTCAAATTCTGCTTCGTACTTCCCAGACCAAGCCATTTTGGGAAATTTGGAATTCCTTGTCTAAAGCATGATATGCCTATGTCAGTCTTAACTAGTTCTTGATCCAGAGATCTGTTCAAGCTCTTCAGTCAAGAAATATCACCTTTCCTCTCTGTGTAAGCTCCACTGTTAAAAAAGTCCGAACTTTATTTTTAGATGCTCTATTGCAAGTCTTTAAACTGTTGGCAAGGTATGAGAAAGAAGTTGTTTTATTCAAGT
This sequence comes from Benincasa hispida, assembly GCF_009727055.1. NCBI lineage: Eukaryota > Viridiplantae > Streptophyta > Magnoliopsida > Cucurbitales > Cucurbitaceae > Benincasa > Benincasa hispida. Next base: position 3,849,648 of record NC_052358.1, read on the forward strand.
GTTATTACCCACGCCTCAAGAAGAAGTATTTTAGGGTGGGGTAATAATAGAATTGAGCAAAATTGTTATTAGGAGTATATTAGTCAATACGTAATGAGTTTGGTAGAGGCTAGCACTAACCATAGATGGAGTGGATGGGGGGTTAGACGTAGGATATACAAATTCTCGTAAATGTGAGAGATGGAATTCTCAAAATGTTATCATATCATCCTTATGTTCTCTTTTTGCTATAATACTGAACTTTCTACTTCAATTTCTGGTTCCCATCATGATGTTGTCATTTCTTCAGTGTGGTACTTTTCTTGTTCGCCCCTAAAATCTTGTGCTGGAGACTTTTCATTAGGAAGAAAAGAATTCAATGACTAATGGAGAAGATAATATCTTCCTCGGTGAAGCTTTCTAAAAGCTCTGTAATTGAAAGAGAATAGTTACGGAAAGGTTTATACAAACAAGACGTGAAGGTCATCTTTTCCCCTAAAAAATTAATTGTCAAGTGTCCAGGAATTGGCAGATTTCATTACCATATTTCCGAAACATTTTGTTCTGTATCCGTGTGTACGTTTTTCCTCATTGTACCTTTGGCTTTTCTCCCATGTCTCCTTGCTTCTTTCATGTTCTGAAAAAACTTAAATCTGGTTTGCAGGTACGGACAATTATGGTGGACAATATCGAAAAAATACTGGAGAGAGGGGATCGTATTGAACTACTTGTTGATAAAACTGCAACAATGCAAGATGGTGCATTCCATTTCAAGAAACAGTCCAAGCGACTTCGTCGAGCTCTTTGGATGAAAAATGCCAAACTTTTGTAAGTAATTTAGTGGCTGTTTGGATTTTATTTTATTATTTCATTTCTTGAAAACCGTTTCCAGGTATAATTCTGAAAATCTAAAAAATGGTTTGAAAGGATATCATATATTATTATGTTCTAGTTTTATCTTTGTTTGTATTAATTTAAATATATACTGAACTTAAATGAATTTGTTCAAAAAAAAAATTGTATAAATAACTATTATAGAAAACAAGAAAAGCTACACAACTTTATTTCCATTATCATTTTTGTTCTGATAATCGTTTCCAGAAATCTTTTGTCGAATATGGTCTTCCAGCATCTATTGTTTGTTTGTGTTTTTAAACAGAATTATTTTCAAGCATAACTTCCAAACAACCCTTGGAGTTCGTAGCATGACTCCAGTAACTAGGATCCTGTTCAATGATAATCATGAGAACATATGTATGGATTGACATATAACATTTTAAGCTTAGATAATGTGACTGAAAAGAAAAGGTGATCAAACCCTGCGGCAAATTCTTATGTCACTGAAAATATTGGAAAACAATAATTTTTTGGTTTCACACTTGAAACAAACCTGATAATGTTTTGAGTAACTTAGTAGGGACGTAGTTGTATCAATGATTAAGTCCGACTTTTCTGTAACTTTTTGTTATTTGGTAGAGATTGAAGTCTGTTGAACACTTTCAAGCATCTAGTTTTCTTATAGAATCTTATATTTCCATCTTTACAGAGCTCTGATGACATGTTTGATCGTAGTATTGCTATATGCAATAGTTGCTGCTTTCTGTGGAGGAGTTGCTCTATCTTCTTGCAGATCTTAAATTCCACAAACGGGTATGGTATGAGGGATAGATTTAAAACTCATTTGCGGGACTTTCAAATTGGAGGATGGATTCAGCGGCTTGGCCCTATAGAATCATAACATATAATACTATGTTCATAAAGCAGTGAACTTTCTAGGTTTGTCCCTGTAAATTCTTCTCCTGAGGTGGCAGTATGTTTGTAGCTATTAGCTACTACTATTGCTCCTGGAAGGCTTGTTGAGTTTATACTTGTGCTTCTGACTTCTTCTTTTTTTCCATATGTTTTGTAAATTGCTTGATGTTTAGTGATGTCATGTGTTTGGTTATTGCTTTCTTCTTATTTTACCTTTTACTTTGGAAGGTGATTTTGAATTGGTTGAAATATTTTTGTAGTCTAAAATTGTTTTCAAACATGCTTTTAGTCATTCAAAATATTTTAATATTTTGATTTTACATTTTTAAACTCGGATTGTCTCCCATCAATGTTGAAAGGTTACTGTCATTGAGGGAAATACTCTGCTCTGAGGGAACAAAAAAAATGGTATAAAAAGTGTACGGACTAAGATATGGGTTATTTTCAAATATAGAAAAATAAGTCTATTTATTTATAAATATAGTAAAATATCATCGTCTATTTACTGATAGACAACTATTAGTGTCTATGATAGATGCAAGTAAATGTCTATTAGTATCTATCATTGTCTGTCGCTAATAGACAGTAATATTTTGTTATATTTGAAAATATTTTCAATAATTTTGTTATTTAAAATAATTACTCAAATACATACTATCTTATTATTAGAAGAGGAAGAAGAGAATTAGTGGTCAAACTGGACAGTTTATTATGATTTGTATTGATTGTTGATCAATAGAGGTGTCCAACAAATAATCAAGGAGTTGAACTTTAGAAGGAGAATCCAGATTTTTGTTATATAAAAAATAATTATCGTCATTTTTTAAGTTCGATTTTTTCGTTATTTTCAAACCTTGTGATTTGTAGACAGCCATATATATATATATATATACATGCATGCATATATATATATATTTGACAGCCAATAATGTACTATGTGTAGCACTAATTTTGAAATCATCATCATGGAGCTTCTACATTATATATTATTTCATATTATTCTTAAATACTTCGCTTTATGATTTAAATTAGATTAAAAAATTTGACCAAAACCTCGCTCTTTATTGTATAAAAGTTGACTAAGCACATTAAAATTTAAATTCATCTACAATTATTGGTTGGATTAGAAATATTAAAGAGCCTTTTTCCTTTATTTGCGATAATTTCATCATGGAATCTTAATTAATATTTTTATTTACTGGGCGGCTCATTAATATATTTTATAAAGAATTTTTTAAGGTTTAGATATGAATTTAAAAATTGAAGTAGGGTCGGTTTTGTTGAATATTAAAGAAATATTTAACACAAATATTTATTTAAATGGCTTCAATTGCAAAATACCTAATCTCAGTTCTCAACTTGATTGGTCAAGTGGAAACGGAAATTCCACATCTCTCCACTCGAAAAATATTAGTTTGACAATTGCATACATTTGTGAAAACTGGAAACTAATTTACAATAGTATATGTTTAAGGATATAGTTTTCTTTTTAAATAACAAATCACTTTTTTTTATTTGAAAATGTATTCTTATTTAAATTAGGAATTCGTATAGTTTTTAAAATAATTAAACCATATTCAAAGGTGGATAGAAAACTTACAAATATGACCTACGAAGTCAAATAGATTATAAAGTGATTCACACACTTTTATCACTCAATAGATGCATTATTCGCACATTTAGAATAGAGTGAATGTTCAAGTTGTCACCTCAAAACGGTTAGACCTGAAGTTTTCTTCTTGTTGTTCTTATTTTAAAGTCTTAGCTCTATTAAACTTGACTTTTAAATCAAGTTGCCTCTAGAAACTTGTAAAAGGGACCATCTTGGATTATTTAATAAAATTTAAAAAAGAAAAAGGCAAAATTGGAAGAAGTCAAAGTAGTAGTTAAGAAGAAAGGATAATTATATAATATAGTGGAAAATGACAATTAGAAAGAATGTGGAAGTCCATTTTTTCAAAGGTTAGAGAAAGATTAAAATATATATATATAATATTAGGACTTGGATGTGCCATACAGAAATTGCCAAAATTATGACACCTTTAATTATGTGCTTAAAATAAGAAGAAAAAAAAAAGTTGGGATTTAGTTAGAAATTAAGTGAAAACCAGTGTTTCATAATCTTCACTTCACTTCAAATTAGTTTAAACATACTTTTAGTCACTTTCTTTAGTAGGTTTGCTTCTCATATTTTCTATTTTTCCTGTATGCCCAAATTTAATTTTTAAATCCAGATATTTTTTATTTAGTAGTTACTAACTTAGAAATCTTGATTTCTATAAAAACAATCTTTTTCAATACCTGCAAATTCAATTGAAGTCCTTTTCAATTTGATTTCTATGATTTCAAAATTTGCAATTTGATCCTTTTATTTTGGAATTAGTTTTAATTAGGTCACTTTACTTTTAAGAGTTTAAAATCTAGTCCCTAAGATAAGAGTTTAATTAGATCATTTTACTTTTAAGAGGTTCGGTGTTGACGATATATTTTTAAAATTGTTGTGGTATTCGTCCCTTGAGATGTTCTGTCAGTTATTCTTCGAGATGTCTTATGAGTTGTCCCGCGAATTGTTGATTCTACTAGATATTTTTCTTATCTGAAAAATTTTACCGATTAATTTCTAATATATTCTTCTTTTTTGGTTTCTGCGGATTAGAGAATTGAGTCTATTTTCTCATTTTCCACGTTCATATTTAAGAGGTTGTTATACATGTTTTAGAGTTGATCGTTTTGAAGAATCATTCTATCGTTTGTCTTGTGTGTTGGCCGTAAGCCACAAGTATCAACCCATTTGATTATGAAGCTTTTGCTATTGTTGATCTTGAGTGATTCTCTAGATCTTATTGATTTGTTGTACTATATCTTGCAAATGGATTTTTATACTTAAGGGGGCGCTAAGTTTTTCCTAATGAAGTGGTCTTCATTTGAAGATGGAAAGATAATAGTTCTTGGTGAAAAAGAGTCTCACCCTTAGGGGAGCCTAAGTGATCATTTACTAATATCCTCACACTTAAGGGGAGCCTAAGTTTCAATAAGAGGAAGTTTCACACTTAAGGAGAGCCTAAGTAATCATTCACGAAATTAAGTTATTTGTTATCACTGTAATTATCTTTTATTTATAAATAAGTACAACATTGTAATCATTTGACTTTATATTAGTTAAATTATCTTTTCTAGGTACACTACCCCTAAGACATAGGTGGTGGTAACCAAACTTTGTTTTCTTTGCTTTATTTTTCTGTGTGTTATCTCTAATGTTCTTAAAATTGATGAAACATTGTGTTTAACAAGTTTTGTTGTGTATTAGACGACTTTTATTTCACTTTCACTTTTCTTAAGTCTCAAATTTAGTCCTTCAAAATTAATTTTTATTGTAATTGATTAGATAATAATAATATTTCTCATACAAAAATACACAATATGTAAATATATTTTCAAAATTGATAGTAAAAATGCTAATAAATAATAAAATATATTAAAAAAACAACAATAACTTAACAAGTAGGGACCAAACTTAAGATTCGTTGATAATAGATGAACTAAAAGTGAACATTTAAAAGTATTGTGAACTAAAATGGAACAAATGCCCATTTTAAACACTAAACTTTTAGAACAAAAAAAAATCAAAACTTGGAATTTAATACAAAAAAACGGAATTAGAAAGAAAAAAATTCAAATGATATATTTATTTTTATTTATTAATTTTGAAGAAATTGGCATCAACATGGACCGCAAGAGGATGGGGCAACGCCGCAACGGTGCCGACTAAGACTTGAAAATAAAACGACGTCGTTTTAGTGGATGAGAGAGAGACGCGTTCACCACAAGGCACGTGTTATGCATGCGCCGCGCTCTAATTTCTTCAATGTGCTGAATATCCTTTTTTTTCTTTTAATGAATTCTACATTTTAAAAAATAATAATAAATAAAATAAAATTTAAAAAAGATTATTTGATATGGCTAGTATTTATCCTTATATCATGCATGGACCATATATGTTAATTAAAATGAATAGAAAAATCTTGAAATAAATGTTTGTTTTACATGCATTTTCAATTATTTGACCTATTTTAATTCCCCTGTGGCCATGGTCGAGGTACTACCTGTACGGCCTATATGTCATTTTTTTAATGTAGGTTTAAATATTTGTCTTTTAATCTTTCAGGAAAAAAGAAAAGTCTTTTAATTACAATTATCGTAGTAACCAAAGATTTCACAACTAGCATACGTGAGGGTCGTTGTTCAACGAAAAATTCTGTTTTGAGTTTTCTTCCAATCTCACTGAAGAGTTTTTCCATGTGGGTGGGTATTTTGGATATTAATTTGAGTTGGATTTTTGGCTTAAGGTGCGGTTTTTGGTCTACCGATTTCTACCATAAGTGCTAAATAACTCAACTCTATCAATTTTAATAGTGTTTACTATTGCACTTTGTATATTTATCAAGTAATTTTATTTTTCTATCATTCTCTCATCCCTTCCTCTTATGGTTCCAATTCAGCTTCATCGTCAACAGGCTTGAAGCCCAAAGGTCGACTCAAGTGCAATCCAAATCTGATCTAAACTCGATCCACCTAGTCCAATCAAATCCATTTATTAATTAGATTAGATTATGTATGCATATGTATGTATAGTTCTTTTAATATTACTTTTTTATGTATTAAAAAAGTAAATGTTTTGAAATGTTTTAAATATATTTAGATATATCGTAGTTTTTAGTTATCATAAATTAAGGGTTAAAAACTAATAAAACTACAATTAAATATTAAATAAAATTGTATAATATCGGTAATTTTATCTAGTAAATTAAATAAAAATATAGAATAAATTTAATTTATTTTAATATAGATTTAATAACATTTTCATAAAAAATTATATATTTTTTAAATAATTAAACAATTAATATTTAATGTGCTAATCCAATGGACTAAGCTTAACTTTGATCTAAAGAGTCAAGTCCAAGTGTCACACCCCCTCCCGAGCTCACCTCTTGAACCTGAAAGGAAGCTTAAGGACGGCAGATATCACTCTTTCGTGATACCTACTGTCCATCTGAACTTTTTGCACTCATTATCTTTATGCCAACGATATAAATAACAATTGTTTGACTAAACTCATTTTATTACAAATAGTATAACGTTTATACAACTTCTAGACTTAACTACAAAATTTACAACAACTCTAAAACCGAAAGTGTGGTTGTGGCATGGCAGACCTTGACCTTAGCAGCACCCTGGAACTCCTCATCTTTCGCTACCTAGGAAGAAAAACATGAAAGAAAAGAATGAGCTCCAAGAAGCTCAGTGAGTGGTAAGCAACTTCTAGAGTTTCTTTCAACTAATAATAATACAAGCATATCACAATTACGAGGTTAACATCCAAACCTCAGTCTCGAATGAGTTTGTTCTAAACTCTACCTACACGCACAATAGATAGTTAAACTGATACTATTCATAAACGCATACTCTCTTGTATTCCCTATGTGCACATAGATCCCCGCCTATAGGCTCAGAAGCTAGGTCTGTCGGCCCTCTGACCATCCCATACGAGGTTCTTCTCACAGGCTCAGGAACTAGGCCTTATGGCCCCTTGACCATCCCGTGAGATTCTGCTCCGGGTTTAGGAACAAGGTCTGTTGACCCCCTAACCATCCCGGTCACATATTCTCATTCTCATTCTAACTACTCATTCACAACATAAACATAAACATGACAGATATGCTTGAGACCTTAAAGGAAATACCACTCACCTTGATTGGCAGGAACTTCTCTCTTTCCAAGTTCCTTAGTTTCCTCTGGCTCCCTTTTGAACCCTAAATTCCATATTCATTTCAAAGCTCAAATTACTCATCATTCCAAACCTTTTTTTTAAGATACTTCCTTTTACAAACTTGTTTTCAATTGTCTTAGAAGGCTTACCTTAAAATCTCAGCTCAAAACTCCTCGTGCTTTGGTTGGAATCTTCAAATTATTAAGGCTATCCCAAGCTTACTTGAGAGCTCAACCCTTCTGTCTTTTCCTCACTCTTCAGTTCGATTCCTTTGAGTTTTTTCTCCATAAGTCCTGACTTGAAAACTAGACTCTCAAAGCTTTCAAGTGGCTTTAGAATCACTCAAAACGCACAAGTAGTATGGAAGAACTCCTCGTTCTAAGTTGATGCTACTTCATGACCTCACTGTCCGATAGCATCTCCACTTCTTGGAACCAGTTGATCAACGCATGGTCTTGCTATCAACTCATGCTCTTCATGATCAACGCAAAGCTTCTTCCGAATCTTCCCTCAGACACTCTTTCTAATGTCTTTTGAAGAGAATTTGTGTTATGAACTGAAGAGAAGCCTTATAGTGGTATTTATAGGCCTTAGGAACTGATCCTCATCATCTCTTAAGGCTTCCAATTCATGACACCTCCTACTTAGAAACTTTTGGAGTGTCTGCACCTTGCTTTACCACCATCTACTTCCATGCCACTTCTTACTTGCATAAAGTTTGGGTTGTCTTCCTCATGCATAAGTCTTCCTTGCATGAAACCCTATTTACCCACCACCTTCTAACTTAAGCTCAACCTCTTCTTGGTTTAGCCACTTGTCCGGATGAATCTATCAGCTCATAGCTCTCTTATCATCGCATCCTTCCAATTATATGGTCGCATGCTTACTTGATCATCGCATCACCCTCCTTTGTACCACACTAACCTCAAGTCATCGCAAGTCCTTGCTTGGCCGCATACTCCTCTCCTCGCATGGCTCACCCTTTGGCGCATGCGTTCAACTAGCACTATGACCATCACGTCCCTTCCATCACATGCTACTCGCCTTTTCATATGCATTCACATGCCCTCGAATGTCCTTGGCACATAGCATATCACCATCGCATACCAACCCTTAGGTTAAACTAGGTCTCAATTCAACGCCTCATGGTTTGTCTTACCATCGTCTAGCCTCTTGCTAACGTATACCTTATGACTAACGCAAACATGCCCTTGTTGCTTGCCAATGCCCATAGCCTCTTGCATAAGACCAGCACATTCCCATCTAACCTCGCAAGCCCCATCAACGCATTCAGCACATATGCACCCATCGTCGTGTAGCTCTTGCACTCATCGTGTAGCTCTTGCGCTCGTCGCTCACTGCCTCAATGCACGTCCAGCCTCAATCGACTAGCTTTGCACCCATCGCATAGCTCATCGTCTAACGCTCTCGTTCTCGCTCATCGTCTAGCGCTCACGCTCATCGTCTAGCGCTCATGCTCATCGTCTAGCGTTTATGCTCATCGTTTAGCGTTATCGTGTAGCCTCGCAAGCAGCTATGCGATCGTCCGCACGCAATGCTCCAACGCCCAGCGCCCACACTCGCGCACAACCGAACGCATCCTTGCTCACACCTGGCCCATCCTCGTCACTCGATGGCCCTTCCTCGTTGCTTGCTCACACAACCTCTTATCATCCCAACACATGAGCAGCCTTTGTCATGGCAATGCTTGGATAGCGCCTCATGCCAATGCTTTAGCCAACATGCGTCCATACCTCACAAGCTCAACGCATGGTTTTCCTTGGCATCCCTTATAACCTCTACAAACTTGACCTCATTAGAGCCTTATGTGTTAATGTTTCCTAACACCAAACACATGGTTTCTTTTTTACTTCATACTTAGCCAAATTTTTACTAGTTAAAATCTATTCCTGTACTATTCACATGGTTAAAGCTCAACCCAAAACTACTCAAAAGTCTATTCTAGTACTTAGAATTTTTCTTCCCTTCAACATAAGATTTAACTTATACTTGGTTTATTTCCTTAATTACTTGCTTAAGTGGGGTAAGTGGGGAAATTGAGATTCGGGTTTCACACCAAGGTGGGCCATGAGCCAGGCTATTGAAAGTTGGTCAGCCTGATTCAAGCCCAACACGATGCCTTAGACCCTTGGGCTTGCGCATGAGTCTTCGTTGGACCTTCACTTTTTAGGGCCAGGTTGGATCAGGCTGGCCGAATGATGAGGGTGAGTTCCAATGACTACCCATCGGGCATCATCGGCGACAATCATTATCAACGACGTGCTTCAACAACCACCTTTGGCACCAAACTTCATCAACCACCTCCGACAACGACTACCTCGAAGGAAAAGTACCTTTGTCAATCATCTCTAGCAACTACCTAACATATAACTTTGTCCGACTACCACCTCTTGCGGCCAACTTTGACAATCACCTCCAGTGACCCACGCCAACACAATGCATTGATCATCTCTAACAACTAACTCTATCGACCAACTTAACCAATCATATATTGGAAAAAAAATAAATAAATAAAAATAAAAATTCTTGCCCTATGAAAGTGTTCTTAAAATACAAATTGAAATGATTAGTTCATGGTGTTTAGTAGTAGTCTTACATAGTAATTTAACATTGACGTAAACACTTTAAGCATTTAGTCAAACCAAACAAACTTGTGTATAAGAATACTTTAAAAAAAATGTAACAAAACACATTTGGATTTTTTTAAAAAATAATTTGTATAAAAAAAAATTAAATGCAAATGCATTTTTTGAATTTCACTGGGTGTTCACCTTGACTACATTTGTTGAGATTGTCCACTTCTTTGTTAGACTACCGAAGATTTTCCGACATGGCTAAGTCTATATTGACAAAATTGTAAATGTGTCAAGTTTACGAAAATATTGATTGAAGTGTCAATAAAATGTATAGTTTTGAAAAAATATATATAAAATAATAATAATAATATATATTCAGATCAATAAAAAAAAATCTTACACTTTCTATAAAATATTAAGTGTTTATATTATAAAATATCAACCGTTGTAAAACGAGGAAAGAAAGGAAATTCACGACTTGTCACCATTGGATAAGAATTTGGTTGCTTTACACCTACTGTGTCGCCACGAGAAGACATTTTAAATATTTTGTGACAGATTTTTTAATACGGTACCAAGAACAACTGTAATATTATGTCATCATATTAATTAAATAAAAATAAAGAAGATATAGAAAATTAAATTTAATAGATTTTATACTATTGTGGTCTCATATACCTTTTAGTATTTGTTTCGATATGAATTTGGATCATGAATCGCCTATTTTAGTCCATATACACACACTTTTAGTTTTGATTCATTATACTATTTCAGGCAGTTTGAAAAAAAAAAAAAAAAAACTATTATTTTAGTCCATTTTTAATCTCAATTTTTTAATCACGAATTGGGATATTAATACTTTTTTTAAAAAGAAAATACTGTTATAACTATATAATTAGGGTCTAGGTTATTTATAAATTTTAAATTTAAACCTCATCATTTATTAGTTAAAATGAACATTTTTCAAAGTATAATGACTAAGATAAACGTTTTAAAAGTATAAAAATAAAAATGAAAAAATAATAAATAAAAAACCGCATAGACCAAATCAAACAATTAAAAGTACAAACTAAATGAACATACATGCTACACAAGTATTTAAAGCAGTTAAAAAAAAATAAATATGTCAAATTACAAAAGATATTCCTAAATTTTGTTGTATTAAATCTTGTTCTTTTAAATTTGTATCGTTATTTTTTATCTTTTATGAACATTTCAAATTACTGTAGTAGTAGAAGTTTGTTAGTATATGACATTGAATGAAAATTGATACTTGAAACATTGTAATAATGAATTGGAATAATGTGACAGTATTTGATTCATAATTTATATAGGACGATTGAACTACTAATCTTGTAATTACCAATACAATAAGATACCAATTAAACTATACTCAATTTTGATAACTTATATTGAGCTCACCATCACACCGTTTCAAATTCAATTTTCATCCGACATTCAATTGAATTTCTACCCTAACTAATTTTTTAAGAAATAATATAGTTTAAAAAAAGAAGGAGAGAGAGGAAAAAAAAAAAGTGTGAACAGTGAAGAGTAAAAGACACCCAAAGCTGACTGAGTAGGCAAATTAAAATGGGTGTGACAAGTGACAAGTGGACACTGGACAGCGTAACGGAAATCAACGAAAAGACAATTTGACCAAACTCCACCTCTTCCGGCGGCTGCTTCCACTACCTTCCTCATTCTATATGTACATTTTTTTTAAAAAAAATGCCATTTTTATCCTTTTTAACTATTAAATTTGTTTAATTTTAATATTTTTATTTTTATTTTTTGAACTTTAGTTTTCGTAATTTTAATAAATTTTTAATTTAATAAAAAAATTCTAAAAAAAAATCAATTTAAGATTTATTGGAATTACAAGATTAAAATTGGACAATTAGAATTTACATACATTACAATTAAACAAATTTCAAAATAGTTCTAATAACCATTTTTCTGACCTAAATTTTAGATTCAATTTTTTTTTTAAAGAATTTTTTAAATTCAACTTTACAAAGTGATGCAGCTTAAGGTAACATGAGTTTCACTTTATAATTAAAACATCACCATTAACAAAAAAATGTAGTTTTGAATTCTTCTATCAATGTGTAATGTAAGAAAAAAATCTGATTCGACTGACATATAACTTATTCTTTTTAAGGAAAACATTCAATCCTCCACCTTAAGTGAAGTAAATAAATTATATATATATTTGATTAGGTGATAGGTTATGGAAAATGCATTTTTTCATTACTATCATATGATATTAAATTTATCTTCACTCATTAGTTTAAATTTTTGGATCAATCAGTGATTTAAGATCCTCATCTTTGTTCTCTATTTTTCGTCTCATTTATTTTTATTATTGTTATTATTATATATAAAGATATTATTGTGTTTGAATCACTTTAAACTCTTATATTTTGATAAGAATATTATAACAATAATTTGATATGCTCGAATAATTTTAAACTTTTATACATGGATAGTTAAATAATTTAATATGGATTTTTGTTTTATTTCATCTAATAAGTTTAAGAAATTTTCACGAGGAAGTAACCATTTCAATGAGATTCATAATGGAGAAGTAACTATATTATTGATTTTTTATTTTTAAAACTATTTTGATGATTTTTCCTCAAAAAAAACTAAACCAGACATAATTCTCTACAAGCGACTCGACTACCACAAATTTCTTGTGGGAAATTTTAGTCCTAATCCCCACAAAATTAAACATGGAATCTCATAGATAAAATGAGTCACGAAAAAGTCATCTTCATCGTTGTCTTGTTCGATGAACGTCTCTAATCTCAAATTTGATATTTATGTCATCAACATGATTTCTTATGTCATTGTTGTTAAAAATTGAATAGTGATTCAATGATTTAAAAAATGATGTAGGGTTAGCATTGAATTAATAATAATATCATGGAATTGAATTAGTTTATAAATATAGGAACCTAGGTAAAACATTTTAAAGTTTGAATTATTACTATCTTTAGCCAGACATAGGGTGTTTGACAACTAATTGTATATGATATAAATTGCAATAAAATAGTGAAATCAATCATTTTTAATTACATTACAACCCTCAACTCAGAAAGGAAGTAGGAACTTGTACTTTATTACTAGATTTGACCGGTTAACTAACTAATTAAGTCTTCATTGCATATGTCTATTTATTTGTAATTCTCTAAAATCATCTTCAAACCATATAATTTCACATAAATTTAATCTATGGTAATAAAATATGTAATTTATAATTTAATTTCAAAATGGGGACAAAAATTTATAGCTTGAAATTCATGCAATAAAGAGCTAAGATATTTTGAAGAGATAAGAATGGATATGGATTCCAAAAAGTGGAATAGAGAGAGACCTTTAAAAAATTCAAATCATAAATTATAAATATCTCAAAGGGAATCCCCTGAAGAAAGACGGTCTTGGTTTCCTTCTTTTCTTTTTCTTTTTTTTTTTTTTCCCAAAATGATCCAAAAGTTTTGGGAAATAGCAATTCAACCCCAAAGTTGACTATTACTTTGGGAAATAGTCCTATAAAAGCTCTCAAATTCTTCTCCGTTCCTTTATCCCCAAAACTTCATTCAACAAAGCAAGCCTCAATCGAAAAATCAAAATATCATGCCTCCTCTTTCTTTTCCCTTTCACCACCGTCCCTCCGCCGCAGACGACGACGGTGACGCCATTGCCGCCCTCCACTCCGACATCCTTCAAACTCATATCCTTACCCGCCTCGACGGCCCGGCTCTGACTTCCGCCGCCTCCGCCTCTTCCCGCTTCCGCCGTCTCTCCAGCGAGGACCAACTCTGGCGCCGCGTTTGCTCCGCCTCCTGGCCGTCAATCACTCATCCGAAAGTCCGGCAGGCCATCTCCGCGTTTCCTTCCGAACACCAATCCTTCTTCTCCGACGTATTTCCAGTGCTCGATTGCCGGTCTCTCCGTTGTGACCTCGATTGTTCCTCTTCCTCCTCGACTTCCGAATCGATCTCCGCCGTGGACATTCATTACAAGGACAAACTCCTCTTCTCAAAAGTCCATTCAATCGGAACGGAAACGAATTGGTTCCTGTGTTCCCCTTTCCGAGTAGACCTAATCGATCCAAAGGATTCGATTCCATCGGCGATTAGACGAAGCGAGAAATACGAAGATTGGTTAGGGCATTTAGAAGAAAATCTAAGGGTGAGTTGGATTGTAATCGATCCGAATAAGAATCGAGCGGCGAACATCTCGAGTAGGGAGGCAGTGAAAGTGGGACGGCATTGGTTGTCGGGAGACATACAAGTGCAATACACAACGGTGATGGGAGGCGATAGGAAGGCGGGGTGGGCGATGGAGATGGTGCAGTGTGCGGTGGTGGTGAGTTGCGGGGAGAAGGAGGAAGGGATGGAGATGAATGTAAGGGAGGTGAGTATGCAGATGTTGGATATGGAAGGGAAGCATCTGAATGGGAAAGAGAGTTTGGGGATTTTGGGGGAAGCCATGGAAAGAGGGAAGAGAATTAGGGCAAAGAAAGGGGAAGGGAAACTGAAATATGAAGAGTACGAAGAATTGAAGAGGAAGAGGAAAGCCAGGAAAGAAAGGATTGAGAATGGTTTGGATATGCTCTGTATTTTTACTGGAATCTCCATTCTTTTTTCTTTCTGCTTCTTCATCTTCCTCTCCACATAGATACCTATATTAAATTAACATCACAAAAATATACCCTTCTTTATTCTTTTTTTCTTTCTTTTTCATTTTTATACCTTAATGTGTACATATTTCATGAAACAGATGAAATTATTGGAAATTTAGTTTATATCATCTCTTTTTCTTTTCCCTTCTTTTTTTTATTATTCTTTACCTTATTCGTTTCGGTCAAGGTTTTTCTTTCTTTTTCTTTTAAATAAAAAAAAAAAGTCAAATTATTTGTGGTGATAGAAAAAAAAAACACAAATAAATACTAATAAATTTCTATCAACGTATGTCAATAATAGACTTCTATCAATTTCTATCCTTGTAGATACTGATCGATTTCTATCTATTTCTATCTAAGAAAATTAAAATTTTGTTATTTTATATAAATAGTTTTCTTTGTTTTTGTATTTGTTCGAAAATCTCCATTTGTTTAAAAAAAATTATCTAGTTTTATATAAACCTAAAGTTGAATTTTTTGTTGTAAGATACAATTTATGTTTAATTTTTTTTATCTTTTAGTTCTAGGTTCGAATTTTTGGAATTTGAGAGTTTTTAGTTGAGAGGCTATATTTAAATTATTCGAAGTACATGGATATGGTCAGAGTATTCTTAATAAAGATATATTTTCTTTATGAAAGAAAAAAAAAAAAGAAGTTTTTAGGATGCAACAAGTATTGGTATTTTGGAAATACTTATAAAATACTTATTTATTATTGTTATTTTTTTTTTATGAGGTTCAAGATTCAATAGTTTTGAAACCTTTTACTATAAAGGTGTAAATATTTCTATATATAAAAATTTTCGTGCTTTTTTCTCTACTTAAAAATTCACCTAATTTATTATATTTGGCATGTAATATTCAAACTCCATTACAATAACATAAATCATAATATATTCGAGCAATTTGACATTCATATATATATATATATATAGCTTGCGTTGAACCACAACTCCTCACTCTGTCACTTCCAAATAAAGCAAAGCAAATTGACAACATTTAATAATGACAGTGATATTATTAAAATATCATACAAAACTATAATAATTTAGAAATTAGAGAAAGAAAAAAAAATTGGAATCAGTTTTAAATTATGGGAATTACAAAATGCATGATTAGTTAACCCTTTTTAAAGTACTTATTTATTTCACCTGTGAATTTTTAAAAGTATCTAATATATCAAATTTTCAAAGTAAAAAGTATCTAATAAATATTTAAAAAATTCAAAAACCAATTGCTCCATGGTCCTGGTTGGTATCCATTTCATTTTTTGTTTTTGATTTCGAAAATTAAAAAGCTATTTTTTAAATTTTCAAAAGTTTGGCTTGATATTTTAAATCATTGGTAAAAAGTAGATAACAAATGAATAAATTTAGAGATATAAGTAGTGTTTATAAGCTTAAATTTCAAAAACAAAAAACTTAAAATCAAATGATTATCAAACAGAGTCTAAACTTTTAAAATCTTTGAATTGTTTAAAATTTAATAGTTCAATTGAAAATTTAAGTATTTGAATATAAAATCACTATAAATCTTTCAAGACTCAAATTTGTAATTTAAGATGTTTTTATTTTCCTTGTATATACAGAGGATGCGTTTTTTCAAAAAGATTTAATCAGAAGCTAGAAAAAGAAATAATAAAAAATATAAATGTATGTACTTTGTTATGAATGAAGCCATAGAAATTTGAATCTAAAATAAATAATTTCAAATGAGATTATATAATGCAATACATCCAATGACTATGGAATAGGAACCATTCAAATATGTATACGATAAGGATGAGGAAAGAGGCGTCCATTTTCCTCTTCCCCTATTTTCATTCATTGGACTTAGAAGAATTTTATTGAATTTTCTGTTTTTCTGTGTTCATATTAATAATTTTGTTTATAAATTGTGTCATTAAATATGAATATTGGAAGTCGGTGCCTATTAACATCAATACTTACAAGTGGGCTTCGGCCCACGTACCTTTATTAATCAGCGTTCTATAGTAAACCATAGGCCGTAATTTAATTAGAATCACTAATATTTTATTCCAAACAAATATCATTATCAGTCAAAAATTTATAGGATTAAAAATCTAGAGTTTCAATATTGAATTAGGTGGTAAAGCGATTTTATAAAAGATATCTCAAAAAATCATTTTACATTTTGGCCATTCACTATTTTGGCACATTGTTTATCGATATTTTACTCTACTTTCATCTTGTTCGACTCATGTTAGATGTAATTTCATCTTTAAAATGTTAATATAATCTTAACAGTATGGATTAAAATAAATATTTTTAAAAATCAAGAACTAAAACAAATATTTTTTAAAATTTAAGGACTAAAGCATGATAGGATTTAAATTAAATTTGTATTTATGAAGTACGAGTGTCTTTCTCCGTGGGACCGTCACAAATTGAAGGAATAGTCATTGTTTTTCAATGTTTGTTCATAGTATGTGACTATGTGATAAGATTGGAATCATTATTTGATTTTAACTCCGAAAAATATTATGATATTATTGAATAATGGATATGGCTAAACAACGTGGCTAAGTCTAATCAAAGATTTTTAAAAAAAAAATATCAAACATGCATCCAAGTAATCATTTTTTTATAGTACACAATGGGCAAGAATGAAGAATCGAATTGTCGATATTAGATAAAATATCAATTTTATCAATTGAGATATGTCTAAATTGGTATATCAAAGTAATCAATAGACAAACATCGTTACATTTTCTATTTTATTTTAATGGAACAAATTTTTAAGTCAAAAGGTAAAATTGAAATTTTCAAAATTAAGTACAACATAATTGAAACTTGTCCGAAAGATTAAAAAGCTTTTAATCCTCAAACTTTCATATAGTAATGATCTAATATTTGAACTTTAGATGGTAATGATTTAATTCTTATACTCTCAATTTAATTTTAGTATTTAGTAATGTAGTTCGTACATTTTCAAATTTGTAATAATTTAATCCTCGTTGTAAGAAAAAAACAATTTAACCTCGTAAGAAAAAGCTTATTGATCTTGCTATGCAAGAAAACTCATTGAATCTTAACACAAATTTTCACGATAAGAATTAAAGTCTTGTTTGAAAATAAAAAATTACTTCTAAAATATTATTCTTGTTTTGTTATCTATTTTTTAGGTGTCTTCAAAACCAACGCCAAAATTTGGAAATAACTTATTTTTATATATATAATTTGATTAATAATTTAAATGGTCGGTTAAGAAAAATAAAAACCATGATAAAAAAAGTGGTAAGAAAAAAAAAATCAAATGATTACCAAATGAAAAAAAAAATTATTAAAAATTTTAAAGTATAAAAACTACATTCTTCTTAGGGCTAACAAGAGAAATAGAAAATTCTAAGGTTTCATTTGGAAAATTGACAAAAAGGTTTCAAAATTATAAAAGTAACAAAACGAATTTATATAGTAGAAAATACTAATTAGTAAATGACAAAACCACCATAAAACAACAAAATTAAGTATAAACGATAATGTAAAGATATAGTTCTTAAAAAAAAACTCAAATATCACAGATACACTCTACCTAAACATTCTAGAACCACAAATACACAATATCTAAACATTTCAGAAGCAAGCAAAAATTAAAAATCATTAAATATGGTCCTTAACGCTTCCAGGTGCCTATAGAATGTGTGTATGCGAGGGAAGATCACAACTAGGTGGTGGGGGTTATTAGAAACTTATGGATGTCTACAACGACGAACTTCCTCCGAGATGAAAAAGAGCAAAGTTGATTGTACCAGTAAAGTTGTTATTGGCAAGTGAGTATTTGAAAGAATTGCAACTTCAGGATGATGTGACTATTAGAAATATGATTGCGTTTGACATCAAACCAGTTGTAGGGAGTTTCATCGTCTTCATTCCATGTGACCACTTTGATTATAAGATCTTACAAGTCAACTTTAAACACTATCAATCTCAGAACGTCATTGTTGAAAACGATGTTCAAAGTAGAAACAAAAGCATGAAACATGTGTGCGAGCAAAAAAAGTTAGCGACCTGGCGAGGGTGGTTGTCAAAAGCTAGCCAAGACGATGGAATTCAAGGAAGGGTTGCTGAACCAACAATTGTATTGAGAAAGAGAAAAGGAGATTTTTGGGGCCGCTAAGTGAAGAAGATGAAGAAAATGAGATTTAGAGTTTCTTTTCGTTATCTACTACTGCTACTATTAATAATAATAAACTGAACGAAAAAAATATATTTATATATACATGCACATGTTTCAAACATTTAAAGTATAATCCCCACATATATATATTTATTTTTAAGCACAACAAATCATTTTACATGTTTTTACATGAAAATTTGAAAACATTGAAAATATGGGGAAAAAATATCAAATTAATTTGATAACAATATGTATAAAATAATGAAAAGAATATTTAGATATAATTGAATTTGAAACAAACATCTAAACAAATCGAAAACTAGTTAGATAAAATCAAATTCGATAATAAAAGATAAATTTAAATATAAATTAGAGAGAAAAATCAAGAAGTTTTTGTTTATTGTGATGGATTCGATAAGTAAATAGATACAATCTAATTTGATAATAAATTATAAATTCGAATATAATTCAATGAAGAAAAATCAAGAAGATAACTTGCTTATTTACAATTACACTGTATTCAAAATTTCATTTTCATTTTAACTTCAATATTTACACTGTATTTATAACTTCATCAACCATAAAACATAGGAAGAAGTCAAACTCGTTGTAAAGACATAACAAAATGGGCAAGATTACAAAAGTGAATACTTATTTGTTTATCAAAAAGACAAATTAATTGTATAATAACATAATAAGATGATTACGAATAAAAGATGATTAAAAAATGCAAAAATGATAACATTTAAATGAAATATACAGTTTGTTATATGATAATATGTATAAAATATTGAGTAAAATCTTAATTAGGATAAAAAAATTTAATATGAATTTAAAATAATAAAACAATATAAAATCTATAGATATATTATAAATTAAAATCAAAATTGTGATAAACAAATTAAAGATTTGACTAATTCTGAATATTTTTCGAGAAGTGGTTAAATCAAATCAAAACATAGATGAAACCGCTAATTCAAATTTTAAAATGGGAAAAGAATTCGGTACCTTTATCTCTGGAATCCATTAGGTTGAAGTCTGATAACCAACGATTCCATTTACATTGTATTTATTAAAAATTGATACACAATCTCGTAATAGACGATTCCATTTATACTGTATTTCTATTGAGAATTTACACAGTACTCGAAAAAACTGTTAGTCGTCCATACCAGGAATTAGAAAAATATACATCATGTGCACGGCACGTTTTTGTCAAAAATCTTATTATTTTTATTTTTTTTTAAATAAAAATAAGAAGACACTCCTGATTTTTCTATGTCCTCCAATTTCCTTCTTATTACCAAAAAAGAGAGTCTAATAATCACAAATCGTAGTTTAGCGAATTGTTATCCGAAGACGATCGCCCTGGCTTTTGCTTCTGTAGCCCGTTGCTCTATTGGGCTAGCCCAAATCAAATGTTTGGGCCTGGACAGAGGTAGCCCATATGAAAGATTTGAGCAGATCCCCCTATGCTAACTCTCTTTACCGATGTTCTTCAGAAAAATAAAACAAAAATAAACAAAAATCTCTTTAGCAATTTCATTAAAATTTAACTGCAAAGGAAAACATATGAACATACTTCATCCTTAATCACAATTAACGAAAATCAAATCAACCATATTCTTTTTCTTTCTGTGCAAAACATGAGTGAGTATGAATGAATTCCAGGAACAACGTGATCAAATATATATTTAAATTGCAATCCGAAACATTTCACAATGTGTCACGTGTTATTTTTGTTTGATGAAAAAATAAGAAAAACAAACCAACTACAAATTTGTACCACATGACACAATTATATGAAACTACTCAAAATAGGAGTAGAAAATAGAGAAGACCACTACTCCTTCCAAGCCTGAGTTTCAAATGATTGCGCTAACACATTACTATTCTAAACCTGACCTCGATGAATAAATAAGTCTGAGAAATATCCAGACTAATATTATTCAGTTAGTTGACCACTTTCAAGTAGTCAGATTTGTTGAGAATTCCACATTGAAAAAACGAAGGGGACTCACACTCTTTATAAGATAGATGAGTTACTACTCTCATTGTCAATTGGTTTTGAGATGGAATCCCATACTCTCTAACATGGTATCATAGACCATAAAGCTCAAACGAGTAATGTCGGTCCAATAAAAAGAAATGGTAAGAATTGTGAAAATTGTGTCCATCCAATACAATAATTTTGATGTTTTATCATGTAATTTGCTATATGGTATGGTTATTTGAGAAAGAAAAATGACGTGTCTTTCTTCTTTTTCCTTTTTAATGGATGAAAAATGGCATCTTATCATTAAGGAAAAAATAACATGTCACATTTCCCATTCAGATACGTCTCTTCGTTTCCTTTTGATAATTTTTTGGAAAAAGAGAGGGAAAAAAAGGTCCCACCGAGATTTGAACTCGGGTTACTGGATTCAGAGTCCAATGTCCTAACCACTAGACCATGGGACCATTTGTGAACATCTTTATCCACCATACAAAATTATTATATATGACATTTTTTTTGATACTTTTAGAGATTTGTTTTTTTTTTTAAATAGAAAAATATATGGGGTAAACAAGTGCCACTAACCTAATATTTATTGCTAAAAGATAGTTTTCTTTTAATAATAGTTGAACTGGGTTATGTATTTGAAGGGATAAATTTAATATTAGTAAATCTAACGTCATCTTAACCTCTTAAACTTATGCTGTATTCATTATCCAATCAATTGAGAAAAAAGTTGGATGTGTGCAGGGTTATCTCTTATGTAAGATTGAAAATTAAATAATATAACACATGATAATAGAAATGACAAGAAAGATGTCTGATTCTGCAAAATTTTGATTTTTGAAAGGTCATTTTCAAAATGACAACATTAAATTTGAATTAAAGATAAACAATAATTATTAAAGGGGAAAGAAAGAAAGAAAGAAATGCAATCTTTTAGAACTTAAAAACAGTGGCTTGGATGTTTGTTTGGTGAGGTAGGATTATGTGGCACATGGGTTGTTCAATAGCCTAACTTTTTGGGTAAATAGGGTCAAAGGGAGGAGGAAGAGATAGCTTTAAAAAGTGTATGGTACCTATACTAATATTATTGAGTCTAACATGGTAAAATTTAAAAGGAAAAAAAAAAAAGAAAAAAAAAAAACATAAAATTTTTATTGTATCTAAAAGTCACCAACAAGTTCCTTTTGTACCTTTTTACCCCTTATTTTGTCTTTGCTTACTACCTTCCTTAGAATATCTGTCTATCAAATTTTCTTTCATTGTTATGTACTTTGTAACTCAAAATCTTGGGGCCATAACTTTAGTATGGAACAAAAGATAAAGAAAAATCTTAACTCAAAAGATGAAAAATGCATTATAGGGAATCTCTTTCTTCTGGAAAATCTTTTCTTATCATATCCCATGCTTTCTTTTGTTATTCAAGCTTTTTTTTTTTTGCTTTTTGGATTCAGAATGAGTCTTAAGGAATAACTTTTTGTTTTTCAAAATGAAAAAGTTTTTTTAAAAAAGATATTTCTAATTTTTTTTTATCCCATTTTCATTTGTGAATTTCAATATTTTTTAATTTTATTTTAAGCTTCACATACAACCTTTTTTTTTTTCTTCAGTAAATTAAATACATTTTTGGTCCCAACTCTATTCTCACCAATCATAATCTTTGAGGACCCAATTCCTCAAAAGAGGAAACAAACCTCTCTAATTTCTCAATTTTTTATAAAAAAAATGATGATTAAAAATATTATTAGGATCCAATATTCCAATTCTGCCCCTACTTAGTATATTCAATACAAGTCATTTTGAAGTGAATATCCACAATAATCCATTTACATTTAAAGGACCAAAAGCTGTTTCTTGTCCATCTCCATTAAGTCTTGACTCTTGACTGTGGAATTGTTGTCCAAGTAACTATGAATAAAGATACTATTTTAAATAAAAATTTAAAAACTACTTTTTTTTTATTTTTTTTTTTATTTAATTTATGGAATTTAATTGCATATGTCATATATATGGATGAGTTGTTCTTAGTTAATAGAAGGGAGACTGAATTAACCCACAATGGATTAGAAGCAATGCATCTTTAGCTAAATGATGTGCTGATCAAGTGAAATGGCCTTTCTAACTTTGATTCATTACACTCAAAGGTATCATTTGACTAAGTAATTTACGTTGGCCCATTCATTTGATTAATCAACAAGTAAACTTTTGGAGGCATTTGGTTGGATAAATTGAAAAGTCCGAATTGTAGTTTTGTTTATAGAATTAATTATAAGCTTAGATTAGTATTGCCACATTAATCACTCAATAGTTGAGTTGGATTTAGATTGACATTCTCTCTACCATGTATATACTATAATTATACGTCTTGTTTGTTTCCTCTGACTTAATATGATATCAAAATTATGTTTTTGACTCAACTGTATTGATACAATATAAACTTTTAGTGCAGAGTAAAGAAGCTGTCTTTGGAAATATTGAAGATTTATGATTGAGTTGTACCGAATTATTTTGTATTAGATATGTGTTTCCTGGTCATATATACATGAGTATAAACAATTCTAACTAATTAACACATGCACTCTAATAGATTGGGAATGCGAACAAGGACTCATATGATAGCTGGATTAGAGAGAATATCTGTATTAAATATGAGATCTTTTTGGCTAAACGACCAAGAAGAAGAAGCACAAGACTTAGCTCAAAATGGACAATACGATATGGTGCAAAAATTATTTATAAAGTATGTGACTTCAACATTAATCATAACCCGTAATTGAATAACACTTAATTGTTGTACCGAACATATAGGTGGAAGTCGTGGTTGGAAAGGAAAAGATATATTTGTCTTTTTGTTGTGAACATTTTACACAGACACAATAATGGCGGGCGTGTATGAAAACTAATGAAAATGAAGAAATGATTTGACATTAGGAAAGATTATCGAAGGAAGAAGAAGATCAGGTTTAGGGGGAAAGAAAAAAGATGTTGGAAGTTTCAGATCCATCCATGGAAGTTGTGACAGAATCTCAGTGGAAGCTCTCAACTTCATCAGGTTTCTATGTGTTTGTAGTGTAGTGATTTATGTTTTTGATTAATAATTATGTGAATCATATTGGAAACAGCAAACACATGTGAACATGAATATCCTTTGTGAATATGGGGTAAAATTATGAAGACAAATTAATAATAACAAGGGGGGGTTGAGAATAAAAAAGGGTTTCTGTAGGGACGATGAGGAAAAACAGTGTGTGGGAATTAACATGATGTGCTGTGAGGAAAGGAACAAAAGAGAGAAAGTGGGGAATATAGAGGGGGCCTATAAGTCTCTACTAAGTGTCCAATTGTCCAAGCAAGATTTGGGTGTTTTCTTATGGGGTTTTCTGTCTCAATCTTCCATCATATAACACCCATCATATTACCAACTATTTTTTGCCTGCTTCTCCCTATTTGGGTCCTACCCACTTACCTCTTCAACTCTACCACACATTCACTCATTTCATTCTCAATTGCTTATGAGAAAAGTCTCTGTGTTATCTAATATGGTACCAAAGTTTATCCACCTCAAAAGAATACCATCTTGAAGATCCCACGTTCAAAAATATTAAAGGAAGAGACCTTGTATTCTTAATAAGAATTGCTTTTGAGAAGGAATACCCCGTATCATCTATTATTCATATTACACCAATTTAACTTAAACATTACGACATTCATGGACTTAAAACTAAGAAAGTTTTATATACTAAAACATACATTTATATCTTACACTACGAAAATTACGAAAAGGCTATTTGGTAAAACATTGATTTTTTAGTTATACATTCTTTTACCACTATTGATGGTGAAATTATGCATGCAAGCAATCTTTTCTAAATTGTCGATTTATTTTGTAATTAATCTAATCGGCTACCACATCACATCATCTCATCTCATCCAAATTCTAAAAGATTGAAAAATGTCACACCTACTATAATAAATTGGACCCATGAAATTAAGGACTTAAAATAAAATTATTCAAAATTACCGACCTTATTAGAAAATTTTAGATGGATATATCAAGATACAAAATCAGTGAATAATTTTAATTTATTTGATATCAACCCAATAAACAACTTTCTACTCTTGATAATGGAAGGTATGTTATGAATAATGATGACTATTCTTTGAAATTAATTTTTTTTTCATAGAAATAGTATGTTAATGCTTTTTTCTCCCATAATAATATGATAATAATCTTAATCCTGTGTGTTTAGATCTTGGATTATCTGGTAAAATAATGCATATTAGAAACAACATATAAAAAAATGAAATAAATTAATCACCACGAGTTTGTCTCATGGGCTGGATGATATCAATGATTGATGCAAATGCAACAGTATTATTATCTCATCATTCATTACCAACAGTGATATAGAATTGAGTTATTTAATAGTGATAGGGTTGTGGGACTGTTAATAAATAATTATTTCTTCATCTTTAAAAATTAGAGATATGAACCAATACATTTATAACCCACATGCAATGCAATTTTCTTTTCTTCTTATTTATATATCATATTTTGCACATCATAAACAAACTAACTGTGAGTCAGGCTGTATTTTGGATTGATTTGGAGAGAAATACAAATGATTATAAAAGAATTTTAACTTTTTTTTAGTAAAACATATTAGAATTAAATCCACTAAAATAAGTCACACTCTTCTTTTAAGGATCTTTTTATATATAAAAAATATTTAAAAATATTTACATTTTATAGTAAAAACATTCTAAAAGTACAAAACACTTTAAATTTTTTTGCTATAAAATGTAAATATTTTTAAAATTTTTCTATGTATAAGAATTTCCCCTTCTTTTTTCTTTCTTTTCTTTCCTTTTTATATCCTTTTTAAAATTTGTTATTTACTAACTTTTGGATTATCTTAAAAGCAAATGTAATTTTAATAATTTAATTTTTAATTTTTATCATTTAAAACTAAATTTTAGTTTATATATATATATATAGATATATANATCTAAATAATTATTTAATAATTATAATAATATTATGTCAATTTTAGTTAATATATCTAGATAATTTTGTATTTATTTATTAAATATTTGTAACCAACTTGTTCGAATATAAAATTGAAATTTTCGAAACACTAATATGCTTCATATTATAACTAATTTTACAAAAAACATAAATACTTGCAATTACTTTAAAAGCCACAGAAATCCCCGACGATGCCTTCTAGTTGACAATTTGGTGAATGTGTATGGATAGTTGGAAGTGTTCAAATGACTTAACAATTTAAACAACCGTACTATCCCAACCCAAAATATAAGGGTTGAGGGTCGTGGATTGGCTAAAACAAATTTGGGTTGATAAAAACCAACCCAACTCAACCCAAATTACATAAACATATATACATTTCTTTTATTTAAAATTTGATTGATATGATGTTTGTCATTGTTTAAAGTTGGTAATAGATATTATATAGAAAATTGGTATTTAACATCTAAAGTTTATGAGGTTTTAGTTATTAGTTGTGTGTTGTACATAAATTTACATATTTTCAATTAAGAAGAAAAAAAAATAGTTATAACCCGACAACTCAATCCGACTTTTAAGAGTTGGGTTGGATTGAGTTAGAGCCATTATTCATGTCTTTTGGATTGCCAACCCAATAGAGTTAAATTTTCAAATATTTTGAGTTGGTTAAAAAAATACTTTAAGCTAACTCATGTACACCCTATCAGTAGTTGAGGAAGGATATTTGTGCAAATATATGAAATTACAAGGGTTGTTTATGGGCAAAAAAAAGGATTTTTTTTTTAGTATATATTAAAAAGAGAACATTCCAGCCGAGCTCAACGAGGAGCAAGGAGACAATAATGTAAATACACAGAACCCAGTCAAGATTCTAAAATCGCTCCATTTACACATGCACGTCGCTGATTGATTGTTGGATGCTCACGTGTCTGCCACGTCATCTTTCATTTCCTCTTTCCCTCTTAAGATTTCCGAAACAAAGGTAGTGTTATTCCCATTCCCATTCAAACAAACAAACACAATTCTTTCTTTCTTTCTTTCTTTCTTTCTCTTTCTCACTTTCTTACTGGGTTTTGAGATCTCTTTGAGTCAAGTCGCAAGACTGACCCGCCCGACCCAAAAGTAGAATCTTCAAATAATTTCTATATTTTTTCTTCGCTGAATTCAAGGCTTACTGTTCGAGATTTGCCTTCTATAAAGCCAAAATTTATCTCACTCTCACATGAACTTCACCACAATTTCTACAATACCCACCACCGAGTAAGTAAACTCTTCACAAATTTCTTCAATCTCCCGGATTTTTTCCTTTTTCATTTTGTATTTTGAATGCCATTTTTGGAAGTTGGGTTTTTGAAGCATAAATAATGTCGTCGTGGGCAGAGCAGAAAACAGAGAAGAAGAGATGTAAGATTAGAAAACGAGTGTGTTTATCCTCGCCTTCTTCTTCCACTTTGGTTCGTAAGTACAGATTTAAGAAACCCCCCACGTGGAAAATGAGCACAAAATCTCACTCTTCCAAGTTATCCACTGGCGACCTCCCTAACCGGTCGCCGTCGTGCTCACTCGACGGCGGAGGAAAAGGGAAAGAAGGCTCTGTTTCAGTGTCAGCACGGAAATCGGCGGGGAATAATTCTCAGAAGTTGAAGAACAATTCAGATGTTGTTGAAGAGAAGAAAGAGTTAATGAAAACACGGGAAATGGTTTCGCAGATCTCGCATTCGTGTTTATCAGATCCGGATCGGAGTATGAAGAACACAAAAACAGAGGTGAGTTTAGTCAAAATGGGAATTGGGAATTGTGTTAAATTTTTGGGTTATTGAAATCTGAGAAAGTGGGATTTGAAATTTGATTGAATAATGGATAAATTATTTGTAGAAAGATGAGGTTGGGAGAGTACACAGAAGAAGAGGGTCGGCATCTTCTTTGAGGATTGGAATAGGAGAAATGGTGGGTGGTTCGAATTTTCATGGCAATGACTGTTTAATGGAGGTACGATTCATCTATTATTATTGCTTCCTTTCCACGAAATCATAATTCTTCGTTTCTTCCTCTTCTTCTTTTGATTTTAATTTTAATTTTAGCTCCACTGTTTTCAATCCCATCAACCCATCCCTTGCTTTCGTTGCTGTCATTTTCCACCTGTACTTCTGCGGCAACCTTTTTTCTCCTTTCCTTTTCATGATTCCCTTCTCTTTCTTCTTTGTTTTTTTTTTTTTTTTTTTAAAAATTTAATTTGAATCTTTTAAATTTTTAGTTTAAGAAAGAATCCAAATTATTAATGGTTTATTTCGTTATTCTCATTGGTAAAATAAGAATTTCTTTTCGGTGTAATTATTTGCTTGTTGTTTAGCACATAGCTAAGCAATAAAGAGAGTCTATCAACAACTGACTTCGACAGATAGTCTATTGATGACGGATCATGATAGATATATATAATTGACACTTATAAATGTTTATCACCGTATCGATAGATAATAACATTTTTATTATAAATTTATAAGTAAGTTAGCTCATTTTGTTTAACTCAGATTTTAATAGAAAAACAAACTCATAATTATCAAGGTAATCGATGTGATTTGATTAAAGACGACTTAAGAAAAAAATATTTTTATTTAAACATTTTTTATGAAATTTGACTAAAATACATTTGAAAAAATTATTTTAAATGGTTATTAAACGCTCCAACTCTTCCAAAATAACTTATTTTTTAAATTAAATATTAAAAAAATTATTTCAAATACACCCTAACTCATAAACTAATTTATTTATTTCAAATTAAAAAAAAAACCAATTCACATTATATATATAGGGACCACTTTGAAAGTTCAAAGCTAAAATCTCAGTGTAATAAATACTGTGACTCGTAGGGGTCCACTAACTCGACAACCCAAACAAATCGGCTAAAAAAAATTTAGTTATTAGTCATGTATTGTATATAAATTTACATATTTTTAATTAAAAAGAAAATTAAGGATTGGGTTGGATTGGAGACTTCATTTGGATTGTAACCCAACCAACCCAAATTTTTGAGTGGTTCCTAAAAATACTCTCAACCTAATTCAATCCAACACATGTACAGTCCTAGTGACTAGAGGAGCCACCGATATGATGACCATAAAAGCGGTCGCAGACTCGCTGTATTCAAACTCTATTATTTGTATATGAAAATATATAGTGGTCCATCTATTCATAGTCTTGTTTCTTAGGTTTCGTTTGACAATCATTTTGTTGTTGATTTTTGTTTTTGAAAATTAAATCTATGGACACTACTTCCACCTTTAAATTTCTTTATTTGTTATTTACTTTTCACCAATAGTTTGAAAAACCAAGCCAAATTTTGAGAACTAAAAAAAAACTAGTTTTCAAAAAGTTGTTTTTATTTTTGAAATTTAACTAAGAATTTAACCATTGTACCTAAAAAGATACGAATCATTGCAATAAATATGGACGAAATAGGCTTGATTTTAAAAAACAAAAATAAAAAAAATAAAATAGTTACCAAACGGGACATTAATTAATTGATTTTTTGTTTTTATTTTTTTAAAATTAAGTCTATAAATACTTATTTCATCTTTAAAAAATTTACATTATTATCTACTTTCTATTAATATTCTCGAAAACTAAGATTTTTTTTTTAAAAAAAAAATTAAAAAGTAGTTTGTAAAAACTCATTTGTTGTTTTTAGATTATGGTTAAAAGTTAAGTCTTTTACTTAACAAATATGAAAATCGTTATAAAAAATTGAAGGAAAATGGACTTCATTTTAAAAAATCAAATAGTTGCTAAAGGGGCTTAAACTTCTCAAAATTTTGTTTTTTTCTTTGTTTTTTCTTTGTTTTTTTTTTTATGGATGGCCTATATGGATCCAATTTTTTTAATTATTTTTTTGGATCTTTTGCTTATGATCATATGAGGATAAAATTATCAAAATAATCGTTCATTTCAAGGATGTGTTTGGTCTAAATAGTTGAGAAGTAGGAATTGTAAATTCTAATCCTTGTTTGACTTAAAAAATTTATAGGTCCTACTACTAAAACACATCAATTTTATATCTTACCAAAACAATTTACAACTTCCTATACTTTATAATTTTTTGGAGCTTACTATCCATTTCTTGTCCCAAATATTCATACAGTTTAGGTTTTCTCACTCCTTGCTCTCTCTATCTTTGTTTAGGGTTTAGATTCTCTTACTCCCCACTCTCATTTTTCTCGCTCCTTAAGGTTTTCTCATTCCTCACTTCCTATTTTTTCTCGTTACGCATTTTTCATTTTTTGCACTATTAAGTCCAAAGATAGGATTGAAAGCAAGGATGTACAATAGTGAGAACAAGGAAAGAGAGTCAATAGTGAATACTGAAAGTTAGGATATCTAGTAATGCGAGCAAGAGTTAAGAGTCGAGAGCCTTATACACATGCCGTTTGTATAATTTCCCCTCATGATAACACAATCAAAAGGTAAAAGAAAAAAAAGAAAAACTTTATGCGGAACAAAATCTATTTTGAGTTTAAATTTTGGGTCAGTGCAATTATCTCAATTTTTAAGATTTTTATTTTTTGTAAACAGGAATTGAATCAATGAATATCCTAAAATTTATTATGAATGAAATGCAGATAGAAAATGGTAATGTGGGAAAGACGACACGTCGTAAGACAAAATCGACGATAAAAACACGTTTGAAGGAAGTAAGCAATTGCCTAACGACATCAAAGGAGCTTCTAAGAGTTCTACACCATGTTTTAGGTCACGAAGAACATCCCCCATCCTCAACTTCATCTCTAATTACAGCTCTGAAATCAGAGCTGGATCGAGCCAAGACCCGAGTCGACCATTTAATCAAGGACCAAACCTTTCATGGCGATGAAATTGAAGTCCTAAGAAAGCGATTTGCAGAAGAAAAAGCGGCATGGAAATACAGAGAGAGAGCTAGATTTGGTAGCGCCATTAGTTCAATGGCAGAGGAAGTGGAGGTTGAGAAGAAACTTAGAAGACAAGCAGAGAGACTAAACAAAACCATTGCAAAAGAACTTGCCGAAGCTAAAGTTTCAGTTTCAAAAGCAATGAAAGAAGTTGAAAGGGAAAAGAGAGCGAAGGAGATTTTGGAGCAGATTTGTGAGGAATTAGCGAAAGGGATTGGAGAAGACAGAGCAGAATTCGAGGAACTGAAGAAGGAATCAGCGAAAGTTAGAGAAGAAGTGGAGAAAGAGAGGGAAATGCTTCATTTAGCGGATGTTTTAAGAGAGGAAAGAGTTCAGATGAAGCTATCGGAGGCGAAATATCAGTTTGAGGAGAAAAACGCCGCCGTGGAACGGCTGAAACACCAACTACAAGCCTATTTGGTAACCCAATTTGGAAATGAAGAGCAAAACGGCGGCGAGAATCAAGAGTATTCTTGCAATGAATTTGAGAAAATCAAGGAGTTGGAGGCTTATTTGAAGAAAATAAATTTTGGGTCATGTCAAGATTCTGAAAAATTGGTAAGGAAAGAAGAAGAAAATGAAGATTGTTCAGATGAGGAGGAGGAAAGTGATTTGCATTCAATTGAGCTCAATATGGATAACAACAACAAGAGTTACAGATGGAGTTTCGTTCATGGCGAAAAAGCGGATAATAATCAAATTCAAAGCAACAATGGAAGAAAATCGATTTCGGAGAAAATCCAATGGGGAAGCATTTGTTTGAATACGACCAACAATACCCACCAAGGAAATTCAAACACATTTGATTGGGATACATTTTCAGAGCTTTTTACACAGAAACAATTGGAGGATCTTCAGGAACTGGAGGCCGATGATGATCATCAAATCAAATCCGTCAAGTGCCTTAGAGATATTCTGTTTCCAGAATTAGATCAAAATCATAATGGGATTGCCAAAATGGATGATGAAGCTTCTTCAATGGTGAGGAAAGGATGATGACGATGAATATGCAAAAATAGATATAAAAACTATTCTCTTTATTTGTTTTTCCATTGGGGACTACTTTGCTTAAGAATATTTTCTTCTTTTTATATATTATTCAATGCTTCCAAGGGGCTAATTTTATTGGCTTAAAAGGAAGAAAGATAGGGAAATGTAAATAGAGTTGTATACAGCCACATCAGACGTCCATCATGTCCTTATATATTCTATATTATATACCCTTTTACATCTTTCATTGCTCGTTTCCTTTTATTACTTTTCTCTTATTTTCATGGGAGAGTTATAAATATAGACAATTAGATTCAAAATATTAGTAGATAATATAAAAAAAAATATAAATATAACTAAATTTAAATAGTCTATCAACGATACATATCTATCGCGGATAGATTTATCTATATTTACAATTTTTTTAAAATGATGTTATACATTTCACTTTTTTTTTCTTTTACTTTTAAGAATTCTAGAGATTGATTTGTTTGTTTTTTTTTTTACTCTTTTTGAAAGAAGTGATTGATTTGTTTGTTTTTTTTTACTCTTTTTGAAAGAAGTGATTGATTTGTTGATTTCTTTTCAATTGAGTACTTCTCATTTTCATATATTCTTATTTCTTATGCTACTATTTCCTTTCATTGCATACTACTGGTTACCATACATTTTCACCCTCTCATTTACCAAAATTTCAATTTAAAGTATAGCCATTTGATTTTGGATGACCAAGTTCTCGTATTACACGTCTAAAAAAATAATTATAGCCATTTGATTTTTTGTTAGGTAGGTTCGAAATTTAGGTGAAAAAATAATAAAGAAATTGAGAGGGAACAAGTAATGATGTTCAAAAAAATTGATGACTCGAAAAATCGATTAATCCAATCCAACTCGCACGATTTTGGGTTGGGTTTGGTTCAAATACATAAAAACTTTATGGGTTGAGTTGGTTTATGGGTTCACAAAAAATAACCCGAGCCAACCCGAACTAATCCAAACTTATTATTAATATTAAAAAGTATGTTTTTTCTTGTTACTTATAATACAATTATATATACATATATTTATTTTAATTTTACTTAATTTTATGATTTTTTAAATTATTTATTATCCACCAATTAGATTAATTTCATAGTATAATTAAAATTGATTTACAAATCTTACTTCAAAATGTGAAATTAATTAAAAAAAATATTTTACATTACCTTCTTTTTTTAAAAAAAAAGTTAAATAATGACTCCCGAATCAACCTAATCCAAATATTTCATGATTTGGTTGGATTAAATTCATTATTTAATAAGAGTTTTTTGGATTGAAGAAATTTATAACTCTAAAAATTGAATTGAGTCTAAATGTTTCAACATAATCCAATAATCCAATCAACCATGAGCATCCATAGGAGCAAACATAAATTTCAAAGATAAAAAACTAAAACACTAATATATATAATAAAATATTGGCTTAAATAAATTGAAATATTGCTAAGACTTTTTCAAAAGGTGGAGCCTACACTAAACAAATCATCCACCATATAATTCATAATAATTAAACTAAGTACTTCATAATTGTATGTAACTCTAGTTCAAAAGAACCCTTTACCATTAGAAAACAATAGTGTTTCTAAATAAAACCATGAGTTTGATTTAATATCTTGTTGGTTTCTTGGCATTCGAATGTGGTAAGAGTTAGACACATTATCGTAAAGTTATGTAAAAAATACTGTTATATAAAATATACCATTTTCTAGTGTTTTTTAGTATAACAAGGGGCGATAGGGAGATTTAAGGGTTTGCTTAGAAGAGAATTTATATATAATATACTATTATATTTAAGGGTTTGCTTGGAAGAGAATTTATATTATGTTTTATGTTTTTAGACTCACTAGCTTCAGCAAATATGTGTTTGGCAAATAACTCGAATTCTGTCTTTGAAAACTGTTTTCGAACTCTGAAATCTAAACAATGCAAATTTTGAAACCAATATTTGTATGTTTTCATCGTATCCAAATTTTAAAATGTAGAATTATATTAAATAAAGATAAAAACATTTCGATCTTTCGTTATAAACTCAATTCAATTTTTAGAAATATAATATATATTATATAATATCAAAAAATAATAATTATATCATTTTTTAACATAAATCATATTATAAACAAACTAATAATAATATATTATCAACTAAATATCAATGAATTGATATTCAAAAACATTTTAACCAAGGTTGAATATGCTATTAAGTGTATATTTAAAAATATGAAATACGACCTAGTTTGTGCTTACATTGAATTCCTTATTTTCAAAACTTTCAATTTTTTTCAATTTAAAGAAAAAATATTGACTAGATTCTCAAATATATATTTTTTTAATGAGTCTCAACCGAAAGTGTATAACTTTGATTAAGATTTTGTAAAGAGAAGCAGATCGTCACTTTTTGAACTTACAAGTTTCCCATGGCTCGTTGGCTCCAGCGGGCAGAGAAGCTGTGGGCACGTGATAGTCGAAGGAGCATGCGCAGGGGAAAGTGTAGAACGTGAAGCTTAGGCTCACTCGAATCCGAATACTGAACCAACCCTTCAGCAGAAATGAAGAAAAGCATAACACCAAACACAAGACGGCTTAGCCAAGGTCGACGGCGGAGTCGAGAAGTTTTCTTTTACTCATTCCAAATCCTTAAAGAAACGAATTCCAATTACATTTTTCTCACTCTTCTCTTCCCATTTTAACCAACGCCAACAAACAAACGAGAAACCCCAAAAAATGGGAGGAGTTTCAAGAGAAGCAGAGATGTCAATGGCAGCTCTGTCTATGTTCCCCGGCTTCAGGTTTTCCCCCAAAGACGAAGAACTGATTCTGTTTTACCTCAAGAAGAAGCTCGAAGGCTCCGACGATAGCGTCGATGTCATTTCCGAGATCGAGATTTGTAAATTCGAGCCATGGGACTTGCCTGGTTAACTCCTTTTTCTCCTTCCTTCATTCCCATTTAAAATAATAATTGATTTTTCATCTGGTAATTTGTAGAAATTGGGTTTTGAAAAACAGGGAAGTCGAGAATTCCTTCAGAGAATGAGTGGTTTTTCTTCTCACCCAGAGGGAGAAAATACCCAAACGGAACACAGAACAAGAGAGCGACGGAATTGGGGTACTGGAAGGCCACCGGAAAAGAGCGGAATGTGAAATCAGGGTCTGAGATTATTGGTACAAAGAGGACTCTGGTTTTCCATTTAGGACGTGCTCCAACAGGGGAGAGAACAGAGTGGATTATGCACGAATATTGCTTGAATGATAAATCCCAGGTCAAATTCAACATTTCCGCTTCTGGGTTTTCTATATTATTGTAAATAATTGCAATGGAATTGTTCTATATCACTGCAGGATTCTAATTCCATGGTGGTTTGCCGTCTCCGGAAGAACAATGATTTTCGCCGGAACAATACCGACAAGGCGGCTTCTAGTAAAGTACAGGGATCCGGCGAGGAAGGAGACGGCGGAGTTGGAGAGAAGGTTGGGGGTGAAAGCGACAGATTTTCGAAGAACTGCAGTAGTAGTTTCGATTCTCATTCGCTGGAGCAAATTGATTCTGCCATTGAATCCAATCACAAACAACCGTCCGATCCGACGCTTCATGAACCTCTCAGTCGGGAAAAGGTCAGCTTCGTCATTTTCAAGTCTCTCAATTTCAGATTCACATCACATACATCACAAGTTGTTGAAATTTACCAGCGTCTAATCCATTTGACACTTTTATTTCCTAATATAACTAATGGTAATGGACCTAAATATGTGAAGGGTAATGGTGGAGACGAAGAGTTGTATGCGGATCTATTGAAAGACGACATAGTTACACTGGATGATAGCTTGGTATGTACAACACATAATCCAACCTCTCTAATCATGAACTTCTCAGAATCAGAGAAATATGACCACTTGCCTGCACAAACTGCCTTACCAGAGGTGAAGGCGTTGCCGTGTCAGGGCAGTGCCACTAGGAGAATCAAATTAAAGAAGCAGGAGCCTAACGACAAACAAATGAACGTCACAATTCTAACCTTTCTATTTCTCATCATATTTGTGGCTTGTTTTCGTGTAGTTTGGTGGTAGAGTAGCATGTTTGTGCCATTCATTGTCACGAATAATTATCATTACATATACATATACATTTATTCCCTCTTCTTTGTATAATTGAATTGTTACCACTTCCTAATTATGTGAAATTATATGTTTTGGCCTTGCTCATCTTTTCGGTTTTCAACAAATCAAATGTGGAGTCCAGAATTTAACTTCCAACTACAACATCCTGAAGTAGATGTTACAATAATCATTTTATGTTTTGCATATTATGTATTTTTTCAACGACTTACGTTGAGATTTTGGTTATGATTATTGACTTACCTGTTAGGGTTAGTCTTCGATGATATAATGAGGTTCCAAAATATAGATTTGTCTTTTAAATTTTCTTTCTTAAAAAAAAAAAAAAAATTCATGTCTCAGATATTTTATATGGCTATTTAGTCTCTAAACATATTTAAAATGATCACTATACTAATCTTGATTATTGTATTATTTGACTATTCAATATTTTTCTTAACTAACTTATGTAACTCTAGTTTTGCTACATCAACTTGTCAAATACATACCCTTGTGAATGTCATAATATTTATAGAGTGAAAAACAATATTGTTATAAGTAATTATGGACCAAGAAAAATATCGAGATAGGATGAGTTCAAATTTAAATGAGACAATGGTTAGGCCCAATTTCCCACCTCGAACTCTAACTCAATGGTCTATGCTATCATATGCTTACTTGTAGTGGCGGATCCAAATTTTTTGTTAAATGTGATTAGTGGGGTTTGAACCTAGGTCTCAAGGGAGGTAGAACGCAGATTTATCATTGGACTATCTAATAATTTTGATATATATATACATGTAAAGAGCATAAAGTCGAAGGGGTCTCGAGATCCCTAAATCCATACTAATTCCGTCGCTACTTATTTGGAGTTGCTCTTACATTATGATTAAATCGATTGTGTCTTCTTGATCCAATTCAAAAAAGGATTGAAAACGCTTATAAATGCATCATTACGGAAGTTCATTTTCTTTCTAAAAGTTTGCTACCTTGTGCTCCCTTGACTGACTTAAGTCATCACACATTAGCAAATTCTCTCTTCTACAAGTTACCTCTTGAACTACAAATTTATTTGTTTGATGGAAAGTAACATGAGCAATTTTAAAATATTTAATTATGAGTGTTCAAAAAATCTGATGACCCGAAAAAATTGATCACCCCAACCTAACCCGTGTGGTTTGGGTTGAGTTATCAACTCATTTGGGTTGAATTGAGTTCAAATAAATGAAAATTTGATGGGTTGGATTGATTCATGGGTTCACCTAATATAATCCAAACCGATCCAAACCAACTCGAATTTATTATTAACTTTAAAATATATTTTTTTATTACATATAACACAATTATTTATAAATATATTGATTTTAATTTTATTTAATTCTAATATTTCTTTAATAATTTATTATTCAACAACTCTTAAAAATAGTGCTTTGCACTTTAGAAAGAAAATTTTCACTATATAAATTGAAATTGAGCTGTTAATCTTAATTCAATGAAAATAATATAACAAAATTTTAAACAAATGACCTGATTAACCCGAACCAACTCAACCCAAATATTTCATGACTAGGTTGAGTTCATTTTTTAATAAGAATTATTTGAGTGTAAGAAATTTACAACTGAACAAGGTTGGATCTAAAAAGTCTTTCAATCCAATCCAACCAAAGTCATGAACACCTCTATATTTAATAA
The DNA here is from genome assembly GCF_009727055.1 of Benincasa hispida. Lineage (NCBI taxonomy): Eukaryota > Viridiplantae > Streptophyta > Magnoliopsida > Cucurbitales > Cucurbitaceae > Benincasa > Benincasa hispida. The sequence goes on from NC_052358.1 coordinate 3,887,329, forward strand.
CTTTCGCAAATATTGCTAAGTTTGAACTAAAATGTTGGACATTACTATTGTGAAAGTTATTGTAAATTGTAATTCTCAAAAATACAAATAATAATAATAAAAAAATTGTAATTAGTTGCTGCCTTGTGGAAGGCAGTCGTGGCGCGCGTGTTAAAACGTGCAGCTGAAGCGCGTCTGAATTTCAAAGCAGTATCTTGTAGTTTGTCGGCGACCTTCTTCCCAATGTGCAAGTTCTGAAATCGCAAAATAAGCCGTTTACCATATTCCAAAGCTCTGCCTCAGCCGATTTAGAGTTGAATTGAAACTGCTCGTAACTATCTTCCGCTTCCTTGATTATCAAGCAATCCACACTGTTCACTACAGGTGCTGAAGCGCTTTCTGATTCACTATCTTACGCCAAGTTTAGTTTCAAGAAGCTACCACGAATTCTCCCTCAATTTTGATCATGAACTTAGGGTTTTCTCAATTCTCATAGCTGTCCATAGTAAGTTCTTCTTTTCTTCATTTTCGATCCTCCTTCTGATTTCTTGACTTCGATTTATGCCAATTCGATCGATCATTTTTTGAACCTGACTCGAGGTCAAATCGTTACGGTCGGAGTTTCTCTGTGGTTTCTGATTTTCCAACTTGTTTCATGTATATACAAGGTCTTTTATGCCTTTGTTGAACTCAATGCGGCTGTGATATTTATTTATTTTATCTTAATCATGTACAGGTATAGTGACAGTCTCTTGGAATGATGTCCAGATCCATGTTACTTGTCTTTTTGTTTGTTATTCTCATTATCACTTCGCAGTTCGAGTGGAGGCAACAACTAGTACCTGAGGTTGACAACACGCTAAACTCCCAGAAGCAGCAGCAGATATCAACGAGGGAAGAAGCAGTTAAGGAGAAGGTAATAAGTCTTCTACAATTACACTATCAGCCGTATCCTTTTCTTTTAAATGGATTTGTACTTGTGCTTGTAATTTATAAGGGTCTGTCTAAATTGAAATAGTGTCGAATATCCGTATGTCATTTGTGAAATCTGAATGACTAGTTCACAGGCGCATAGGGATGTGGAGTGTGGATTAGTAGCTGTGCCTGTATCATGCTACATTCAGGGTGTAGGATACATACTAATTATGTAATCAAGTGATTTCTTTTCCCTATGTATAGTTACAGATGGCATGTAAAACCGTGTGTCTGGTCCATAGAGGTGCTAGGTAGAGCTGTAGAAGAGGAATGAATTATCAATAAATTTAACTCAACAATTTGAGGAGTTCTAGGAGAGGATAGCGAGCCAACAATGCATGATTCTGATAGGCCCCTAGTAACAAAAGTGTATGAAAGAAGAAAGAAAACCATAGAAAAGTTAGAGAATGAGATAGGAAAATGAGATAGGTGAATGAGGCAGAGAAGTGGGCCCTAGGAATATTGTTAGTTATGTGAGGAAAGGAAGAACAATGGGGGGGGGGTACCAACAACTTGAAGTAGGATTTGTTAAGGCCATTGAGGCCATTGAGAAGGTAGCGAGAATTTTGGTGTAACAAATCTCATTATGGGATTTAGAGGAGGGAAGGGAGCTCTCGAATTCTCCCCCTTTTTAATAAAATAAGGAAAAGCTTCCAAGCTTATCAATTGGTATCAGAGCAGTTACCTGGATATGGTGGGAAAAATGGAAGCTCGAATGGTAGCTATGGAGGGAAAAAGAGAGATCGAGGAAAAGATAACACTACAATTGAAGGAGGTGAAGGAATGGATGGGGAGTATGTCCGCTTAGATGGCCCTGGTCCTATCAAGGTTGGACGTGATGAATAGTTCAGAGAAGCAACCTCCATCGTCCGAGAGGACCACATTGGAGAAAGGGAAGCAGACAACAGAAGGATCATCATCTCGAGCAGGGAATTAAGAAGGGATCACGCACCTGGAAACAAGGAGATACCATTGTTTGATATGCGGTTGAGGAAGTTAGAAGTGGTTGATTTTCAAGGGAGAGGATGATGAGAACCCCGACGGTTGGTTGCACAGAGAGGAGCGGTATTTTGTGGTGAATTGACTATCGGAGAAGGACAAATTGGATACTGTTGTACTGTGCTTGGAGGGGGAGGCGTTGGACTGGTATCAATGGGAGGATGACTGGTTGCCGGTAGGAAGTTGATCGCAGTTTAGAGAGTTGTTCTTGACAAGGTTTCGACCGGCATGTGAAGCAGATCGGTATGCAAGGGTGATGCGGCTGCAGCAGGAGACGACCGTGAGAGAGTATCGGTGGAAGTTTGAACGGTATTCCGCTGGGTTGAACGAGTTGGGTGACAAGGCCTTGGAGAGTAAGTTTGTATGTGGGCTTAAGGAAGAAATCCAAAGTGAGATGAGGAAATTAAAGCCCGAAGGCCTGAAGGCCAAGATGCAGATGGCCCAACTAATCGAAGAGGACCAATTACTCCAACGACGATTGGGCAAGTGAGTCGGGTCGGATAGTAACAATAACCCGAATACGAAAGCCGGGTCAAGTGCAAGCGGGGCGAGCAATCCGAGTAGTCGAATGATCACGATCAACCCGAACTGAGGAAGCTCAACGGGTTCGTTGACGACGATCATTTCCCAGGGGGGAAACGGGAGCAAAAGGAAACGCCTGCGCACGTTTCGGAGGCTGTCGGACGTAGAAAGGAAGGAGAAGAGAGACAAGGGGCTATGTTTTAGATGTGATGAGAAATTCAGCTTCGGCCATCGCTGCAAGAAAAGAGAGCTGCAATTTATGTTTGTACAAGAAGGGGAAGATCTAGCCGAGGAAGGAGAAGAACCCGACATAGTAGAATACAAACCGGAAGAGACATTGCGGGACGACATGAAGGAGATTGCGAACTTGTCGTTGAACTCGTTGGCAGGATTAAGTTCACTTAAAACAATTAAAGTGCGGGGAGTTATCGGAGACCGAGAGGTAGTTGTACATATCGATGGGGGGCGACTCTCAACTTTATTACTTCCGAGTTGGTCACTGAGTTACAGCTGCCGATAGCACCTTTGGAAGAGTACGATGTAGTACTGGGCTTGGGAGGTTCGGTCCAAGCTGCTGGAGTGTGTAAAGGTGTGTTCATAACTATCTCTGATTTATCTATAATACAAGATATTCTTCCCTTACCGTTGGGCAGCACGAATGTCATTTTGGGGGTGGTGTGGCTGGAAACGTTGGGGGCAGATCACATTTGGTTATAGATTATCAACAATGGAGTTCATGATTGGGGAGTGGACAGCTCAGCTACAAGGAGACCGGGGGTTGGTTAAATCGTAGATATCTCTGAAATCCATGGCAAAGGCAGTGAAAGGAGGGGGCCAAGGCGTTTTGATCGAATTGAATGCATTAGACTTGAATCGGGACAACACCATAGAAGAAGAAGACAAGACTGTTGGAGAACAATCTGATATACCTCATGAGATTCAGCAGTTGCTTCGAAAGTTTGAGGAGGTATTTCAAATACCGACAGAGCTGCCCCCAACTCGAAGCCATGACCATACCATTGAATTACTACCCGGAGCTGGGCTGATCAATGTGAGGCCATACGGTTACCCGCAATTCCAAAAAGATGAGATCGAAAAGATGGTCAAGGAAATGCTGATGGCAGGGATAATCCAGCCTAGTCAAAGTGCATTCTCCAGCCCGGTTTTGTTAGTCAAGAAGAAGGATGGAAGTTGGCGCTTCTGTGTAGATTACCGAGCCTTGAACAATGCCACGATTCCAGATAAGTACCTTATCCCTATAGTTGATGAATTGTTAGATGAATTGTATGGTGCTACAATTTTTTCAAAAATTGAGTTGAAATCAGGATACCATCAGATTCGGGTACACCCAAGCGATGTCCATAAAACAACATTTAGAATGCACGAAGGTCATTACGAGTTTCTAGTGATGCCCTTTGGTTTGAGGAATGCTCCATCCACTTTCCAGGCAATCATGAATGATATCCTCAAGCCATATCTTCGTCACTTTGCGTTGGTATTCTTTGACGACATCTTGGTGTATAGCAAGACATTAGAAGAAGATATAGGCCACTTATCGACTATCCTGGAGGAGGTGATCGAAAATCAGTTGGTAGCAAACTTGAAGAAGTGCCAATTCGGAGCCATGAGCATCGAGTATTTGGGACACATCATCTCGGCACAAGGAGTCTCAGCCGATCCAACCAAATTAGAGGCAATGAATACTTGGCCTACCCCACGGAATGTGAAGGAATTACGAGGCTTTCTTGGTCTCACGGGCTATTACCGGAAGTTCGTGGCTAACTACGGTGCTATTGCCTTGCCACTAACTCAGTTGCTAAAGAAGGGGAACTATAGTTGGAATGAGGAGGCATAAGAGGCTTTTCAACATCTCAAGTCAGCTATGATGTCTGTGCCGGTGTTGGGACTACCTAACTTCAATGAACCTTTCGTTGTGGAGACGGATGCTTCAGGAGTGGGAGTGGGGGCTGTCCTGATGCAAAACAAACGACCATTGGCGTATTTAAGCCAAGCACTACCTCCTACCCATCGCTTCAAGGCAGTGTATGAACGAGAGTTGATGGCCATGGTATTTGCAATACAGAATTGGAGGCCCTATCTATTAGGAAGACACTTTATAGTTTGCACGGATCAAAAGAGTCTCAAGTTTTTATTAGAGCAAAGAGTGATAGCAGGAGAATACCAACGATGGATCGCCAAACTCATAGGATACGATTTTAACCTAATACAAGCGTGGAACAGAGAATTCAGCTCCCCCGATTGCCTGCCTCATGTGAACTTGGTTTGCTCAGTGTAGTAAAGGGACTAAATACTGCTGTCTTTATTGAACAAGTATGCAATGATGAGGAATTGAATGGAATCCGGCAGGCTTTGTTGAATGACCAACCGGCACCAGTAGGGTATAGTCTATGAGGGGAGCTTTTATACTACAAAGGACGGATTGTATTGCCAGCTACTTCACCTACCATCCCCCTTTTACTACAAGAGTTCCATAGTAGCCCTATAGGTGGTCATCAAGGGAGTTTGAAAACATATCAAAGGCTGTCCAAAGAAGTATATTGGAAGGGTATGAAGTAGAAGTACAAAAATTCGTGGCCGAGTGTGGAGTATGTCAACAGGCCAAGTACTTAACATTATCTCCCGCTGGCCTCTTACAAGCTTTATCGATCCCGGATCGAGTATGGGTGGATATCTCTATGGATTTCATTGAAGGACTCCTTAAATTCGAAGGGTTTGACACTATCATGGTAGTTGTAGATCGTTTATCCAAGTATGCTTATTTCATCACCCTTAAACACCTATGTTAGGAATGCAGTTATGTCGAAGTACAGCTTACCATCCACAGACGGATGGACAAACAGAGGTAGTAAATAGAGGAATTGAGACCTACTTGAGGTGCTTCACCATGAGCAACCCCAAACAGTGGGCTAAATGGGTACCTTGGGCTGAATTTTGCTACAATACATCCTTCCACACAGCCACCCAAGTTACCCCCTTTGAGGTACTATATGGTTGCTCTCCCCCATCGGCGCTTGGATGCACCCACAGCACTAGTCTAGTCAATGAGGTAGACATTCAGTTGCGAGACAGAGATATCATGTTGGCAAAACTCAAGGAGTCATTGAACAAGGCCCAACAACGAATGATAAAATCAGCTAATACTAAGAGACGAGATGTGGAGTTTAGTATTGATGGTTGGGTATATCTTAAACTTAAGCCTTATAGACAGCCTCCTTGTCCAATCACAAGCATCCTAAGCTGGCACCAAGGTTCGTATGACCATTCCAGGTGACTGACTACATAGGAAAGGCGGCATATCGCATCGCCTTGCCACCCGAGACAGGTATCCACCCTGTCTTCCATGTATCGGTTCTGTGCAAGGCCACTGGTTGTAACCTACCGAGGGTACCGATCCCTCCTACAATGGCTGATGACTTGTCCTTCACAACGCAACCAGCTGAGCTGCTCGGTATACGCACATCACCTACCGAGGACCAGCAGTTAGAGGTATTCATCCGTTGGGGGAATGGGGACATGGCCGATGCAACATGGGAGCTTCCAAGCATCATCAAGGAACAATTCCTTGATTTTTACCTTGAGGACAAGGTGGCTCTTTTGGGGTGGGTAATGATAGGCCCCTAGTAACAAAAGTGTATGAAAGAAGAAAGAAAACCATAAAAAAGGTAGAGAATGAGGTAGAGAAGTGGGCCCTAGGAATATTGTTAGTTATGTGAGGAAAGGAAGAAAAATTGGGGGGAGAAGGTAGAGAAGATTTTGGTGTAACAATCTCATTATGGGATTTAGAGGAGGGAAGGGGAGCTCTCGAATTCTCCCCCTTTGTTAATAAAATAAGGAAAAAGCTTCCAAGCTTATCAGATTCATGCTCGCATTAAGAGTTTCATTTTACTCCCTACTTGTAACGAAATGTTTTTTTTTTCCTGGTTTAAATGTAAAAAGAAAAAAACTATCCAAGTGCAGCGATATTTACTTTTCAGGATGTGACAATAAGTAAAATGCATCTGTTTCCTTTATGTGTGATGTACTAGAAATAAAATAGTAATCTAGCCGATACTCTTGGTAAGGTTTGATCAATAAACATTTTAGTTAGTTTACACATTGGCAATAAGTAATAATCAACCCTATACTCTTGGTAAGGTTTGATCAATAAACATTTTATTTTGTCTACACATTGGCAATAAGTAATAATCAACCCCTTGCTGTGGAGATAACATTGGTTTGAAGCAGCAATTGTAACCATTTCCAAATAAGCGCCTGATTTTTCTGTGGAAGTGTCTAAAAGATATGGAGAATTCACTACCTATTAGAATATTATCAACCTTTGTTTTTAATTGTCATATTTTGAATATTGGCAAGCCACTCTTTGAGCTCATGTTTGAAGACAATGTTTTTCTTACTATTGGTAATATCTCATGTCATTCATTCAACTACTTTTTGTTTCAGATGTTACCTTAATTTTATAACATTGAAAGCTTGCTTAGTCGTAGGTTAGATTGCAGTTCCTGGTTACGAAAGGATTTTTCCGCACAGTTGCTTGAAAAGTATCCAAATTCTATCAGATTGACCTGAATTAAGACAATTTAAGCTTTCCTAGGTTAGGATTATATTATGTTTTCTGCCTAAGGTTAGACTTGAAGTAAACATATTATGTTATTTTCTACCTGAGGTTAGACTTGAGGTAAAAATATTTATGAGCATATTGTCAAATGAAAGCTTAAATGATATCTACCCCTGAAAAACGAGTTAAAATTGCACTGAATTCTGAAGCCAGTTAAATCATAGAGGCATTAATTTTTAACCAGGTAGAGAATCATTATCATCTTCTTTACTCCGAGGGGTGCTGTTTGTGAGCCAATTTTTTTCTCTCTGCCTTCCAATTAGTGACAAGTTTCTTTTCGGGTCTCTTGTGTGATCCAAAAAGTGTGTTTATCTGAATCCATAGTCGTGGCCCTTAAAATTGTATGAATGTTAAAATTCCCTGTTTTTGAATGTTTAAGTTTAAGACTTCCCCTTTGACAATGCCTTTAAAGAAATTGACGGAACCATGAAATGTGTGTATTATACAATTTTATTTTCAACCTATATATCAGGTAGTAGTTTTTTCCATGAAGTATTTTTTCAGCTTTGCTTTAAATTATACATTTCTGTTTCATGGAGTTATTAAAGGGGTGATTTTGATATTATCGAAAGGTTGGAAGGAATATTTGAAACTTCAAAAGCTTGGGAGCAGCATTTGAAACTAGTTATAGTTTAGAGAGTGACAAAGTAATCTGGCCTTGAGTAAATGATAAGCATCTTTTCAGCCGGCAGGCGTTTGGATAATTAAACCCTTTCTGTTTAAGGTTGGACTTAAGTAAGTACACCATAGAAGTTAGGTTCAGCTCGATGACTTCTCCATGCAATGTTAGATAGAACAACGAGGTGCCTTTTTGGGTAAGAAACAGAACAATATAACTATAGAAAGAATAAGGACGAGCTGCATTGGTATCTGCCCCTGGAAAGACCGGTTAAAAGGCACAAAATTTAAAAACCAGTTAAATCTAAACTTGAGAGGCACAAAATTTTTCAACCAGATAAAAGAGAATCATAAATGACTACTTTTATCTGCTTCTGGATTGCACCTGGCTTTGATTTCGGATTCTGGATAAGTGATTTTGGTTACTGACAGAATGATTAGTTACAGGAACTCGAAAGCCTGTCAGTTGATATGACAAAACTTACGAAGTAATAAAATTTTGAAATATCGTACCAATCCCAAATTGTATTGCTTGAGAATTACCTACGCGCCTCCATTTTAGATGGAGGGTACAACATGACATCTTGAAGGATCATGGGGGGTGCTTGAAAATCCTGCCCTTTAGTTCTCTTTTTTGTTTGAGCTGTATTTTATACATTGTGGTATTCTACTATGTTTTCTTTTCTAGTAGAGTCATTTTACACGTATTACATTGAACTGGTGTGTAGATATTGTTGTCACAAGAAAGGAATATTCAGAGGCTCAATGAAGTTGTGCGAAGCCTCCGAGAACAGTTGCAGCAGTGCAGAGGCAGGAACATTACAAATGGGACAGCCCTGCTGAGTGGACAAGGACATATTCTCGAGCTCGAACGACTTCATGTATTAGAGGACTGATGGAAGGACGCCATGGCTAACAACCAATAGCTAGCTCGTCTGTCACACTGGTTTTGGTATGTCCTTTTCATGTGTAGATATATCATTTATGTTCATAATTGTTTGGAATGTTATTATTGGCCGTGGATAAGAATTATTCCACCAAGCATGAAATTTAATTATCCTACTAAGGTAGGTTTTCCTGTTCCTGGAAGATGAGAGGTATTTACTAATCAAATTCAATCTCAATCATGATTTATCATTAATTTCTCCAAATAATTATCGGCACTAAGTCTTGTTAAAAAACCAATCTTGTTTCTTAAAGCTTCAATTTTGTCCTTATATATCAGGTTTTCTAATCTAGTTTTTATTGTCATTAAATGTTAAAAACTAAGCGACAAAATAAATGATGTAATGTTAGAATATTAAAATTAGTGTTAATAGACTTACGTAATATCTTGTTAATTAGTGAATTAGTGGAATTTTGATGAAGGAAAAAGTCATCTAAGAGTTTCTAATCCCTCCAAATTTCTATAAATTGGTTGAATATGAATTTTATATTCGAGGACACCTTTTTTCCCTTCTAAATTTCTGTCCATTCACTGAGAATTATACATTTTAAGGAAATTGATATTTTTAGCGAGAGTAGCATATGCAAAATATGCATTATTTTGAATTTATCATGCATCTTCCCAGATTCCTGTGCTAATGGGACACAGGTGGATTACCATGTTTCTTCCTCAAATTTTTTTTTTTTTTTTTTTTTTTTTTTTTGAAAAGTATTGTAATTAAAGTATGAAGTGGGAGATCAAATCTCATATCAGAGGTTAATAGAATGAACATTATGCCATTTGAACTATACTCTTGTTGGCACCTCAAATTTATTTATGGTGTCCTTTAAAAGTGGTACTTTAATAGTAATTTATTATGAAATTTTAGTCTAATCCCCAACCAATATTTCATTAATGTCTTAAGATTTATAAAATTTTCATATATAGATTTCGGTTACATTTTTGGATGTTTATAATCTTTTGATCCATCAATCAATTTAGTGCGTGTATATATATATATATATATATTACATAATAGATTTTCATTTTCTTTGATCTCCTCTCTTATCAATCATTAATTTTCCTAAAATAATTTAGGTTCCGTTTGGTAACTATTTTGTTTTTTTATTTTTATTTTAGAAAATTAAGCTTATGAACATTATATTCACATCCAAATTTCTTTATTTGTTATTTACTTTTCATCAATAATTTAAAAAACCAAGTCAAATTTTAAGAATTAAAAAAAGTAGCTTTCAAGATGTTTTTATTTTTGGAATTTGATTGAGAATTCAACAATTGTACTTTAGAAAGATGCACATCATTGTAAGAAATGTGAATGAAATAGGTTTAATTTTAAAAAACGAAAACAAAAAATCAAATGGTTATCAAACGAGACCTTAATGTTTATTTTGTTTTCCATTTCTTTTGGTATACTTACTAAAATTAAGGAATAAGATTATCTTTATTTTATGTTTGTCGTATCTCCTCTTTTCCAACCTTATATATATAGTTCCTCAAGTTTGTGATTTCTTCATCTTCTTCATTTCGATTTCTTCATTCCAATGTCTTCATTATTGTTGAATATGTTGGTGATATATTTAAAAATGTCGAATATACCGACAATATATTAAAAAAATGTAAATATACATCACATACATTGTTTGATATATATATAAAACAACATATTCGATATATATTTCAATTTTCTAGAAATAGACTAACGTATACTTGATAAGTAGATGAGCAAGATAATTTATTTAATATATCATTTCATATACCAAACAATTCATGCAATGCATTCCTATATTTTTCAACATATATGTAAACACAAAAAATAAATCATATGTACAATTTTATATTTGCATTCTCTAATTACCTGTATATTTGACATATATTTTTTGGTGCATTCAATGTATATACCTTGTTTTCTCCTTTAAAATTTCTTATTGATTCTTGCTTTCATTACGAGGAATCGATTTTTGAATGTTTGGAAAAACTTTTCTTGTGTATGTTTGGAAAAGAAACTCGTTTTGGAAAGTTCATAACCAAGCGTGATATGAGAAAATTTCCCTTATACGTGTCTTTTGGTATTATTATTATATATATATTTTTGAAAAACATTGAACAATAAGAGGCCTAAACGAGTAAATTGGACAAGACTTTAGAATTTAGGGTAAAATAATAACCCATTAGGCTATTTTTGTTATATATATATAAAAAAAACATTCCTATTTCTTTTTCTTTTTCTTTTTTCTTTTATTTTTTATTTTTAAAAAAGAAATAGGAATGTTGAATAATTATATAATTTGCTTATTTATTTAGACTATTTTGGAAGAAAATGATTATTTTTAAATTTAGAAAAAATGAACTAACTTATTTTTAAATATAGTAAAATGTTACTATATATCATTATTCACATCTATAGATTACCTTTTTATATATTATTTATTATTATTTTTTTAAAAAAATTCATATCGATGAAACAATATCAATATTTTAAATGTATTGATTAATCATAAATAAAATGAAGAAAATTAACAAAAGTAAATATATTGATAATAAGACAATAGTTTCATTTTTGTAAAATATAGCAGAATAAGGAAACTATATAAAAAAAAATTTAAAAATTACCTAACAAATTCATAGTATCCTGATCCTGGTGACAATTTTGTTCCCTCTCAATGCTCCCAAGGGTTAGGAAAAATTGACTCTAAAGATAGATTAAATCAATAATCCGTGAATGCTTTAATCACAAAACTCAATAAACACTTCAATGTGCGAATAATTGTAATTGTATATAAAAAAAGATTGAGATTTGAGAGAATAATTCTCTTTATTTTTATAGTCTATTTGTGGTAACTTAAATAGTTATATTTATTTTAGTAGTATGAAGTTGTGTATTTTGAGAAAAGACGTATCCTTCTATTAAAGTTGTGTCACACATAAATAATCCACCATCTTATATAGATTCGTGCTATTCTAATATTTTAAAATTAATTTTATGAATATTTGTTATAATTTAAACTTTTAATTTTGATTTAGAATTGATGCGTAAAAAATTATTTTCAAAATTATTTCATATTTACCCTTAGATTCCATTAAAAAATAGAAAATATTATTATGTACTGGAAAAAAAAATAAAACTAAACTATATTGTTGGAATTGGGGCCGAACCGATGGACCAGAGCCATTTTGTTAACTTTTATCATATCGATTTTGTTACTAAAAGCGCGCACATTCTTGAAAAACAAAAACTGATTTTTAAAAACGATTTTTTTCGTTTTCAGTATTCCTTAAAATTTTAAAAACGTTTTTAAAATAATAATAATAATAAAAAAAACTGAATTGTGAATCATACTCATTTTTAAAAATTAAAAACTAAAAACCAAAAATAAAAAAATAATTGAATATCAAACGATTTCTAAAACTTGTTTGATAATCATTTGGTTTTAAAAATTATGCTTATAAACATTATTTCAACTATAAGAAGTTTATTTGTTTTGTTATTCACTTTCTACCCTAGGAAAAATTTTGAAAATTATCAAAAAAAAAATGAAAAAAGAAAATTTTAAAAAAATAAAGATTCGAATTCATATTAAGAAGTGAAAACCATGGTAAGGAAAATAGGGAGGGAAACAAGCAAAAATAAAAAATAAAAGTAAAAAAAAAAAGGTAGAAAACAAAAATAAAAACGAAAAACAGAAAAACAAAATCGTTTTCGGACAAGATCTTAAGTAGTTTTTATCTTTTATTTTTCCATTGATTATTCTCTACTTTTAAATAAAGATCAGAAAAACGAGCATGAAATCAACCAATTAGGAAATAACACCATTATTGGAAATTTGATTTTCGTCTTCCAATTTTAGGGTCTAAATTAAAAGGCATACCCATATGTTGGTTCGTACTTCGGAGACTTATAAATTAAATCCCTTCAACTATGTTTCCGTTAAAATGCTGCAATTTCTTGTTGAGACATTCATTTCAATATGCAATTTTGTCAACGTAAAATTATGGTACCCTTCTATTTTTACTGGTCTTGTGTTTTTTCCTTCTAGTTCTAGGGTATATTCATGGCTTTTTTCTATTATTATATTTGATCTTTTAACTGTTTAAATTTGTTAGTTTTATCTTTTTATGTCTTATTATTCTTTATAACAAATAATGTATACTTTCACTAAATGTTACGAGAAAACTAATATGTGAATGGAAGTGGGTATTTTTTTTGGGTGCCAATTGTTTAATTAGTAGAACATTTTTCTTAATGGGTCCAAAAGTCATTTGTATTGAGTGGAAAAGAGTGAATCACAAGACTACCACAAGCTAGTATAGATATTAGTGACAAGAGTTAAAGCAAAAGGGACATAAGTAAATAGTAAGAGAGATGCACACATAGAGTTGTTAACCTAGTTCGGTGAAATCACACTTACGTTTGGGAGGCTTTCCGCTTGAGTGAAAAGAGATCCACGAGGTTTTTCAATATACCCTTCAACTAAGATTATATAGAGTCAGTTTACTCATTTTTGAATACTAGTGAGCAAGTTGAGCTCCCCCCTAACACCGATATTACTACGATGATTCTACAGATTTAGGCTCCTTCTAAATCTAATGCCACATCAATGATTTCACCCCCTTTTCATCTACTGGTTGAAGAAATGCTCAATCGGCACTCTCTCACAGAACTATATCGAGCCTACTTGGACAACCCAAGCTTCAAAGAATAGGTATGTTTTTTTTCTTTTTCTTTTTTTAAAGAACAACAACAACCCAAATGCAAGAACCTTATGCTGGATTAGTGTCAATTAGTGCACCTCTTATAAGAAAAATGAATTATTGTCAATTAGTGCACCTCTTATAAAAAAAAAATGACTTACCCTAAAAATCACGCAGAAGGTACAAATAAAAGCAAAAGGCAAGAGAACCATTAATGACAACAACACAAATAAGGAAAAGATCACCCCAACAAACTTGCCACCAATAAGGAAAGAATCTTCACAACAAGTAAGCAACATAATATCCAACATAAGAAAAGAAAATATTATTCGCCAACCAATAATGTAATAAGCTCCTTCTTTGGCATAAAATTTTCTTTTATTGGCAAACCAACCAGACAAACTAGGAGAAAGAAACAAAACACACCATTTCATATTAATCAAATTAAATTTCGAGATATAACCAAAGCAACAACCAAACTGAAAAAGATCAATAATAAGAACAACCCAAAACAAAAAAGAAGACCACCATAACAAAAAAAAAAAAAAAAAAAAAACCAAAACGAAAGCAACCTCACATTTTCCTTTTTGCTAAGAAGAAAATCAACCAGACGGCGGGGGCTGACAAGATGAGGTATCATCAAACCATGGAAACACCACACTTAGGAGATGGACTAACACATCAATTTAAGCATAATGGCCAGTCAGATCACGAATAACAACACTCAAGGTATGACACTCAGAGACCAAAATGTGAAAGATGCGAATCCTAAGCTTAGAAGGAATCAATAAACCACCTTCTGGAACCTGAAAAATCCTCAAGGAGAGGAATGTTAGAACTTTTGAGAGGATGGATGTTATGCACAATGTCAAGGACGTGAGAACCCCAAAAAATCTTGTAACTGAGAACTTAGGAGTAGGGCTAGAAACATCATTCAGACCAAGGATGGTAGGGCATTGAGATAGCAAAATATCAAAAATTAAGTGCAGGAAATAGATAGGTAGCTTGATCACAAAAGAGTTAATATGTCGAAGAAGTTGATTAAACACAAACACCCCAAATCAAACGTAGACAACTTTCCAATCTGATACAAATGACTGGCCAGAGAAGGAGAAAGACTGGATCCATGAGTCGAAGGACACTAGTTAGCAATCCCAATTCGAAACAAAATAGCATACTTCACATTGAGGGTGGAGGCAAACAATTGACCAGAAGAAGGCCACTCAGATCGACTACCACCTGTAAGCTTAACAACAAGATTCTCAATGGAGGGATGAGGCTTAACAAGAGAAGGGGGAGCAACACGCCCTAAATAAGCATTAATGACAGTAGGAGAAATGGTGAAACAAGTGCCTCTGATATTGACCTTCTGATAATAAAGAGAGTTGGGATCATTGAACTTGGAAGGGAGATTGACGATGAACTCCCTCAACAACTGAGGATAAAAGGGACCGAGGTCTACAATAGTTTTGAGAAGCTCAGCACATTGAAGGAGGTCCATAATTTCCAAACAGGACTTAGTCTGGTCAGACAAGACCTTCTCATTAGCAATATACCTCTACACCACATACTTCCATCTCAGAACATTTTCTTCGCTATGAAAGGATATTCGACCAGATTCTGGACACAGTCTTCTTAGAAATGGAGAGCTCCTTGCCTTGGATCCTTTCTTTTTCTAGAATATGACATAAAAAAGTGGTGTCGTATCAATAGGTACAAAAGGGACATTAGGTGGAATTTTACGATGACCAAATCTTGTGCGAGGCTTGTCTCTGACAACAACAATATCATCTTCACTGCTAGAAATAGAAATTTGCAAGAAGGATCAGAATCAAAGTTTGGGTGTTTCTCCTTAGAGGTAGTTCTTTTTGAGTGGGTATGGGTAGTAGGGCCACAATTAACAAGGACATCCATAGAGGCCATCTTCTTCAGCTTGCCCAACTGGGCAAGAGGAACATTATTACCAGTGGAAACTGACTTAGAGGAACTCGAGCCAGAGACAGATTGCTTGCCATTAGTATCAGTTAAAGGGATTAAAATTCCCTGCAGCAGAAGAGATTGTGTCCCAATTTTAATTTTACAGAACAATAATTAAAGGATGGAAACATAGGATAAACAAAACTAATTAAATATACTTTCTACTGTACAAGAAGAAGAAGAAGGGTTAGGATATCACATGCCTGTTGAAGATCTATTCTTCATGTTCCTCTCCATAATGCACTGTATTCTCCCGATCTCATGAACTCGGTGTCCACAAACACAGGAATGGACACTACCAATGGATCTTCCTCGTTATTCTCAAGGACGAGAATCGTGCAGAGTTATGGGCTTGCACTCAACTTTGGTAAGGGAGGAGAAGAGAGCTTGAGAGATCTTTCTGAGAAAACCATTTTCTGCAGAGTCCTATTTTTCACATAGAGAACGAGAAGAAAAGAGGAGATCAATAGAGTACATTTTACATCCCCCCTCTCTGTTTTTTTTTTCTTTTAGTTTATTGGGAGTTTGAGAAAATCATGGGTGAGGGAGTTACAACTCCCTCCTCTTTAATTTCATTAAATTCAAATTAAAAAAATTTGAATTTTAATAATAAGATATATATATATTAACTTACTTAATATATACAGATATTAAACTATATGTTATATCACATATAATATAACCTATGGTTTTTATATAAATTACATTCATATAATTTAATATTTGAATCACATTCAGATAACAACCCCTCTTATCAAACTATATAAATTTAGTATGAATCATATTCATATTAAGTTTAATATATAGTTTCTATATGAATCATATTCACATAATTAATATTTGAATCATGTTCAAATATTTATTTATCTCATAAATTTAATATGAATCATATTCACATTAAATTTTAACATATAGTTTTTGTATGAATCATATTCATATAATTAATATTTGAATCATATTCAAACATGTTCTCTCATAAAACTATATAAATTTTATATGAATCATTCACACTAAATTTAACATATAGTTTTTATATGAATCATATTCATATAATTAATAATTGAACCATATTCAAATATTTATTTCTCTCATAAAAAATTTATCAACATACATTATATATATAATGTATCAATATACATTATTTAACTGTATCTTATATAATTAATTTTCTTTAATTAGTTTGAACAATTCAAATCACACCAAAACTAATTTTATTCCCATCAGTCTTCATTGAGCTAACGAGGGGACCTTATGGATCTATAGATTGAAGCTCCAATGATACGAGATTAATTGATTAAACTATTTTAATCAAACTAATCAACATTCATTAACTACCGGTCACTCCACTAAAGACCGACAATCGAACTCTTCGCACTATAGATATATTGATGTGTCCATTGGATATAACCAATCAACAATGCGTTGACCCTTCACAAATTGCTCGTAAGTACAGTTGGGTCAAATTATCATTTTACCCCTATAGTTACATCTAACTATTTAAGTACCATTGATCACTTTAATGAACAATTAGTCATGTCCAACTATGGCCGAACCCCTAATTGTTCAAGCCCTGGAATCAGCCCCTAAGGGAGCAATTTATCTTTTTACCCTAACTATAGGGAAGAAGTGAATTCTTTCTTGTGTAGCTATGTTTCTAGTTTCTTAATCATACGAGTCCCCAAAATGATAGGCTTATTGAGTTGGCGAATCTGGCCAATCTCACCCATATAAATCAAAGAATCATCCTCATAGGTAGGAGTTCACAACTCACTCAGGATTAAGGTCAAGTTACCTATGGTCATCTTGGTGAAATGTAAGTCTCTTCTAACAACGACGTTATAAAGAGAAACTTAATATTTCGTGGTTCGATCTTCATACAAACTCTTTTGTATAAGATATCCCTGCTCACATATCTCCATGAATGATTAGGATCAAATCATTTGTAGTACATTACAACAATTGTAACAACTATAAAGCGGGTCGTATTAGTAGTGTTACCAGGATAAGGACTTATCTATATACTACAGATTATTTAGGTTATCACTTAAATATGATCCACTTGTATGTCTCCACATACATGTTTAAGTCACATAAGATAACCTTGGATCTCAGGTTAATGGATTATTGCACAAGTAATATAAAATTAATCAACCATTGCTTCAACTAACATAAAATTATGAAGCTTTAGGCATACACCCCAACATCAGTAGAAGGGGAGGAAGCCAGAGTCTGATCACTAGAGCAAGGAGCAGAAGCAACCAGAGAAGACTTCACAGGACATTGGTCGAAACGAACAATAGAATCCACCATGTTAAAGAGAGTGTTAGTAACATCAGGGGTAACATAAAAAGCCTTCTCAGCAGCAGACGAAAAGATCACAAGAGTAGAACCAAAAACAACATTATCATTAACATCAGGACCAACAACAGGATCAACATCAAGACCAGCATTAGTATTAACATTGACTAAAGCGACAACATTAACTTTATCAGGGCCACATCAGTATCAACAACAATGTTAGATGCATCGAGACCAGCAATAGAATCACCAACAGTCTCAGACCCGACGAGACACAAAATAGGAATAGATTTAATATCAGAAGAGAAAGTGATAGAGGGAACCGTTATACCTTCTTCAGCACCAAAAGTACTTACTAGATTCTAATCATCAACAAAACTCATGGGAGGCTTAGTCGCGTCATCATCAACATTCTTTACAGTAGAGCCATCCCAAGAACCATCGGCTGATTGGAATCACCAACATGAAAGGTGGATTGGACAACGAGCACATTTTTAACAATCTCCATCAATCTCTTGGATGGGATATCAGAGAGAGATGAGTCCAAGTGAGATCGCTTGGAGGAGGATTTTTCAACGAAAGCTTCAGGAATGTTTGCCCTAGCCAACGAGACATCCAAACTGACATACCATTTTCGATCAGTTTTTTGCTTTAGTTTGGCCGTTCATTTGTCGGAAGTATGAGTACCACTCCGAATGTTCACTATTAGGAATTGCAAAACTTGAGGAAGAAATATAGGAAGAAAGTTGAACTCAACGTGATCAGAGAAATAAACTAAAAACCAACACTACAACCGTTTGAGATTTGAACCGCTACTGGAAAGAAGAAGAAAAATTGAATTTAAAGAGTAAACTGCATTAATTGAAATATAGTAAGAATTAATTATGGGCTAATAAATTTGAATTGTGGCTCAAATCTCTCCACTTACAAAAATAGTAATTAATTGCTATAAATTAATTCAAAAAACCCTAGAGCTGTACCAAGGGATTCAAATTGAGAGGCATCCAATGTTTTGGTGAAGATGTCCGCATTCTGTTTATCAGAATTAACATGTTCAAGAGACATAACCTTAGACTCAACAAGTTCTTGTTGGGGTTGGTGCTCTGAATCTCGTAGGGTTTGCAGTTTGTAATTGTATTGCACAAACATGTTATTTATTTAATAAAATATGAGATGTCTTATTTGACATCTAGTAGCATTAAACCCATAAACCAATAAACTAACATCCAAGGTTATCATATGTAGCTTAAACATGTATGTAGAGACATACAAGTGGATCATGTTTAAGTGATAACCTAAATGGTCTATAGTAAATGGATAAGGTTAGATACCTTATCTTGTTGACACTACGAATACGACCCATTTTATAGATGTTACAATTGTTGTAAATTGCTACAAATAATCTGATCATAATCATTCATGTGGAGACATATGAGCAGGGGTATTCTATACAAAGGAGTTTGTATAAGACCGGACCACGAAATGACTAGTCTCATTATATAACGTTATTCATAATTGAGACTTACATTTTACCAGAATAACCATAGGTGACATGACCTGAATTATGAGTGAGTTTTAAACTCCTACCTATGAGGGCGGTCATTTGATTTGTATGGATGAGAGTGACCAGATCGCCGACTCGATAGGCCTACCATTTTGGGTTTCGTTTGATTGGGGAGCTGGGAACATAGCTACACAAGACGAAATTCACTCCTTCCCAAATGTCGGGCTAAGTAGATAAATTTCTCCCTTAAGTAGGGGTGGCCATTCAAACCAGAAAAACCTAACCGTTTCTAAAAACTGAATTGAAAACTCAGTGAAACTGAAAAATGCGGTTCGATCCGATTTGAAGAAATTTTGAAATCGAATTAATTCGGTTCGGTTTGGTTTCACTTTCAAAAATCGATTTTGAAATCGAACCAAACCGTTTTTAACTAATATATATATATTTATTTATTTATATATTTAAAAAAAGAGTAAAATTGAATTTAAAATTGAATCGCTTTAATTTAAATAACAAAATCGAATTTAAAACCGAACCGTTTTTAATTAAAAAAGAATATAACATGGTTTTTAAAAAAAAAATACCAAAATCGAATTTGAAACCGAACCGAACCACATATACAATTCGATTCGAACCAATAAATCGATTCAGTTTAGTTTGACCACCAAACGGAACGGAACCGAATCGTTTCCACCCCTACCCTTAAGGGTTGATTTCGGGGCTTGAATAATGTGGCGCCACAGCCTCTTTTGACCCGAGAGGGGTTTGGTCATAGTTGAACTATGGCTTATTGATCATTAAAGGGATCGGTGGTACCTAAGGAGTTAGATATAATTAGAGGGGTAAAATGGTAATTTGGCCTAGATGTACTTACGAGTAATTGGTAGAGGGTCATCGCATTGTTGATTAGTTATATCCAATAGACACAGAAATATATCTGCAGTACGAAGAGTGTGGCTGCCGGTCTTTAGGGGAGTGTTCGACAGTTAATGGATGCTGAATAATTAATTAAACTGGAGTTTAATTAATTATTCATGCACCATTGGAGCTTTAAGCTAATGGTTCATGAGGCCCCCTTTGTTGCTCAACAGGGATTAAATAAGAATCAATTTTGGATTAATTTGAATTGTTCAAATTAATTGAGGGAATTAATTATATGTGATATAATTAATTTAATTTAATTTAATTATATATGATATAATTATTATAATGTATTTGATACATTATAATATAAAGTTTATTTGAGAGGAAATAAATTTTTGAATATGATTCAAATATTAATTATGTGAATTAGATTCATATAATTAAATTTAGAATAAATGAGATTTATATTAAGTACTGTACATTAATGAGAGAATGAAAACTATAGGTTATACTGTATTTGATACAACATTAAGCTATAGGTTATATGTTATATTTGATATAACATAAAGTATAATATATATTATATGATAAAGTGGTTATCATATAAATATATATTAAATGATTTCTTAAAATAATTTTTATTTTAATTAATTTATTTTTTGAAAAATAATTTTGGGAGGAGAGTCCCTCCCTCTTTTTCTCTCTACTACGTGCGTGTCTGTGGAGAATGTACAGAAGAGTGGTTACCTTCTTCTTCTCTCTTGAGTTTTATAGAGAAGAACACAAAAGCTCTTTGATCTCTGTAAAAACAATTCTCTCCTCTGCTTCCCTGTTAATTTTTCATCTTTATTAATTTCCCTCTTTCCCAAAATACCAAGAGCCCACACAACTCCGTGAATTCTCATCCCAAAGAATACAAGAGGTTTTGATTGGTGGTGGCCAATTAGGTTTTGAGTATGTTGTTGTTCATTGCAATTTTGGAGAAGAGGATACACGAAGAAGATCAGATCTTCAAAGGTTAGAGTTTCTAATCTCGTTTTCTCAATTTCTATTAGCATGCTATAATTATAAATTAAATGCATAATATTTTTGTTTGATTCTGTAAAATTCAATGTTATATGAAAATTGGGATTTGAGACCAAACCCCACTTCCGCACTGAACCGTCACCGATTCCTTCAATTGGGTGTAAGAGAGGGCTTTTGGCCCAAATTTTTCCAATTTTTCAGAATTAATTTTACGTATTCATAGTGGGTTTTAGCATTTTGTATGTTAATGAATATATAGACCAACTCACTACAATTTTGGATGTTTACGGGATTGGATCTAGTCTTTACAACCTTTATTTTTTACAATTTTGATTTGTAAGGGCCTGTGTTTTGGGCATAATTTATGTTATAGAGTCTGTATTTGTTGTTTGTTGGATCGTTCACAGCTATTTCGGTCGAATTCTAGGGAAGACGAGGCCAAATCGGAGGAGAATCGAAGGAGATCGCAACTGTATAGTGGCTTTTGTATAGTAGCATTGCAATGTTGTGCCCTAGAGTTGCAACATTGCGATTAGGAGAACAAAGTGTTCTATCTGTAGAGTTGCAATGCTAGGTCACAACGTTACAACGCTGCAAGACGGAAAGAACAAACCGGATCGTGTCGGTTGTAGCTCGACTGGTTCATGTCTGGTTCGGTTGGCTCGAGCAATTCTTGGTCGGTTCGAGTGTTGGGCGGTCCGATTCTTGCAGTTCAAGGCTCGATTCACTTGTTTTGAATTGGTTACCATTATTTATATAATAGATAGTTATTTTTTTATTAATTAAATTAATATAAGTGTTATATTAATTTAATTATTTGTTTAGAAGTCCAATCCCTATTCAATAATTATTTTCAAATTATGCATTTGATGTATGATTTATTTTTAATTTTATATATGTCATAATATATGCCATATAATAAAAATCCCATCATAGGTTATGCATTATTCATGCATCATTTATAATATAAATGTTATAATATATAGTTGCATGATTTACATTTTATAACATGCTCTTGCATCATATAATATAAGTGTTATAGTATATGTTTACATGCATTAATAACATAGCCATGCATTATTTATATTATAGGTATTATAATATATAGTTGAATGTATGTATGGATGGATGTTATTAATTATATCATTACTTTATTATATAAGTGTTATATATAGTCAGTAATGAAATGGAATTACATGAAGCATGACACTACTTTAGGTAATTTATAATTGTTATAACTTTACTAAGTGTATCAATCAATGCAATTGTATGATTTTAATTTATTTCATTTATTTTATAAAAGTTATAATTAAATGAAATTAGAAACTAAAATCAATAATTCAGAATTGCATGCAAACCTTAAGTTAAAATCATTTTCTAAAATAGTTTTAAAATATTATTCATATAGACCTAAGATCACATTTCTAATAAGATTAAAAATTAAATTTAATATTTTAATCAATTTAATATGATTAAATTGGTACTTAACTAAAACGTTAAATTTGTAGCAAATGTATCTATAAAGGACCTATTGTCTAAGGCTAGTTTTGTCTAGGCTAAGGTATTTAAGTTGACAGAAAAGTAACAATCCTATCTGGAAACTTACCTGAAAAGGTAAATTAGATAGATTTGCTACAAGCATACAATAGTTGAGTGAGGATTATTAAAATGTTTAATAAACATTAATCAAAGTTTTTTAATCATCCAAAGTAAGTGTTACTTTTGGAAAAATTAAACAATCACTTAGTTAAAATTAGTAGCAGGACTTTTCTAAGTTAAATAACCTTAGGTAAAACACTCAGTATGAGAAAAATGGGTTATATGATACTTCGTTTTACTTTTTCACGTTTCTCCCTAAAAGTTCACACCGTGAGATCTATACTCGGCCTCGAAGCACCTTTGCTTGTATCCCCTTACAAATGGTATTTATATATATCAATATCAAGATTAATGGAGATAATGTTTATAGTAAGTGGGAGAGAGACGTGTATCAACACATTCTACGGTCTTCTCATTAGTTTATAGTACAGTTCATATTTGACCTGGAGGCACCTTGCTTGTTGCCCCCCCCCCCCCCCCCTTACAGATGATATTTACATGATCTTTACCTCAAACTTTCAGAATGGATAGGGTAACTTTAGTTTTTGCCCCAATCGATTTTTCTCTACGGTTGGTTCATTGGGGTGGAACTCTAGAATCTAAAATGAGGGATTACACTTACAAGAAAATGTTAAGTGAGTTTAACAATTTCTGGACCAAACAATGGTGAATGATAGTTACAGTAACAAGGAGTTGTTTTGTCTATAAGTTGAGATAGTCTCATTTTATTGAAGGGGCACTTTATCACTCTATGGTGGTTTTTGTCTTATCTCACTGAAATATAATTGCAAAAATAGATGTCACTGATGGTACATTAGATTATTTTTGCTAAATTTGATTTGTTTTGCAAATGGTTTAATGCATAGATTACTTATATAAAAATTTGTATGGTTTTAGCAAATTAAATCATGACTTATGCGACTTTGAATTTACTCGCTGCCGATAAACTTACTGGAGAAAACTATACGACATGGAAAAACATAATCAATACTAATCATCGATGACCTTCGTTTTGTCCTTATGGAGGATTTTCCTCCTATTCTTGCTCAAAATGCCACTCGAAACGTTCGAGAGGCATACGAACGCTGGATAAGGGCAAATGAAAAGGCGTGAGCGTACATCTTATCTAGCCTTTCTGAATTCTTGGCCAAGAAGCATGAGCCCATGATCATTGTCGGTGAGATCATAGAGTCTTTACGGGGGATGTTCAGACAACTGTTCGCACAACTCAGGCATGACACTCTAAAACACATGTTCAATGCCCATATGTAGAAGGGGGCATCTGTTAGAGAACTGGTCCACTTCAATGTGGCGGAGATGAATGGGTCTGTCATCGATGAAGTCAGTCAGGTTAACTTCATCTTGGAATCTTTACCTGAAAGTTTCCTACAGTTCCGAAACAATGCTGTTATGAATAGGATTGACTACAACCTGACCACCTTGCTCAATGAGCTTCAAACTTTTCAGTCCTTGATGAAAAGCAAGGAACAAAAGGGAGAGGCAAATATTGCCTCGTCCTCTAAGAAGTTCTATAGAGGATCGTCATTTGGAACTAGGTCTGTGCCTTCTTCTTCCGACACTAAAATGTAGAATAAGAAGAAACTAGGCGCGTTGGAACTAGGCACGTCATCTCAGCTGTGGCAATGGGAGGACTCCAGCTTACTTTGCAGAATAAATATTTTTTTTTTAGAAAATGTATTTTTTGTTCCTGAATTATAGAGGAATTTAATTTCTGCTTGTTTATTGGAACATGATTATACAACACATCAATCTCAATAGGAGAGAGAGATTGGTTAAGAATGGATATCTAAGCGTGTTAGAAGAAATTCTTTACCTATGTGTGAGTCATGCTTTAAAGGCAAATTGACTAAAAGATCTTTTACTGGAAAAGGTCATAGGGCCAAAGAACCCTTAGAGCTTGTACATTCAGACCTTTGTGGTCCGATGAATGTTAAGGCAAGATAATGGTTTGAATATTTCATCATTTTTATTCATGATTATTCAAGATATGAGTATTTTTATTTAATGCAACAGAAATCTGAAGCTCTTGAAAAGTTCAAAGAGTGTAAGGCTGAAGTTAAAAATGCATTAAATAAAACAATTAAAACATTTCTGTCTGATCGAGGTGAAGAGTTTTTGGATCTTATATTCCAGAACTATTTAATAGAACATGGAATTGTATCCCAACTCTCAACACCTAGTACACCTCAGCAGAATGGTGTATCAGGAAGGAGAAATTGAACCCTGTTAGACATGGTTCGGTCTATGATGAGTTATGCATCTTTACCGAACTCGTTTTGAGGTTATGCAGTATGGACTGCAACTTATATTTTGAACTATATTCCATTTAAAAATGTTACGAGAATACCTTTGAAATTATGGAATGGTCATAAAAGTAGTTTACGCCATTTCAGGATTTGAAGTTGCCCAGCACACGTGCTTGAGGCAAATCTTAAGAAACTGGAACCTCGTTCAAAATTGTGCCTATCTGTAGATTACCCTAAAAGAACGAGAGCTGGTTACTTCTACGATCTTAAAGAAAATAAAGTATTTGTATCGACAAACGCTACATTTCTAGAGGAGGACTGCATAAGGGAGCATAAGTCCCACAGTAAGATTGTGTTGAATGAACTTACCAAGGAAACTACTAAACCTTCAACAAAAGTTGTTGAAGAACCCAACACTTCAACAAAAGTTGTTGAAGTTGGTTCATCTAGTAGGTCATGTCCGCCTCGTGTTGAGGGAACCTCAACGTAGTGGGAGGGTTGCGAACTCGCATGTTCGTTACATGGGTTTAAAGAAACTCCTAGCTATGGTAGCTGACGAAGATGTTGAGGATTCATTGTCTTACAAAAAGACAATAAAGGATGTTGACAAAGATGAGTGGATCAAAGCTATGGATCTCGAAATGGAGTCTATGTATTTTAATTCTGTTTGAGATCTTGTAAATCAACCTGATAAGGTAAAACCTATATATTGCAATTGGATCTACAAGAGAAAATGGGGTGTTGATGGGAAGGTGCAAACCTTCAAGGCTAGACTTATAACAAAGGGTTATACCCAAGTTGAGTGTGTCGACTATGAGGAGACTTTCTCACCTGTTATCATGTTGAAGTCTATCCAGATCCTCTTGTACGTTGCCTCGTATTATGACTAGAAGATCTGGCAAATGGACGTCAAGACTGCCTTTCTGAATGGTAATCTTGAGGAGACTATTTATAGATTCATAACCCAAGGTCAAGAGCAAAAGATTTACAAGCTTAATCGATTCGTCTATAGATTGAAGCAAAATTATCAATCTTGGAATATAAGATTTGATATTGTGATCAAAATCCTATGACTTTGATCAAAATGTTGATGACCATTGTGTTTACAAGAGAATCATCAACAGTTTAGTAATTTTTCTAGTGCTATATGTAGACGATATCCTACTCATTGAGAATGATATAAGTCTATTGATTGAAATTAAGAATTGGATAGCGACCCAATTCTAAATGAAAGATTTGGGAGAGGCGCAGTTTGTTCTGGGAATTCATATCTTTAGAGATCCAAAGAACAAAATGCTAGCTTTGTCTCAGGCATCGTATATTGACAAAATGCTTTTCAAATTTTCGATGCAGAACTCCAAGAGAGGTTTTTTCCCTTTTAGGCATGGAGTTATATTTTCTAAGAAACAGTGTCCTATGACACCTCAAGAGATTGAGGAAATGGGACAGATCCCCTATGCATCAGTTGTCAACCTGATATATGTGATGTTATGTACTAGACCTGACATCTGCTATGCGGTGGGAAAGTTAGTAGTTATTAGTCTAATCTAGGATTTGATCACTAGATCACTATTAAGAACATCTTAAAGTATCTACGGAGAACGAGAGACTACATGCTCGTGTATGGTTCTAAGGATTTGATTCTTACAGGATACATAGACTTTGATTTCCAAATTGATAAGGATTAAAGAAAATCCATATCAGGATCAGTGATCACCCTTAACAGAGGAGCAGTAGTATGGAAGAGCACCAAGTAGGGGTGCATTGCTAACTCCACCATGGAGGTTGAGTATATAGCGGCTTATGAAGCTACTAAGGAAACTGTGTGGCTCAGGCAATTTTTGACTGGTCTGGAAGTGGTTCCCAACATGTCAAAACCCATCACCCTTATTGTGATAATAGTGGTGCTGTGGCTAATTCCTAAGAGCCTCGGAGTCACAAGTACGGGAAGCATATAGAGTGGAAGTATCATCTCATCAGAGAGATTGTGCATCAAGGGGACATGATCAACACGTAGATAGCTTTGGAGCACAATGTTGCTGATCCATTTACAAAGGCCCTCACGACTAAGGTGTTTGAGGGTCACCTGCAGAGCATGGGTCTATGGGATAGGCCACATTTAGTCTAGGGCAAGTAGGATATTTTGCATTGGGGGCATATTATGCCCTAGTTTATTACTTTGTGTACTTGTATATTAGTATGAATTTTGTACACCCCATTAGCTTTAGGACAAGAGGGAGATTGTTGGGGTTATTGCCCTCTGGTAGGGTTCTGTAGTTCGTAATTGTATCATACAAACATTTTATTTATTTAATAAAATATGAGATATTTTATTTGACATTTAGTAGCATTAAGCCTACAAACCAACAAACTAACATCAAAGGTTATCATATGTACCTTAAAAATGTATGTAAAGACATATAAGTGGATCATGTTTAAGTAATAATCTAAATGGTCTGTAGTAGATAGATAAGGCTGAATACTTTATCCTGTTGACACTACGAATACGACCTGTTTTGTAGATGTTACAATTGTTGTAAAGTGCTACAAATGATTTGATCTTGATCATTCATGTGGAGACATGTGGGCGGGAGTATTCTATACAAAGGATTTGTATGAGACCGAACCACGAAATGACTAGTCTCATTATATAACGTCGTTCATAATTAAGACTTATATTTGTCCAAGACGACCATAGGTGACATGACCTGAATCTTGAGTAAGTTGTGAAACTCCTGCTTATAAAAACAATCCTTTGATTTGTATGGGTGAGGGTGGCCAAATTGTCGACTCAATAAGCCTACCATTTTGGAGATTCATCTGATGAGGGAGTTAGAAACACAACTGCACAAGACGAAATTCACTCATTCCTCAACATCGGGGTAAGTAAATAAATTGCTCCTTAGGGCTAATTATAGGGCTTGAATAATGTGGTTACCTTCTTCTTCTCTCTTGAGTTTTACAGAGAAGAACATAATAGCTCTTTGATATCTGTAAGATCAATTCAGACGCAATCATCTTTTTCAAATTTCTGCTCTTGCATCTACATTTATACAAATTTTTACCACGTACATCTAAATGTTTATTGAAATTGTGATAAAAATGGTTAATTATTGTCTAATTAAGCAATCATTAAAGTTTCATTAACTAATAAAACAATTTCCATCAATCTCCATAATTTTTCTCGACATTTTCATTGATATTGATATTTCCATAAAATCGGGACCTCAATATTTCCATCAACATTGATAATTCAAACCTTTTTCCTAGCTACGATTTTTCTACTTTAGGTATCTTTTTTTCAACGTTTTTTCTTTTTTTCTTTTTTTAAACTAGAAGTAGTTTAGTATCACACCTCCATTTTTTTTTTTAAAATTAAGGTATGTTATCTTTTTCAATTTTTTCAATTTTTTTCTTATTTTACGTGAATTGTGTTATTTTAACCCTTTATGTGAGATTGAAATTTAGATTAAATAGTCTTTTATTTTTTTTTTAAAAAATAAATAGTCCTTTTTTTAAAAAGGAAATTAAATATTAGTTATAAATATATTAGAATTAGGTTTTATTTCTAATAAGATTGATTAGCTTTTCTTTGGAAGTTTTTTTTTTATTATTATAAATACAAATATTATTAGTTTGTTTGTTCGCTTACTATCAAAGATTTAAACTATGAGATCAAATGTTCAATTCAGAAACTTAAAAGAAAAAAGTTTTAAAAAACTATTCAAAATTATTTTGAGTAATATATATATATACACACACGTATGTATATAAAGAAAAAATGGATGAAATATAAAATCTTATTTCAACTTATATATGTACATGTTTTTCAAAAAAAAAAAAAAAAAATTATATATGTAGATTTTATTTTCAATAGTATGAAACACATGTAATGCACATAGTGCAAACTAGTATATTAAAAGGAAAGAAAAGTTTGTGATATAAAAACCTAATAAATTGGAATTAAGAACTCTTTGAATATGATAATCGTCTCTAATTCTCAATCACTAAAATCCCCCTAAATCAATATGATTTCAACTCTAAATATTGGGTTAGATACGAATTGCTTTAAATCAAAACTCTTGAGACAAAGAACATATTCTTTAGTCCAAGATTCGAACATCCCATAAGATAGGACAAGCAATCCCACTTAGAATGCTCTTGGTATGCAACTTAACACATAAATTGCTAAATTCAAGAAGTTCTCTTGACTAATTTTTAAAGAAGCACAAATGCCAAAGCTTAACTTTTGGTAAAGTTGATTAAAACAATCTAAAGACATGATCTTAATAGTTTCTTATTGAAACATCATAGTTGATAGTAGAAAAGATAAAATATCCTCTTAATATGCGATAAAAATGATAAAATTACATCAAAATTAAAGATGAATACAACCAAAAATATATTGGTGATACTTGTGATTAGGATTTATTTAAAGGGTGTTCCAATTTGCTAGTATGGAGTATGGACAACCATCACATAATTTATTTTTCTTACAAATACAATATTTCTGGTATCTGCACTTTGTCAGTCAAATTAGACACCCACTCACCTACCCATCATTTCATTCAACCTTTCCTTTCTTATTTCCTTAAAATTAGTGGGGGCCTTCACAATTAACCAACCTCCCTTTCATTTCTTATTTTTCATTCTCCTTTTTCTTTTTTTAATGCATTAAAATACTATCTACTTCATATGATTCACACCTGGTTGATCATGTATGTTATGTTAACAAAATATTTTTTTGATTCACCTAAAAACTCAAGTTAAATTTAATATTATATCATTTAAGTCTCGCTTCTCATTTGTGAGCTTGAAATATGTTGACACTCAATAAGTGAAAATCAACAAGAAAATAAATAAAATTGCACCACCTACTTTGATGTCATATTAAGTCATTGATTGACAAAAAAACTTAAGCTAATGGATGAAAGTAAATTTAATAATTTTAGATATCCAAATACCTATTATCAATTATATTGGTGATATTTAATAGATAAATAGATTAGAGTGGACGAACTAAATATAGTTATGATTTTATGAACAAAGTAGTAAAAAAAAGTGTAGTAAATAAATTTGAGGATGGACTACCTTTCTAGTCCTCAAGTTTTTAAAAATGGATTTAAAAGGTCTCTGAACTATTTTTTATTTTCACTTTATATAATTATATGAAATTTTGAATCACAAAATATGTTTAAAAATAATTTTAGATAGGAGAAGTAATCTTAAAAAATTAATTTCTAATTTAAAACAATAAAAAAATCAATGCACAGATTTTTTAAATCTATTTTTAAGAATTTAAGGATTAACAAAATATATTAAAAAAATTTAAAGATTAAATGAACCTATTTTAAAAGACTTGGGGTCTAAAAAGTAAAATTTAAAAATTTAAAAGATTAAAAACTCACATTTTTTAAAATTCGAGAATTAAAAAAGAATTTTTTTTTTTTTTTCCCCAAATTTTACGTACATTGCAAGTTGGCAGAAGCCGGTGGAAGAAAAAAAAGAGTAGATGGTTAGTAACCGAAAGAAATAGAACATGTCAGACAAGACGTCAAATCTTGTTTTTTGTTTTCTAATAAAAAAACAAAGAAAGACGTCAAATCCAAGTTTTTTGTTTTCTTATTAAGCTTAGGAAAAATAATTTAACTTTTTATTTAAACTTCAGAGATTTAAAAAAATTGTAAATTTTAGACTTTACTTCTTTTTTTGAAAAAATCAATAAATATCATCTACAATCATGAACATTTTGAGTTTTGTTCCCTTTTATTCTAGAAACCAATAGTTAATATGAAAATATGAAAAACAATCTAAAGAATGTGAAAAAAAAAACCTAAGTCGAGTGAAGAAGATTATCGAGAGCTATCGAAGTTATTGGAGCTGCGAAAGCTGAGAAAATTAAGGGAAAAATCGAAGCTAGTTTTGAATCTGGGTATTCTGAGGAAGCTATGAAGTTTGGAAGATTTCGAGCGGTAGAAAATAAATTAGAAGTTAAAATTTTGAGTTAAATTTTGAGGTTAGTAAGTTAAGAGGTTTCTCAATATTGTTTATGAAAAATGTTTGTGCTAATTTTGGTTGGAAGTTGACGAATTTATAGTAAAATCGAACCTACTTGAAAATTCAGTAAAAGCAGAGCAGTGGAGTTTTGGAGCTGATTCCGAGCTCTCCACAGGTTTTCAAAGCTTCAAACTCTCAAGTTAGCTAATTAAGATGTTGATTAAAAGATCTATGTAAGAAATTTGAAGTTATTTGGTTAGATCAAGTTGTATTTTTCAGTCATGTGGTGTCAGCAAAAAGTGTTAAGCATGAAGACAGATGAGCAATAGATGTTACACAAAAGGTGATGTTTACTGTCCTCACATCCCTTTTAGTTTGAAGAGGTAGAAATGTAAAAAAAACAAAAACAAACCTAATTTTAAAAAATTAAAATATTAAAACGATATCGGTAGAAAACTTAAGGGCTTGTTTAATAGGAAAGCTAGAAACATAAATTTTAAAACAATGAATTAATGAAACAGAGTTGTATTTTATTTTTTGAGATGTATTTGGTAATAGATCTAAAATTGAATTCTAATTTAAAAAATTGTTTAAAATGTGTTTGATATTTTATTTAGAAATCATAAAACTAATTGTAGTTACCTATTAAATATTAATTGATAATAATCTATTATTTTTATTTATATATTAACATGTTTTATATTAAAAAATTCTATAATAATTATTTTTATATTATATAATTTAATAATAAATTACATAACACATATTTTAAATTAAAAAAATGAATTTAGTTTATAACCTACGATATTGTGTTTCTAGATGCATGTTTATCTCTATTTAATACAATTATATATTTTAAAAGTTAAAATTCAAAATCATGATACAAGGAAAAAAATGTTATTTTCAGAATTTACACTATTTAAATCAAAGAATTCAAAAATAATTTCCAGAAACAGAATTTAAATTATCTTTCTAATACATATATGATGAATTCAATAGATCTAAAAACATAAAACATAAGATTATCAATTAAAGAAACCCTAATCAACTTCAAATTACAAATTATAAAATGTTTGCTTCTATTCTAATTATATAAAATATTATAGCTTCTCTTATTTATTTATTTATTATTATTATTTTTTTCATTTTAAAGCTTATCCGAGAAGAACTAAACTACACCGTCAAATTTGTATCTTTCTTTTATTGTGATATTACATTATTACTAATTTTCTCAAAATCAACCAAAAGAAAAAAAAAGAAAAAGAAAAAAGAAAAACAACCTAACATATTAGGAAATCTTTTTAATTTTATGCCTTGCATTTTTCTGAAGCGTTTTTTTTTTATGGTTTTATTTTTTTTAATTTTTATTATTAAAAAAAAAAAAAGAGACACTCCATGTTTAAACTTCTTCTAATTGATAGAGTACATTATGGAATACATTTAAATCCATATCTTTTGCGCATCTTTCTTTTAATTCTATCTACTTTGTTATCTGCAAACTAACGCCGTCTACTACTTTGTGATTATTATTTTTTCTAAAGGGAGATGTTTTATTGTTTAGTGATATGATAATCCTCCCCTCCAATTTAAATATATTAGAACTTGGTTGATTTACTTCATATTTTTCTAAGGCTGCAATTGGTAGTTTTGGAGTTGTCACAAATATTGTCTCAATATCTATCACATAAAATATTTATATTTATTTCTTGCAGTATATTTTCTTTCCTTATGTAGAAATATTCTGCAGATTTGTTTTTTGCCCGATATTTTTCTTGATCATGGCTTAGCTTCTTTTGTGGTCGAATTGTGCAACATCGTGTTTTTATCTTTACTCACTATATTCTATTGTGTGATATTGTTGATTGAAAGGTGCAAGACCTAGAAGATAGTCTGTGTCTTAGAGGGAGCCTAAGATATTGCCGTTGAGAAGAGATTCTCAATTTTAGGGAGAGTCTAAGTGTAATGACCAATCTTTCTAAGACTGATAGGGCTATTACTTCAGGTATGTATAAACTTGTACATACACCATTTACAATTAAAATAAGAAAGTTGGACTGTTTTATTTAATAAAGAATTCAAACAAAATTTCAACTCAAAATTCCATAACGTTTTGATTCAGGGTAATCCTAAAACATATATTTTAAAATAAGGAAAATTTAACTAAAAAAGAAAAATATCTAACACTTAAATTCTATCAAAATCAAGTTCATGAAAAGAAAACAAGAAAAAATGAAAGTGACACAAGAACTCATATGTGGAAGCGTTTGTCTAGTTCTATTCACTACAAGAAAAAGAGGCTCTCCTGATACCTAAAAAGGCCATCGGGAGAATAGTCGTCGGGAGATAGGGTCACTCCCAAAAAAGTAAGAGAAGCATTGGGAGTTAGAAATAACTCCTGACTAATCGTCGGAGATTGGGAGAACTCCCGACGATTGGCCACTGCCCGTCGGGAGTTAGGAGGAGAACTCCCGACGGGCTATTTTACTCGTCGGGAGTTCCTGGATCTCCTAACGAGCTATTTTACTCGTCGAGAGTTCCTGGATCTCCCGATGGCTATCGTGCGCCATCAGGAGATCCACTATTTAATCTTTCCCTTCAGCCCTAGCCGCCCCGTTGAACATCTTCTTCTTCACACATCCGCCTCACTAATCTTCTTCAAAATCCGCCGCACTCTTCCTCTTCTTCAAATCTTCTTCTTCACATTCGCCGCACTAAAAAAGCCCTCCCCTTCCACATAGAAAAAGCCTGCCGAACGCCTTCAGCCACCTCACGCCGAACACCTTCAACCACCTCACACCGATTGCCTTCAACCCTTCGCACCTCATGTCGAACACTTTCAGCCCTTCGCACATCACGTAACCGGCCGTTCAACTTGCCCCGTAGCCACCGGTAAGTACTTCGTCGTTTTGTTTATTGAATATATGTGCTTTGATTTTTTTTTTGTATAATCAAAATAAAAAATTAATTTGTTATTGTTATTGTTATTGAATGTACATATTAATTTATTATTATTATTATTATTATTGTTATTGAATATATTTATTAATTTTGTTATTGTTATTATTATTGAATATATTTATTAATTTTTTTTATTGTTATTGTTATTAAATATGCATATTAATTTTGTTATTGTTATTGTTATTGAATATACATATTATGATTGAAAAGTTTGTTTTGATTGTTTTGCGCCGGTGGTTGGAGGAAAAATAATTATGATGCATTCTTGAACTTTGAAAATGAGTTGTAAATGTTATGATGTGTTTTGATCACAACAAGTTTAGCTTAGAGTACAAGGGTCGTAAAGAATGTGAGTGTATATATCTTTCATGAGAACAAGGTCATGGACGGAATGTTTGGAGATTTGGAAAGTCTAAAGGGTAGGAATGATTAATGAATTTAGGGCATATGAAGTCTTTTATTGGAGATCACAATGTCATTATTTTGGTGGAAACGTGTGTTGAGGTGGTTGAATTAATACTTTGTTAATTTTGCCTAGAGTATAAGGTTTATTATTTGATTTGAATGTTGTGAGGTAGTTGACAAGTGGTATACCTATGACAAAATGGGTTATGTTTGATATAAATTATATTCCACGGATGTTGTGTATACACAAGTCAAATCACCTATTAGAGGTTATTTAGATTTATAAATTCTCCGAACAAACTTGGAATTGTTTATTCAATTAATCAAAATTCATGCTTAATTAACAAAGGCTTTGTACTTTGTCCTATAATACAGGTTATTATTTTGGATTACAAGTTAGTTAGAAAGATTTATTTTTAAAGACGAATAAAGAATGGATTAAACTAAGGAATAAGTTATAGAGAAGGAGTATCCCAATTTTTAAATATGGCGAAGTTTCATGTTAATGATTCCGGACGAATAAGATGTCCATGAAAGAATTGTATGAATTCAATTTGGAAAAAATTAGATATAGTGAAACGACATCTATTAACGTACGGAATATCTCCCTCATACTCTGAATGGGTATATCATAGAGAGCCAGTAAACCTATCTAAAAGTTTTAAAAGTCGTACAACTTATTCAATACAAAATGTTGAAGTAGATAGTATAGAGGGTAATGTTGTCGAAGAAAATGAGATTTTGAATCTTATAAACGATCTACAAGTTCCAATTAAAAATGAAGATGCAAATGAAGAAGGGATTGAGAATGAAATGTCCTCTAATGGTAAAGAAAGAGATACCACGAACTTATTCGAGGATTTAATGATCGAAACACGTAATGAACTATATCCTGGTTGTTCGCAATTTTCGTCCTTGAACTTTTTAGTAAAGTTGATGCATATCAAAGTTCTCAATGATTGGAATAACAAATCGTTTGACATGTTGCTGGAATTGTTAAAAGCAGCGTTTCCAGCTGGTACCGCTATACCTACTTCCTTTATTAAATGTTGAGCCTGCACACGTGAAATTCTTGAATGAAAAAGCCCAAATGATGAAGTTGGCCCTTTTTACTGATCCAAACCGTGATCAACCCAAGTTATGTTGCCCCAAATAATTTTGATAGGTAGAAAACTTGGTCCTGGTTGCTCCACGATCTTTTAGCTGATGTGCAACGTGTGGATTGATCCACTTTCTTCTGTTTGATGGAAGTGATGCCTTCTGCTATGATGGGAAATGAATTTTCAAACAAATAAATTTTCTTTCTCTCTCTCGTTCTCTTCTCTGTTTGCAGAAAACTCTTTTTAACTCTTTTCTTTCTAATTATTTTCGTGAGTTTGCTGTGAGAATGAAGAAGAAGAAGAACATGCAATCTTGTCAAGAGAAAGAAGAGAAGAAGATCTACACGATTATATAAGTGGTTCAACAATATAGTGCCTACATCCACGGGAAGGAGAAGAATTTTTATTTCAAGAGCGAAGTCACACTTTTTCTTTACAGATCTTGTAGCTTTCTTGTTAGCTTCTGTAAGATCGTACTACAAATTGTAAATGATGCATATTTATACATTTTAGCTGATACAAGTAGTTACATAACAAACTATAAAGAAAAATGTAAAAGTTGTTGAATATTCGTTTGTATGCTTGAGCTTATTTATACTTCAAATCTCCACCTTAAGCTCAATATGCAAGCTCTTCTCCTTCCAGATCAGACTTGTCTTTATCCTTTTTCAAGATACTGGAAGTCGATTTGACCAAGATAGTTGGAGAGCTTGAGCTTTGAAATTGGTTTGGTAAGCATATTAGCGGTATTCTCGCTGGTATGAACTTTTAGAACTTCGACTTCACCTTTTTCTATTTTGTCCCTTACAAAGTAATATTTAATATCTATGTGTTTGGTCCTTAAGTGGTATTGAAGGTTTTTGGAAAGATGAATGACACTTTGGTTATCACAGTAGATCTTAACTACTGTTTGATACTGAAGTCCTTCATCAACTCCATGTATTCTGCTTCATTAGTCGATAGAGATGTTATTGACTGAATATTTACTTTCCAACATAATAAATTTGAACCATATAAGAATAAATAACCTGTTAACGATCTCCTTTTGTCTTGGTCACCTACAAAATCTGAATCAACATATCCATATAACTATAATTCTGTTTCTTTTGTACTTTGATATGTTGATTTATATTGTTTAGACCATATTAAGTATCTTAATATCCATTTTGTTGCTTCCCAGTGCCTTTCTCCAGGGTTAGACATGTATCTACTAACAAGACTAGTATAATAGGATAATTCTGGTCTAGTAGATACATTAGACTACCTATTGTTTGATTGTAAGGAATTAATTATATTTGAGTCAAATGTTCTATGTCTGTTTCCTTGGGTGAATTTTCTAAAGAAAGTTTAAAATGACTAGCAATAGGTATAGTGACGGGTTTAGCATTAGACATATTGAATCTTTTAATAACCTTTGCACAGTAGTTTAATTGACTAATGGTGAGGATAGAGGAAGCCTTGTCTCTACTTATTTCAATCCCAAGAATCTTTTTAGACTGACCCAAGTCCTTCATGTCAAATTTTTCTTTAAGAGATCTTTGACATGTTTTAAATCCTCCTTAGATTTCTCAGCTAGCAACATATCATCTACATAGAGTAATAGATAGACTTTGTCCATATAGGTTATTGAATTAACATAAGAACAAATGTCATAGGTATTTCTTTGAAACCCAATACTCTCTAGGTAATCATTAAATCTTCTATACCAGCATCTAGAGGATTGTTTAAGACCTACATAGATTTGTTTAGGAGACAGTAAAGGTTTTCTTTTCCTCTTTCTTCAAACCCTTTAGGTTGAACCATATAGATAACCTCTTCTAGATTTTCATGAAGGAAAGCTGTTTTAACATCTAGTTGATCTAATTCAAGGTTGTACTGAGCAACTTGAGATATTAGAAGTCTAATAAAGTTTTTCTTTACTACTAGTGAAAAAGTTTCAGAGTAGTCTATGCCTTCCCTTTGGGTAAACTCCTTAGCCTCTAACCTAGCCTTATACCTAGGTTTTTCTTCTTTAGTAGAACCATCCTTTAGTTTATATATCCACTTTGAAGCTATAGGCTTGCATCCTTCAGGAAGAGGGGCTAGGGTCCAAGTATTATTGACAGTGAGTGATTCCATTTCTTCACACATAGCTTCAATCTAGAACCTAGCATTAGGGCAGTTCACTGCCTCTTCAAAAGTAGCAGTTTCTTGGTAATTAGAAGCTATTGTGGCATTTAGAACTAGGTCATGTAGTTAGTTTTAGTATACCTAGCTGGAGAAACTATCACTCTTCTTTGTCTATCCCTAGCCAATGAGTACTGACTTAAATCAGGTTGAGTTTCAGTATTCTCAGTAGGCTCATTTGAGTTTTCCTCTTCTTCTTCAGTTTCATTAGGAGGGTTATGACTAGTGGATGAATCTTTAGGTGTCTCCACCTTAATCCTAGCAGTATTAAGTCTTTTATAAACTTCACATGTTGTCTTTTCCTTTTGCATAAACATCTCTTTTTCTCTAAAAGTGACATCTCTACTTACAACAAATCTTTTCTCAATAGGATTTCACATCTTAAAGCCTTTAACACCTTCTGAGACCCAACAAACATACATTTCACTGCCCTAGATTTTAGTTTCCTCTGGCTTTGGTGAATATAGCCAACACATCCAAATACCCTTAGATTTTCTAGGTTAGGAGGATGTTTTGTCCATTTTTCTTCAGGAGTTATTCGCAAACTTATTTGAGGATTTAATGATTGAAACACATAATGAACTATAACCTGGTTGTTCACAATTTTCGTCCTTGAACTTTTTAGTGAAGTTGATGCATATCAAAGTTCTCAATGACTGGAGTAACAAATCGTTTGATATATTGCTGGAATTGGTAAAAGCAGCGTTTCCAGCTGGCACCGCTATATTCTACTTCCTTTAATAAATGTTGGGCCTGCACACTTGAAATTCTTGAATGAAAAAGCCCAAATGATGAAGCTGACCTTTTTCTGATCCAAACCGTCATCAACCCAAGTTATTTTGCCCCAAATAATTTTGGTAGGTAGAAAACTTGGTCCTGGTTACTCCACGATCTTCCAGATGATATGCAACACATGGATTGATGCCCTTTCTTCTGCCTGATGGAAGTGATTTCTTCTGCTCTGATGGGAAATGAATTTTCAAACAAATTAATTTTCTCTCTCTCTCGTTCTCTCCTCTGTTTGCAGAAAATTCTTTCTAACTCTTTTCTTTCTGATTATTTTCGTGAGTTTACTGTGTAAATGAAGAAGAAGAAGAACATGCAATCTTGTAAAGAGAAATAAGAGAAGAAGATCTACACGATGATATATGTGGTTTGGCAATACAATGCCTACATTCACGAGAAGGAGAAGAATCTTTATTTCAAGAGCTAAGTCACACTTTTTCTTTATAGATCCTGTAGCTTTCTTGTAAGCTTCTGTAAGATTGTACTACAAATTGTAAATGATGCATATTTATACATTTTTAATTGATACAAGTAGTTACATAACAAACTATAAAGAAAAATGTAAAGGCTGTTGAATATTCGTTTGTATGCTTAAGCTTATTTATACTTCAATAAAGCTAAGCGAAAATTGCGTGATTTAGGCTTAGGTTATGAGTCTATTTATACGTGTAAATATGTTTGTGTATTGTATTGGAAAGAATTTGTAGAATTACAACAATGTCCCGTTTGTGGTGAGTCTCGGTACAAAGTCAATTATGGCAAGAGTAAAAAAAAATACCACATAAGGTATTGCGTCATTTTCCATTGATACCAAGATTAAAACGATTGTTTGCATCAAAATAAGGTGCTTCTAACATGAGATGACATAAAGATAAGCGAGTTGAAAGGGATGATGTATTGCAACATCTAATTGATGCAGAAGGGTGGAAACATTTTGATTGTGAATTTCCTCATTTCGTTTTAGATCCCCGAAATGTTCATTTGGGATTAATTTCAGATGGGTTCAATCCGGTTGGAAATATGAGTACTTCTTATAGTATCTGGCCTGTGGTGATAACTCCTTATAATTTTCCCCCTTGGAAATGCATGAAGGAAACAAACGTTTTCACGTCTTTGCTCATACCTAGTCCAAAATCTCCTGAAAAGGAAATTTATGTTTACTTGTAGCCGTTGTTCCTAGGTAACTCCCGACGCATGCAAACCAGCGTCAGGAGTTCCCCAATTAAAGCGGTGTCGGGAGTTCTCGGGGAACTCCCTACGCCTGTCGGGCGGCGTCGGGAGAGGACCAGACCCCTCCTTCTTTCCCACTTTCCCAAAAATTTTTATCTCTCCCTTTAAAAAAACCCTAACCTCGCCGCCGCCCATTTGTCTTCCTCTCCCTCTCAAAATTTCCCCTCTTTCTCCCATTTTCCTCATTTTTCTTCATCTTTCTTCCTCCCTCTCCCCATTTTATCATCATTTTACACTTTAACTCCCATTTTCTCCATTCTTCCCATCCAACTTGTCTTCCATTTTTTCAATCAAGTTTTTGTTCCATTTCTCCCTTTTCTTTCATCCTTTTACACTTTCCATTTTTCCCATAAACTTTTCTTCCATTTCACCCTTTTCTTCCATCAATTATTGCCACCACCGCCGCCGCCGTATATTAGGTCAACTGCCCGCCGCCGCCGTCGTCTCCTCGCCGATGATTTTCTCATTTTATTTTATCTTGTATATTTATTTAAATCATATATGAAATGCCCATTAAAATGTGTTAAATATTGTATTCGCTTTTGTTAATTTTCTGAAATTGTTGTACAAATCATGCTCATCAATATTATGCCCATTAAAATCTTATCTGAAATTTTTAACATTTCGAAGATGTTGAATAAATAAAAGGTCTATATTAATCTAAAAAAACATAAAATNCTATATTAATCTAAAAAAACATAAAATAAATCTTTAAACCTCCAATTTGGTACTTAACGCATTTAATATTTTAAAAAAGTTTAAAGAATCTACTAGACATAAAACTAAATTTTGTGTCTAATAGAAAATTGAACTTTAAATTTTGTGTCCAATAGGCTTGTAATTTTGGTTGTAAATATATGTCATTTAAAGCTTCAACACTTTCATATAAATTATATAAGCATCCCAACATACCTTGATGTTTCAAAAGCCAATCACAGTCCCTGAATCTCGCTCTCTCCCTGAGTCTCGCTCTCTCCCTGCCTCTCGCTCTCTCCTATACTATTCTTTAAAGTTTAGACATCTGTAAGAACAGTCTTGGATTGCAAAGATGCCATCAGTAGCTTCACACCCTGATTTGGTTGTAAATATGTGTCATTTAAAGCTTCAACACTTTCATACAAATTATATAAGCATCCCACCATGCCTTGATATTTCAAAAGCCCAATCACAGTCCCTGAATCTCGCTCTCTCCATGAATCTCGCTCTCTCCCTGAATCTCGCTCTCTTTATGAATCTTGCTCTCTCCCTGAATCTCGCTTGCAAAGAGGCCCTCAGCAGCTTCACACCCTGATTGACATCCAAAGTAATGACTTTCTCCATCAAAGTAACAACTTCTTTGATATTAAACTTGTTCAGGAGAGTAATACTAGAAATGGTGGACATTGGTTTCACAGTCAAATCATCCATCATCATGTAAGTAACCACATCCTTCACAAACCCTCCTCCCACATTTCTTTTTGTCTATGTAGTTGCACTATTAGGTGGATTCAAAAATTCACAGACTTGGTTCATAACATACGAACAACTCAGACAAAGATATTTAGGATTACTAGAAACTTTATAGTCACATCTATAAGAGCAAATGTATAACTTCATTTGATCAGTTGAAGATTCAATGTTAGGCAAAAGCAAGGTAGAGCCAAACAGTGAAACTTTAGGCTTCAAAATGGTGTCTTTGTTCTGATTTAGTTGTAAATATGTGTCATTTAAAGCTTCAACACTCTCATACAAGTTAGATAAGCACCCCACCATGCCTTGATTTTTCAAAAGCCTAATCATAGTCCATGAATCTCGCTCCAGCAGCTTCACACCTTGATTGACATCGAAAGTAATGACTTTCTCTACCAAAGCACCAACTTCTCTAATATTAAACTTATTAAGGAGAGTAATACTACAAATGGTGGACATTGGTTTCACAGTCAAATCATCCATCACCATATAAGTAACCACATCCTTCACAAACTCTCCTCCCACATTTCTTTTTGCCTGTGTGGTTGCACTATTTTGTGAAAATATGTGAAACTTTAGGATTCAAAAGGGTGTCTTTGCTCTAATTTGGTTGTAAATATGTGTCATTTAAAGCTTCAACACTCTCATACAAATTAGATAAGCATCCTACCATGCCTTGATTTTTCAAAAGCCTAATCACAGTCCATGAATCTCGCTCTCTCCTTGCCTCTCGCTCTCTTCTTGCCTCTTGCTCTCTCCTATACTATTCTTTCAAGTTTAGACTTTCATCTGCCCCTTATTTCAGCCACATTCATTTTCTCTCTCTCTCATTGCCTCTTGCTCTGATTTGGTTGATAATGATGCCACATACCACACACATACAACTAAAATTAAAATTACATATTGTTTTATGAGATTTTTGTAAGAATGACCATGTTTTTCTTGCGAATGCAATTTGAGTAGCTTTTTAAATTTTTCTTGGCGTCACATATTGTTTTAATTTTTTTTCTCACTTATTTTTACTCTTATTCTCTCCATTTGGTTTATTTGATATCTAAAAAACTTTGTTTTTTGTCAAAGAAAGAAGAAACAACTTTGTCATTTATTGTCTTCGTTGTTGTGATTATAAGCAAAATATGGAGAAAGTAGTGTTGTTTTATTGGGATGATCCTCTCTATTTTCCTTTTAAATGTAAATTATTAATGCAAAGAGCAATAATTAGCTACAGTCTAAGTTACACCCAGTTTCATATATTCATTCCTCAAACCATTTTGGGGACAAATTTGAGTTTTATGTGTGTTGGTCATCATTGTTTACTCGTTTGGATGTTCATTACCACCCGTATTAGACTTTGAACATGAATTTGAATTGTTTATTGATATAACATTTCAATTTTTTTGTTTTATTGTAGAATGCTATTCGGAGATGAGCTAAGACAATTGTTGAAGATGCTGTATTGGAGAAGTGTTCTAGATGTTGTTTTCATTTTACTTCTTTTATGTATTTCTAATATGAATGTTTATCGACTTCGTTTGGATATTGTAATTTCTAGTATCGACTTCGTTTGGATATTGTAATTTTTTATTTGTTATAAAATGGACTTCATTTTCGTTTATGTGAATCTTTATTTGGTATAATATATTTCACAGGATTTCAGATCAAATTTTAAAAAATTACAAACGATATATTAAATTTTAGTAACTCTAAAACAGCATCGGGAGTTAGGGGAACTCCGGGCGCCTATGTGGCATCGAGAGTTAGGGGGAACTCTTGACGCTTACATGGCATCGGGAGTTAAGAGGGAACTCTCGATGCATTGTAGCCTATTGGGAGTTTCAGGAACTCCCGACGCCGTATACTAAGTGTCGGGAGTTCCCCCTAACTCCCGACGCCGTTCAAAAGTTCATCGGGAGATCCTCTCCTGACGGATTTCTCCAACCAAACTCCCTACGACCGTTTATGCATCGGGAGATCCTCTCCCGACGAATTTTCCACACTTTCCTGACGAAATATGACGTCGGGAGAAGCCAGAATTCCAGTAGTGTTTCCTAAACAACAACAAAAACTATAAAAAAATATAATAGTATGAGAATAGGAACAAAATTTATAATCATTTTAAAAAAAAAAATTGAAACTTTGTACAGTAAATGTACAAATCTCGCAATTTGATGGACAAATGTGGGGAAAAAATGATTTAGTAACAATTTTTGGAAGAAGAAATAGGAAGAGATGATAGACAAAAGAGTAAAAAGGGGAGAGTAATTTTTATAAGTTTTGGAAATAGAAGAGAGCAAAATTTTGAGAAGTTTTGGAAGAAAAAGACGACCGCAGAGAACAACAAAGGCAGTAGCACGGCGGCGGAGGAAGGGAGAGGGAAAATTGTGATCTAGGAAGCTGATGGTGGGGGTTTAAAACACAAAACTCGACCCATGGATTAATTTTGCATGTAGAGTTGCAGGCTGGGCAGGTGGAAGATAAAAGGTGAATCAGTTGGGCAATGTGTCGAGTGTTGAAAACTCGACAAATGTAGGTNTCACAGGATTTCAGATCAAATTTTAAAAAATTACAAACGATATATTAAATTTTAATACTCCCCACGCATATAGGATCCCCCGACGCACTCTAAAACGGCATCGGGAGTTATGGTGGAACTCCGGACGCCTAAGTGGCATCGAGAGTTAGGGGGAACTCCTGATGCTTATGCAGCGTCGGGAATTATGGGAGAACTCCCGACGCTTATACGGCGTCGGGAGTTATGGGTGAACTCCCGACGCCGACGCTGCGTCGACAGTTAGGGGGGAACTACCGACGAATTGTAGCTCGTCGGGAGTTCTTGGAACTGCCGATGCCGTATACTAGGTGTCTGGAGTTCCAGAAACTCCCGACGCATTGTAGTGCATCAGGAGTCCCCCTAACTCCCGACGCCATTCAAAAGTTCGTCAGGAGATCCCCTCCCGATGGATTTCTCCTGACCAAACTCCCGACGACCGTTTATGCATCGGGAGAGCCTCTTCCGACAAATTTTCCATACTTTACCGACGAAATATGATGTCAGGAGAAGTCAGAATTCCTGTAGTGCGTCTCAATAGCGCTGCAACGCTACAAATTTTGACAAAAAAATAGGGTAAAGCTCTTTTGTTTTGTCGTCTTCATCCATTAACATCCATTCTTAATCTTTTAACCATTTCTAACTCTCAATCCTCTAAAGGTATATCATCTTTTGTTATTCTCTTCAATTTCCATTTCATTTTGCTTTAGCATTACTACAAATCATGAAATCTGTTGTTCATCATTCTTCTTGTTATTCGCAAACGAAGGCAATGAGGTTTACTTGTGGTACCACTTGTTAGAGTGCCACAAGTAAACCTCATTGCCTTCGTTTGTTGCTATAAACTAATTAGTTTATATCTTGACGT
Source organism: Benincasa hispida (assembly GCF_009727055.1). Lineage (NCBI taxonomy): Eukaryota > Viridiplantae > Streptophyta > Magnoliopsida > Cucurbitales > Cucurbitaceae > Benincasa > Benincasa hispida. The sequence goes on from NC_052358.1 coordinate 3,931,735, forward strand.
CTTCTCTTTGTTTGTTGTTATAGAGGACGTGGTTATCTAGTATCAGATGATATATACGTGGTGTGTACTTGGGTTTTAAGTATTAACTTCTATATATCTATTAGGATCAATTTGGAAAGAATAATATTCACATTGCATTTACATCTAAAATTGTTTACCTGCTAAAATATCCTTGGGTTTTGCGTAAAATTGTGACATTTGACACAGGAATGGATTATAGGACACAAAAACTATATTTGTGTGTGTTCATCTTTCTAGATCTTATGTGCATTTTCTTTATGCCACTCTGCTTGTTCTTTAAGTTTTAGGACTTTGTAGGTTGTGGTGCTTAAGTTTAGTAATTTTAAATTGTTTCAATCTATATGTTGTAGTTTTGGTATATTATTTCATTGATGTAGGTGCTCAAAGTGACGAGTTCAAGGTGAGCTACGTTATTCTTGTGGAGGCATGAGCATAGTGGGCGAGATTTGACTAGGATTACTTCATACGGGATTGATAGGTGTAATTTTTTTAATTTTTTGTAAAAGGCATGAGGTTGTTGATTGTACAATAGGAAATGTGTTCATATGAGGGTTGATAGTTGTTATACTTTTGAAATTGTTCATATGGGGTTAACTATAATGTTGGAATTACTCATATGGGGTTTTCCACATTCTTTTAACTTAGAAATACTTTATGAGGTTGTAATATTGGCAATGTTAAAGAAGTGAAGTTTTTATAAAGAGATACTGGTGAAAATTTAGTTGATATATGAGATTTAAATGCGTGTATTGTTCCTTTGGTTTTCATTAAAATTATGTATGATTGATTTTACTGCGTGTATTCTTATGTTCCTAAAATTTCGTGTATCAAAATGAAGTCGAAGAGTTATTAGTACATAAACCAAAGAGATACTGGTGAAAATTTAGTTGATATATGAGATTTCGTGTATTCTTATACACGCAAAATTTTTTCTTTAAAACATCCATCTATATTTTCATTAAAATTATGTATGATTGATTTTCACCAGTCTATATTAAATACGAAATTATTTGTATATACTTTGGTTTATGTACTAATAACTCTTCGACTTCATTTTCTTTTTTCTATATACATCCATCTACATACAGTCTATATTTAGTTTCCAAACATAAACCAAAGTAAACTCGAAATGAAAATATAGATGGATGTTTTAAAGAAAAAAGAAAATGAAGTCGAAGAGTTATTAGTACATAAACCAAAGTATATACAAATAATTTCGAGATCAGAAGTACAATCCCTATTCCATAAATTGTAAGGGAAAAAAAGTAGTTTTCAAATATAAGAAAATAAACCAAAATATTTACAAATATAGCAAAATGTCATTGGTCATCTGTGATAAACTACTATATGTCATGTAAACACAAATAGTAGTCTATCACGATCTATTACAGATAAATTATAATATTTTATTATTATTTATAAATATTTTCGATAGTCGACTAAAATATATTATTTAAAAAAATAGAAAATAAAAAAAAAATGGGGGGCGGTTAGTTAGATAATTGAGGGTGGCATAAATTTAGTGAGAGAGCGGAATTAATAAAAAGAGGGAGCATGAGCATGACTCTATACTGTTCAGTGTTCACTCATCTCTTCTTCTTAAATGTCACTCTTATTCCTCCTCTCTACCTCTATTCTTATTTCGTACTCAAATTAAATATTCTTTCTTCCTAACCTCAGGTAGATACAGACTTTATTATTTTATTTATTATTTTCCTTTTTTTTCTAATTTTTATTATTATTATTATTAGAACAATTTGCAAAACTCTTTATAGTAATTCTTTCCATTATAAAAATTTAGCACAAAAATAAATATTCAACCCTTCAACTTATACCATTGTTACCATTTCTATAATTATGTAAATTTGGGGATCGATTTTTACTATTGAAAGTCTAAGGTTATAGTTGCAACTTTCACTACTTTTGGGTGATTTTTATAATTTTTCACCTTCTTATTATTATTAATTCTCAAAGTATAACTTAATTGAAAGTTGTATCAATTTAAACCCTAAATTTTTGTAAGTATATCAATTTATATTCTTAATTAAGATTTCGTTTGAAAATTATTTATTGATAATCTTTAATTGCCCATTTTGTTAATCAACATTTAAAGAAATCTACATATATAAGTCTTGATTCATAGGTAGTTTTAAGATAATCTTAATAAATGGTCTAAATTGATTCACTTATGATATTTTAGTTGTTTAATTTATGCAATTATAAGCTGCATAGAATGTATTTTGAATGAAATCTAAAATAGGATGTGAATCAATTTTGAATTCTAGATGTATGATCAATTTGTTTAATTTAGTTTGAAATTTTATAGGTAAAATGTAAGTTAAAAAAGGGAAAAAAAAAAAAAAAGTTCTTCCCTCATTATAGGGAAGATGTGGCTTCTTAACCTAAAACTAAATTTTAACTAAAAAAAAAAAAGTAAATTCTTTTTAAACTCACTGATTTGAATGAAAATAAGCCTATAAAAAATGCCTATAAAATAAACAAACACCTGAGAATATATGTCTTTTTTTTCTTAATAGTTCTTCAAATAAGCTAAAAGGAAAAGTTAGAAGGTGAAAGATGGTAACATTTGTATAAGTTTAATTGGTAATGTTTATAGAAATTATCAAAATTTATGGTCTAATTTGTTAAAATGATTTGAAAATGAATATAGTTTAATTAACATGAAATATGTGAAAATGAGAATAATTCAATTAATATGGAATATATTTTAATAAATAAGAGATTTATGGTTGGAAAAGATAAAAAAAAATTATTACACGTACACCTGTTTGAAATTGGACCACATCTTCCATTTAATCAAGATGTCTTGATAAATTAAGCCAACCACACCTTTAAATCAGTGAAATTCGAGCTAGTTATTTGACTGGAATACATCAAAATTTGTGTATCCACGTCATTTTGCAATAAATATGGATATAAATCGAAAGTATTGATTAAATGCAACAAATAATTCGTTTATTTAAAAATAAAATGCAAGAAATAATTAGATATAGTATTATGTGAGGAGCGTAATTAATTTCTTGAGAGTGAAAAAGGTGAATAATTGCTCTTGCAACCACCTCAATACGCATAGCAATATAGCATATATATTTGGATACGGTTAATAAAAATGTATCCAATTATTCACAATATTCCCAGCTACCCTTAATAATTTAATCAACTTCTTTAAGGCCTTTTTTTTTTTTTTTAGTTGAGAATATGTGTCCTCTCATCTTTTTATTTTTTTATTATTTGAATATTTAAAATATTGATGCGATAGAAATATTAATAAAAATGTAAAAGTTAATTAATAATATTTTGGAAAATAATAAAAAGTTAAAAATGATTTAAATTTAATTAATAAATAAAAAATATTTTTTAATTAAAATATGTATTATTTATATTATATTCCTACGAGTGATTTTTGTTTTTTTTTCTTTTGTTGATTGTTTTATGTTTTAACTGTAAAAAATTATTTTAAATGACAAAACTGCAGAAATTTATAAATAATAGTAAAATATCGTAGTCTATCTGCAGTAGACCATGATGATAGAGATAGATGGAGGTCTATCACAATCTACTATAGATAGACAATGAAATTTTGGTATATTTATAAATATTTTGATTCGTTTTCCTATATCTAAAAATGGTCCTTTTAACTTAAATGTTGACTCACCACATAGGTCAAAATTAAATCCATAACAACAAAAAATTTGTAGAGTGCAATGAATATGAATTAATTAAGGAGCATAATAATAATAATAATTAATAGCATAGTTTTTTAGATGTGCCCCCATTTCACCCCACTCTATTGCCCGCCCAACCCTATCACACTATTACTTGCATTTGCTGCCCCCTCTATTCCCTTACCATATCTACCACGCTTAAACTAAAAATTTTAATAAATCAATACAATTTTAATTGGGAGTTGAATATGCCTTTAATCCTTTGTAAATTGTTTAGTAAATCAAATAACAATGAGATACAAATTAAAAAAAAAAATTAAAGATTTGTCAAAGAATCTTTTCTTTTATGTAAAGATATTAAATTGCAGTATAGAGAAAAGAATCTCACAACGTAAGATCAAGACGCATAGATAAATAATAATTGTACAGCAATTTGTAAGATAAAAAAACTAATAAGATAATTCAATAGAAAATGAACATGAGTCTTTTCAACATAGATAGCTTCATGAACGTGGAGATTACGTTAATGGTAAAGTTGATAGATAAGTGCAACAAGCCACGTTGTAGACCTTTAACCTAAGATAATTGTCTGACTAACGTGAAAAAATCTAGTCAAATTTTGTAATCTACTAAAAAGATGTTATAAGAGCAACCACCACATAATAGCACATTCCCAAATAGCCTTGTTAAAGGGGTCCAAAGAATTAAGTGTATGCCTTTGAAAGATGAAATAAAGTTGTATTTTAGGCAATTTATCTTAAATAAAGGCAACATTTGCAGCCAACAGGCCCTCAAAGGTACATACAATTCCATTTTTATTAATCAATATAACCAAACAGTACTCTTTTTTGGACAGCTTTTTCGTTTTCCCTTTCTGTGTCTTATTTGTGATCGGTGGTCACAAATTTGGACAATTTATTTTTCATATGGTTATAGTATTTTTAACATTATTTATTCTTATTAAAAAATTTTAGGCTCTTATCATGGTTCAAAAGGTTAAGATTAATTCTAAATATATATATATTAAGAATACATAACTTTAATTAATAAGTTAGAGATTTGAATCTTATCTCTCATAAGTTCTTGAACTAAAAAAAACATTATTTTGATTTAAATGTCATTTAAAAAGATTTAGTCTATGAAGTTTTAATTTTTTTTTAAAAAAAAAAATAGACCATAATGATTTAGTCTCTTGTATCAAACATAATGAAAATTGTAATTCATATGAAATGATTAATTTCACAACAACTAAATTTTGGTATCAATAAGAATGCAAATGGTATCGTACCAATGTTTTCAAGAGAGAATATTTAGTTCAAGAGCACACATTTCTTTATTTATTTATTTTAACTGCATGTATAAGTAACTTCAGCTGTTGATTTGTCAAATAAAAATAATAAAAAAAGGAAACAGATCTCTATTTGTGTCCTGTATGAATTGATGAACATAGGGATAATTACGAATGTTTTTTTTGGATACATCATCATTGACGTGAATTTGAAATAACAAAATAAAGAAACCCAAAGAAATAATTGAGATGAAACAATAAGATATAATGGTTTAATTAAGGGACATATTAGGACAGAACCTGGAGAGTTTTGTGGAGCAGAGTTAGAGATTACAGTCCAGGAATAGGGATATAGGGTATGATATATAAAAATATATATGTTGAAAATAGAATAAAGGCTAGGGGAGGGCTTTTTATCCATATATAATTGAACATCAACAACAATAATAATAACTGTAATAATGTGCATCTGCAGTGATCTCACATATAGCGTAAGTGATAAAAGTTTGAATGAATTGATTTCCAAGGGGCCCCCACTCTCTGATCATTATTTAGTTTTGTTAGGTTTGAATCATCATAATTCAGAAATCCTTCCTTTTTAATTCCCCTTTCCCTCTCCCTTCCGTTCTCCACTTTGTTCTTTTTTTCTTTCGTTACTTCAAAATCACATTGCGTAAGCCCTCTCTCAACTCATGCATTATTATTCTATACGTCAATTTCATTGTTAACTCTTTTCTCTCTTTCTTTTTCAGAAAATGAGCAAGAGATCCCGAAGTAGCGAGGCGGAGGTGGAGTTGAGAGTGAACTTGAACCAGTCACCAGCCACGTCATCTTCGTCTTCATCGGTCAGCACATTTGGAGGGTCGCAGATATCGGTGGGGAATTCGTGCTTGTCGTCATGGGAGAGAGAAGAAGATGTTGGATTGGAAGAGATAATAACAAGATCGATGATGCTCGTAGGATGTCCGGGGTGTTTCATGTACGTGATGTTGACAGACAAGAGCTCCCAATGCCCAAAATGCAAGAACAATGTGTTTCTTGATTTCTTCAAGCAACAACCAAATCATGCCTAGCTTAGCCCACTTATATCCAATTATTATTATTTTTGGTACTCTTTTTCCAATTCTCATCATATTTCTTAACTTAATCTAGGCTAAGCTAAGCTGCATCCTTTTCATTATTATTCCGTTTCGTTGGTGTGGGTTCTTATATTATATATATATATATATATATATATATATATATAATATAACGTTGTCCACTATGAAACCTAGGATTATTAACCTTTTTTCTGTATGAATTGGCTGAAATTTCCAAAGATTTCTCTCTCATCCATATGTTCTTGTCTTGCCGTCGTTGTGTCATTAATTAACATGCAAACTGTTTCTGTGTTTTCAGTTTCACATATGTGTGGATAATGGAATCCATACACGTTATTCGAGAACAAATCTCACTCAAAAATTTCGTTACAATGTAATGAAAAGTTTTGAATGGTTAGATGTATGAGAAAAAAGCAACAAATGATTATTACAAGTATTCAAATTTTTAATTATACATCCAAGATATATTTAGAACATAGTATCACTCTCACATTTAATAATTTTGTGTGTTTAGAATCTTCACTTAGATATTATATTGAACAAATTATTTTTCTGTCATTTTCAAAATCTGAAACTTTTTTTTAAAAAAAAAAAAATTATAAGCTAAATTTCCATAAACCATAACTAAAGCTCTACAAATTAAATTTTGATTTTTTTTTTTTTTGTTTAATCAGAAGCCAATTATATCTCTTTAATTCTAGTTACTTTTCATCTAAAATTTTTTTATTCCATTCATTGAGAATCCCACGTCAAAATCGAAAAAATCAAAATGATCTCACATTCTTTATAAGATAGATGAGCAACTTTTCTTATTGCTAATTAATTTTGAAATGGAATCCCATTTCATTAAATATTATATTGTTGTTGAATTGGTGTGGTATAATTTTAGTACAACATTGCATCCATAATTGTTTCTTCTTTTTCGGGTAGGTAAATAAAAATAAAAAAAACTATGAATTATAAATTGAAAATTTTAAAATTTTAAAATTTAATCCATCTCTCATTAATTAACTACATACAGTTTCTTCCTGGTTGATGAGTGAATTTGTGGTGATGAAGAAAAATATTCCATCTCCTCCCACACACATATAATTTAAATTACATAAAATTATGAGAAATATTCCCATTTATGTATATATATATATATATATATATAAACTCATATTAACCATTTTTATCTTATAAAAGAAATTAAAAATCTCTGTATTGAATTAGAAGGAAGAAGGTGGTTGAAGTGTAACAATCAACAAGGAAAGACTCTAGAAACCATATGAAAGTAACTTGACTCGATCAATGATCCATGGTAGATAATAATATAGCCAGTCAATTGAAATAGAAAAATAATCTTTTTCTTATTTTCATTTTTAAATAATCTGCAGAAGGAGAAATCGTATTTAAGTTTCAAGAAAAATAATTGAAAGATGCTTGTTATTTATTTAAAAAAAACAAAATGTAGTGAGGAGAGAGAAGGTAAAAAAGCGAGTGTATTTATTAATGGAACAGAAAGCAATGAATGTTACCTCCGAGAAGGAGAGGGAGCATGAGTTTGTGTTTTAACAGTCTGCCATTTTACCTGTTACCTCTGAGCTAGACCGTTAAATTCTAACCACCACTCTGACAATTGATAGTTTTCACACAATTTTTTTTTTTTTTTAAAAAAATTTGTTTAATTTTAATTTATGTATTTTTAAATATCTAATTTTAATAATAATAAAAAAAAAAAGATTATTGATTTGTCCGTGCGTAAGCAAAATATATGTGAGTATGATAAAACGATGATAAACATTTAATATCAAATAATAACTAACAAAAAGCAGGTGAAATTCGACATTGAAGAGAGTATTCAATATCAGTTGAAAACCATATCGAAGATAATTGGCATGGAAATCTTAGTCATCTATAATGTTGATTTAAAACTAACATTAAAGCCAACCGACATTGAAGATCTTTTATAACACGATCTTCAATGTCGCTTTTCAACCCACATTGTACCTTTGTAATGCAGTTTTAACCGACATTAAAACTTAGTTTTGTAGTAATGAATGAAAACCCTCAAAAAAGACCATTTAATAATAGATAATTATCGATAAATAATTTGATAATTATCGAAAATATATGACCTTTAAAAAATTAATAATTTTTTAAGGTTAACCAACCTTTAAAAAACAATACTTTTCTAACATCGGTAAACTTTTGAAAAAGTATTTTCAACGGGATCTATTTCGACACTTTTCAAAGATTGAGATAATCTTTGAAAAAAGATGTATCGAAAGTCTATTAAATGTTTTTTTTCAAAGGTTGTGACCTTCGAAAATGGTCAACTTTCTTGTGGTGAACTTATGAGCCTTTAGAATCCATATTAGTTAAAACTTGAGAGTAATTTTAAATCACTGATTGACCCAAAAGCTTAAGCTGGTGGGTGAAGGCGAATTTAAGGCGAAATATGTAGAAGAGTCAACAATCAATATCATTGGGAAGAAAATAACAATACAGGGACTTGAATTTAAGTTGGAGAGAAAATTTGAATTAATTGTAGCAGTCGAATTAGCATTAAGCATAGAGTTGCTTGACTTTGGAGCATCGGAAGCTATCGATCATTCAAAACAGACAAGATACAGAAGCAGTATTGGTAGCGAGTAATGTTACTGAATCAGAAGAGAGAAAATAGTCGCAATTAATGACAAAAGTTGCACAAGGATGATTTGTGTCATCACTGCAACATAAGAATCGTTTAGTCCCATGAGAAAAGTCATGATGTGTTATGAATCAAGATGAGTAAGAAAAGGTTTCAAACTCCCCAGACTCGTTTGCTGGTCAAAATTCATTCAGATCCTGCCAAATGGTTTTGAGCTTTGTGTAATGTGTTTCAATCGTCATATTTCCTTGTCGAAGAGTAACAAATTGCTTTCGCAATTGATAGATGCTAGGACCATTGGACTGCTTGAATCTCTCACGTAATTCATCCCAAACGTCCTTAACTGAGCCTGTGTAAACAATGCTTGCGGCGATTTCCTTCAACACAGAATTCAGGATCCAAGATATAGATGTAAGCATCAAACAAAACTCCATTAATCGGTTTCTTGATCTTTTCAATAAGAAATCCAGCCTTATTTCGTCCTGATATGGCCATTAACATGGCATGACACCATGAAGAATAGTTGACGACACCAATTAAAGACTACGCAACAATGGCGGAAGTCGGATCTACAGAGTGGTGAAGAAAATAGGGATTTAGTTGAACATCAATTTGAGAAGTTGCAGCAATGATTGGATTGAGGTTTCCATGACTACTGACAGTTTTCTCCATCGATGAAGAATTGGAAGACTCAACTGTGTTGTCTGCCATGGATTTAGGTTGAAAATGATGAAGAGTAGAGATGAAATCGCGAAAAAAAAAAAAAGAAAAAAAAACACAAGGTGAGAGTGCAAAAGAAAGTTAATTATCTCTCCAATACCATTTTGTAAATAATGGCAAAAGTCCACAAGTAAAAGGAGTGTTAGATGATATATAATTAAATTTACTTTCACCTACTAACTTAAACTTTTAGGTCAATTGATGATTTAAGATAGTACAATAGTAGGTGGTTTAGGGAGGTCCTATATTCAAACTCATGCAAAGTTTGTTTCCTCTCCAATTAATATTGATTTTCATTTGTCGGGTCTTCTCTTTATTCATTAGCTTAAACTTTTTGGTCAATGAGTAATTTAAGAAGTAAAATTCGAAGTATCAAAGATGAATTAAAATATCCAACTATAAAAAAATGACGAAATATCCCACAATAAGAAAAAGGACGTTAGTGTATATATATGTTAAACATTTAATAATCTCTCATGCAATTGAGAAAGATATTATGATAACATGTAATAATCTATCGTACAATTGAGAAAGTTTTCTTTATTGATTAAAAAGCTAAAATACAAGCCTATTTATAAAGAAAAGTTTAACACCCTAGGTAACCATAATATAACCAAAATACCCACAAATAACAAAGTAGAATATTACTCGTTATTTCAATTGGTTTTTTATTTTTTAATTTATTAATATTTCATTACAAATTTTGAAAATATATTCACATATTAATGGCATGAAAATTATTATTATTAATTTGTAATTTTTAGTTTTGATAGATTAAATTTAAGATTTATTTAAAATATCCAGATTAAATTAAAATTAGACATTTAAAAATACAGAATTAAAATCAAATATAATGAAAAAAAAAAGATATTATAACAGATTTATATTTACTCTTCTAAATGCCAATAAATGAATACTATATTTACAGAGATCTGCAAAATTCCACTTTTTGTTCTTACGAACTTCCAAAATTTCCATTATTATTTACTATGATGAATAGACATCAAAACTCAAGCCGGGTGTTGTAACAAGTTTAATAATAGTATATATTGAAATTGAAGTTGTCCCAAATATATATATATTGAAAATAAATTTATAATGAGTAACTCTGTGGGAGAAAAAAAGATAGATATAATATAATTATAAAATTATTGCTGGGTTTTGTGTTTTTAAAGTAAATTATGACTGAATTTTGATGTGTATGTCATTAAATGAGGGAAGTCTAGAATCGTGAGTGCCGTAGTTTGTCTGCAAGAAATGGTTGGTATTGCATCTACCTCTTTATTACAGTTATTTTCTATCGGACCACCTCTCGTGATACTAATAATTTAATTCAGTAATTATTTATCTAATAAGTTTTATGCACCTATATTTTGACCATAATTATTTTCTGAAATTTTGTTCGAATATTTAAAAATAAATTGAACCTTTAATAAAATAAAATGAAGGTTAAGAGGGGCCAAAAAGAAGGTTCCAAAAGTTTCAATTTAAACCACTATTAATGATATATTCTTCAAAAAGAAAAGCAATAAGTTGTTTTTATTAGAGGAAAATAAATAATTAGGTTTTTTAAAAAAAAAAAAAAAAATTTACGAGTTTCTGTTGAAGATCATAATGTTTATAACTTATAAAATATCTAAACGACTACTTTGATTGTTATTTTCATGTTGTGAGGAAAAGGTATTAGACCAAATCTTCTGCATCCCTAAGTTGAGAGAACATTTTCAAAGGAACAAAATTTCTATTTAATATGATTTCCAAAAACTTTTTATTACAATCCTAAGATGGTTATTTATAGCATTATAAGAAAATAAGACAATTAACTAATTAATTCTAAGATATTAATTAAACCCTCATTCATTTAAATTTTAAAAACTAAACAAATATTCAACTAAAAAATCTACTAAATATCTCATAATTCTTCTTGAGCATAATCACAATTGGTTTTAAGATAGATTAATAAGTTATCTGATAGTTTCAATCTACATTTTTCCAAATGTACCTCGTTAGTGAAGATAAAATTATCTAATAATAAACTTAAGATAGCATGATGGAAAAATTAAAAGGATATTGTCCTTTTAGAAACTATTTAGGAAAATATTGTTGTTTTTTTTTTTAAATAAGTCGAGGGTTGAAAATTCGACCTAGATAGGTCGAATTTTGAACCCTCGACCTTCCTTTCATTTATACGTCGAACTTTGAATGCTCGACCTTGCCCTTCCTAATATTATTATTGAGTCTGTTTAATTATCATTCCGGAGACCTTCCTCTATCAAAAGATCGTATTTCTAAATTTTCATAAAGTCCCCCTGGAATTCTTTCCAAAGCTTGTTGAATAATTTTTACAGATTATGTTATCTCAGTGACTAAATAACAAGCTAATGAATCTCCTTCTTTTTGCCACTGAACTTCCCAATCAAATTCGAGAGCGAGATTATGAGAGAGAGCGAGAGTTTGAGAGAGCGAGATTTTGAGCGAGAGCGAGAATACCGTACAAATTTCCTTTTTTTTCTTTTTTAATTATTACACATTCCACCTTCTTCTTTATTTCTTCCTTTCTTTTTTTTTAATTTTCCATTTTATAAAAACAATTTCTAAAAATATTTTATTATTTTATTTAAACTCTAAAAAGAATAAATTAAAAAAAATAATAACTCATAAAAATAAAAAAATGTAAATTAAATATCTCATTTATATAAAAATAATTACAAAAATCAATGTGTCCCACAAGGTGGACGTCGTTGATTTCAAACTGGTTGTCGTCGTCGACTTCGAACTTGAGGTTGCTCGAGTTCTTCTTGATGTTGCTATGGTACCTCTGTAGGCGCTTCATAATATAAATATTCATTATGCTCTCCACGACCCCGACCATGTTCATGCACGTATGAAGACGAAGGACCAGCCTCTGAGTCATAATGTCCTGAACCAAATGCTGGCATCATCATCATCGGACTAACATAATCAGTTTGACTCTACGTCTGCATCATAGGGGGCAACTCTTCCACATTATGTGTAACCTCATCAAACTCATCCTCTTCCCGAACAGGTCCTCTACGTCTAGGAGCTGGTGGAGGAACAATAGGTATATTGTACATATAATGAATTTCCTCCATATAGCTTTGGTTGTCACTACATATAACAAGAACCTGGTTCGGATCATTCGCAACCTCACGGAGTCTACTGTTGTTCGATCTCTGTGAATTATAAAACAATTAGACAATATTTAAAATAAATTTAAATTAAAAAAAATTAAATAATATTCATTCATTTACCAGATGACCCATAGCTGCTCCCGGACGAGTGACGTAGCGCCTTGTGATATTATTATGCCAATGAATATATTCTGGAATGACATTTGTGTCAAACTGTTCAAGAGAAACCCTCACTACAATAAACCTTGCACGATAGTGCCATCGCACTACCAAATGTGCAACTTTTTCGGACGAATCTTCAGTTCTTAGGTCAATATCATGTAGTACGAGTTCAGTATTACAAGGCGATGGGACATCCTGCTGAAAACCGAATTTGTCTCATCACCCTGTCAGGAAGATGTCACTCACCAATGTGAAAACATATGAGAGGACTCATCGTCTGCCATATGTTTTGATCATTCGTACAAAAATTAGAAAAAGTATGCATAATAATTTTGTACGGCTCCCAAATAACCTGAAACACAAAATATTATATTAGAGAATATTAAAGACAAATACAATAAAAATGTGAATAAAATAATCAATTAGGTTTAGTGTAATGTACCTGTTCAGGTTGAAGCAGATCAAACATGTATCTATACTGGCTGACTACATGTGTGGTTGTCCTAATCACACAAAATTTGTCTATCCACCTAAATTTTTAAATTGATAATTTAGAATTTAAATTAACTAGATCAGTGATATAAAAATTAAATTGAATTAAAACAACATACCCAGAACCGTAGGCTCGTTCAACTAATTGAGCGTCATTAGCATGATGTAGCTGTGGAGCCATTGGAAGAAATCGCTCCCAAGCCCATAGTTGCAAAAGTATGAGAGACTCAACTATCTCTCGAACCTCAGGTCTTGTTGCTTTGCATAGTTGTCTATACAACCATGCCAAGCATGCTCCACCCCACGAATACCACCCCGCATCATGGAGGTTAGATAACAGTGGCAGGAACATCAAGTGAACAAAATGACTTAATTTATCTGAAAACAGACTTCCACCCATCATTTGTAGTATAAATGCTCGTACATATCTTATGACGGTTTCCTCGTCTGCATCATCTGTGAGCTCACGAAATTGTGTTCCTAACCATATTAAACTTAACCTCGATCCTTTAATCTTGTCGGCAGATGGGGTCGCACCGAGGTACAGTTGACAAACTTCTAACCAGTCATCGTACATCAATTCGATGACCGGCTCACCGTCAACAGGTAACTCCAACAACACTTCTATGTCTTGTAGAGTGATAGTGCACTCTCCAACAAACATATGGAATGTATGCGTCTCGAGCCTCCATCTCTCAATCAAGGCCGTGATCAGATACCAGTCCAACTGAATAAATCGTAATCTGGCAACCCCATAGAATTAGATGTATGTAGTAGCGGTAGTATTCGAGGGTGGAGCGGGATAGTACGCTGGAGAACTGCCTCTCGACGTCTGCAAGATATTTCTCCAGTAGTACGATCTCCGCCATACAACATATGATCGATGAATTTACTGGTCATATAAAACATCGGATCAACAAGTCCTATCTGAATCCTCCATCATGTGCTTGAGTCCATTGCTCTAAACTAATGTTGTCAAAAAACTAGACAGCTCCGGTTTATTCCTTTGATATCTTCAATTGCTTTGTTGAACTTTCGAATTTGAAATTGACACCCGGCACGATAAACATAATTTTTCAATGAATTAAATTTATACTTTTTATTGAAGTTGCTGATGATATGTCGTAAGCAGAAACAATGGTGACATTTCGGTCCCGTCAACCATTTTGCTGGGTTGTTCACTGCTGCAATTATACTAGCATGTCATCTGAAATTAAACACACCTCTTCATGTGTTACAATTTCTCTCAAGTGTTTCATACTTAGTGATCTCGAACAAGCCATCATACCAAGCGGTATTGTTCATGTAACAAGTGGCAAGCATTCGGGCATTCCATTACTCGCATTTTATGGTCGTTTGCTCACATTTTAACCTGAACTACGAAGATTTTATTGAGGACTACAACAAATTGTCAACGTATGCTGAATGTTACTCTCCTCAATTTCAACCTGTACCACATGAAGATTACTGGATCACGCACCTAATATGCCTGTCTTACATCCTGTCCATCGTTGTTGAGAAGACCTTTAGACCGAAAAGTTTACGTTATCACAACGAGATGGATTGGATAGAACCAGCCACTCGACAACAATGTGGATTTTGTAACCAGTTAGGACATTAATCGAAAGAAGTGTCCTTCGTTACTAAGACGGGCTCAGATAGTTAGGGATTGAATAATAAATAATTTTTATTTATATATATTCATTTATTGTATATTCATATTTTTATTATAATTTATTGTATATTCAATTTTTGTTATAATAATCTACTGTATATTCAATTTTTTTTTTTGTTATCAATAATGTTTTACATTATATAATAATCTAATATATCAATTTATTAGTATAATAATCTAATATATTCAATTTCTTCAATTTGTTGTCTAATGATCATTCAATTATAATCTAATGATTATTCAATTATAGTATGATTATTAGCTCTTTTTTCTCTTTTTTTATATATATTTCTATGAAAAGTTGAAATAAAGTGAAGAATCTCGCTCTCTCCTAAGATCTTGCTCTCTTAGTCTCGCTCTCTCCTAAGATCTCTCTCTCTCTCAATATCTCGCGCTCTCTATTATTGTTGTTATTTTTTCATTAATAACTACTAGTTTTCATTTCTTCTGGAACAATCACAAACACTTTTTTTTATTATGGATCTACTACCAGAAATTTAATGCGTAATCTTAGCATTCAATGTGTATTCCTGAATAATCTCATTTTTCAATATTCAACCATTTCATTTTACCAAGTTCAATGTTAGTCAGATTAGTCAATATAAACTAAATCTCGCTCTCTCCAACATTCTCGTTTTGAATCTCGCTCTCTCTTAAAATCTTGTTCAACATCTCGCTCTCTCCTACTATCTCGCTTTGAATCTCGCACTCTCCTTAATCTGCTTCAGCCCACTTATCTCCTTAATTTCTTTGAAGTTTCGACGTGTGTATAACATTCGACAACCTAATATATAAAATTTTGTTCGTAGACAAAGCTAATTCGGAATTATCTTTCATTCCAAGGCATAACTTGTATCCATGCACTTCATATTCGCCTGGAGTTCGTTCCCAGAAATATAGCCATCCCCACCCCCCTCACGTCAATCCTACAAGCCTCCGTCTAATTCGAAATGATAATAAAATGCATAGGTTGTTAGAAGCAGCTCGAGTATACATATACATATAGTATACCATCTCATTACTTTATTTCCTCTATGAGGGAAAAGAAAAGTAATAAATCTGCAATCTCGAGGGTGGATGTGTGTCGAAACTTCAACCTTCGACAACCTAAGCGAGATTCGCAAGATTTCTATTGTCGAGGGTTGAAGTTTCGGCCTATGTATTGTTTACAAGTTTTTCTTTGTTCGTCGAGTTCTCAACGTTCAACCTCTAGCCTCGAACTCTCAAAACAACAATATTTCTCTAATAAGTTTCAAAACAACAATATTTCTCTAATAGGTTTTGAAAACAACAATATTAATATTAAAGATCCATAGCATGATACTTAATGAATTTTCTTAAATCTAGATGAGAAATCATTATTCTAGCAAAACTCAATAAAATTCTTGGTTTATGTCAATTATTTCAGAGGAAATGGTACCTATAATTACATTGTCCACACAGAGTGCAATACACCTATAAAGTATGAATAACATGTGTATTTTTAAGAGAAGAATTATGTTTATGTTTCCTTTTCTTTTCCTTTTTAGAGAGAGTGTTGGTGAAAATTTATTTATTTTAAATAAAAGAAAAGGAAAGTGGAGAATATCCCACATTGGTTAGAACAATAAAGAGATGCCTCCTTATTTACTGATGTGTTTGTAACATGCGATGAAATCTATGAGATTATAACACTTTGTTTTATCTTGCATAACCCAAGTGCGTGAAACTAAAAATATGATCTTAATGCAAATTTGAAATGTTCAAACAAAGGGTTGATTTGGCAATTGCATCGGTATTTATAGGCGTCTGACGATGTCAAAGTGTAAGAAGAGAGTTACGATCAATTATTTCTTGCGTTGATCATGATTCTTGCATTCGCTTTGGCTTGCCCCCACGGGTGTCATGTGGACATCCAACNCATGATTCTTGCATTCGCTTTGGCTTGCCCCCACGGGTGTCATGTGGACATCCAACTACAAACCAGTTCCGATCTCCACGTCTTTTTTTTTTATATATATTTAGGGAGATTAATGAATTTTAAAAAATTTTATATTCACAAAACTTTTTCTCCCCACCTCAAATTTAGAGAGCAGCAAGGTCCTCATTGCTGAAGAAGCGAATTATGCGATATGGAATTAGAAAGTATTTGTAAAAGAAGTTTGACGTAAAGCTTGCATACTTACTAAATTCTAGAAATAATTTCAAAGGAAAAAAAAATCCAAAAACTTAATATTGATGTCAGTCTAGGCATTAGTGTTAGAGCATAATTTCATCATTGAGGTCATTATTGGCAAAAAAAAAAAAAACGCAATAGAAAATTAATAGGTGATCAAAAGTATATGTGTGATGCACGCAAAAGGAAAGGCACAAAAGACAGACAAAATTCCATCGAATTTAGATTCATCTATTGGGGCAATGATACAAGAGAGTGAAAGTGAAATAAGCTACAATAAAAAAAATAAAAATAAAAGAAAACGAAGAAGGACACTACCCCCAAATTTAGTTTTCTCCTGCATCGTTGTTGCTATCTCGCGGTGGATTTTCATTGGAAAACTGCAACAATTCTGAAGATGCGGGGGAATAGGTGGCACCATCACTAGGCGAGCAACGACATTTTGAAAGAATTTGATCATATAATTAAATTGGTTGTGTTGTCTTTACGTCAATTTTCGTATGAAGTCACACATTATGCTCTATTGGTCTCAAACAAACTCCTTCAACTCGTTTTTTAGTCTAACGGGTTCGTCTTGTTGTCACCTTATCTTGTTCATTTGCATTTGAGGTGATTATTGTTGCCGCGACAGGTCGTCGATACCCCCTAAGATTTGTTCTCGGAGGTCATCGTGAAGGAATCTATACCATTCTTTTTCAGGGTCGATCCCTTCAGATTCATTTGCTTGGTTGTGTTATGTTTCTTCACCAGGCTGATGCTCACTATCCTCACCAATTCCTGAGCCAACACCTGTTTCAATCCTAAGCGATGGCAGGCTTGGGTCATCAGTAGTGATGCATGAAGGGCTATCTAATTTAGGAGAAGATGGTGGACTTGGTACTTTGGATGCAAGAGGAAGGACAGGAAGAGTTCATTTTCAGGAGCTGGTGTTGTCTTTTCAAGTGATGGAGGGCATTCATTGAGATCAATGCTCAGCTTGAGAGATTCAAGGTCCGGCTGAGGTGGTGGAGATATTTCTGTTTGGGGCGAGGGTAGCACTCTTTCTTCAACCTTTGATGCGATAACAACTTTTCTTTTATTTCGCGATGAGGCTTTTGGGGTCGTTTGAGGATGAGGTTGCCACTTCTTTTGGGGTTTAGGTTGGATGTCTACTTGTGCTGGAAACCTCATTAGGTGAAGGAGGGAATCGCTCGTCAGTGTACTTTTCATTGCCACATCCTTTTCTTCTTTAAACCATCCTTGTACTACGCAGAGCTCAACGATGAGTGAAAGGAAGAATAGCTACTCACTTGGTCTAGAGAATAATGACCAAATTTGATCTGCGATCAAATGACCAATGTTGATAGAGATTAGCCACATGATACAAAAAATGGTCATCACTCTTTCTCTTGAGACCAAGCGGTCATGAGTTGTGGGGAGTAGCTTTCTTTTGACAAAGTATAACCACACGTTTGCTTCTGGCATTAGGTTGTGTGGTGACAATGTCTTGACATCTTTTGTTGAGATGCTCCATTTCGTCCAAGACAGTGCTACGACCTTCAACGCCTCTTTTTGCTCCTGGATGTTGGACTTTTAATTATTCTATTTCCTTCGGCATCAGGAATGTCCTCCAAATTATACAAGTGATTAATCTTCTTAACGTCGAATCCACTTGTAACTTCCCTAACATCTGCTCTATATTGCCTAGAGTGAGGCTTCTCTTCATAGAACACGGTCACTACAGATGACTTGGCTATTTTATCCCCTTCACAAAAATTGAAGGAACTATTATACAAGAGTACCTATGAGCGGAAGCAGATCTTTCCAATTCATTGTGATAGAATTTTCACATATACATTCAAACATACAGATATGCATTGATAACACTAAATTACTAGCATGCTTAAAGGATAAAAACAAGAGACCAAGAGAACATACCAGTTGAAGACTTTTCTTCACATGAAATCTCGCTCTCTTCATGAACGACCTCTCGCTTTCACTAGACCAGCAAGTAATCGTCCAACAACACCTCGGTCATCTACACGAATAGCTTCGCACGAACAATAAGCAACGGAGACGACACCACCACTCGGAGTCCTCAGTATTCTCAGAGTGAGAATCCAAAGGGTGGGCTTTAATGGAATTGGTAGAGGTGAGGAGGAAAGACAATCATGTACTATCAAGCAAGTGGGAGAATAGAAAGACTATCGTATAGTCGGGTGCTTAATCGTTTAGTGCACGGTACACGATCATTTAGTAAAAACTAGACGATCGTCTATATGATCGTTTAGATCAGCTTAAGCACTAAGCGATCATTTAGTAAATGGTAAGCGGTCGTTTAGGAAAGTATGGGCACGGGTGTGCGATCGTTTAATGAACGGTAGGCTATCGTATAGGCTCTTAAACACTATGGGATCAAATGCTTATCACACTGTGAGCAATTATGCATGTCACTTGCAAAATGAAAACTATTTTTATTTTATTCTTCAGTTATTAGAACTTAATGGAACTTCCCACTAACACACGAATTCGGAGAAAACGCTGGCCAATTATCTCATAACCGTCCAATTAATAAAATAATAAATATAATCATATTATATTCATAACCTATAGTTTGATATCATATATCAACTATAATGTTTTCTTATTTACTTGATATAAATCATATTTATATCCAATTTCCTCCAAAATAATGTATCTCATACATTAAGTCAATCATATCATATATAATTAACCAGATCACTTATATCATATATAATTGAACTCTCTCTTGTCAATTTAAACATTTCAAACCGACCCAAAAACTGATTCTCAACTTGTATCCAAGCTACCAAGGGGACCTTATGAACCTATGGCTTGAAGTTCCAACGGTACGTGAATAGCTGACTAAACTCTTTAGCTACGAGATCCACCATACGTTAACTGCCAGACATTTCACTAAAGATCGATAATTGAACTCTTTTTACCATAGATATATTTCTATGTCCATCGAATATAACCAATCATGAGTACGATAACCTTTCACAGATGCTCGTAAGTACAGCTAGACCAATTTATCGTTTTGCCCTTGTAGTTACATCTTACTCCTTAAGTACCATTGATCCCTCTAATGAACAATACAACATAGTCCAACTATGTGTGAACACCTCTCGTGCTATGAGAAGGTGTGTAGTGCCACATCATTCAAACCCTAGGATCAGCCTTAAGGGAGCTATCTATCTACTTACCTCTACTTCAGGGAAGGAGCGAATTCCATTTTGTGTAGCTGAGTTTCCAACTTCCAAATCAGACGAATCCCTAAAGTGGTAGATTTTAGTCGGCGGCCCGGCTACTCACACCCATGCAAATCAAAGGACCGCCCTTAATGGCAGAAGTTTCCAACTCACTCAAAATTGAGGCCATGTTACATATGGTCATCCTAGTGAAGTGAAGTCTCTGTCATGAACGATGTTATATAATGAGACATTAACACTTCATGGTCAGATCTTATACAAACTCTTTGTATAGGACGCCCCCGCTCGCATGTCCCCTACACGAATGATCAGAATCAGGCCATCTGTGACAAGTCACAACATTTGTAATTATTCCACAAAGCGGACAGCATCCGTAGCGTTACTAGGATAAGGTTTCCCTCTTATATCCATATACTACAAACCATTTTATTTATCACTTAAGACATGATCCACTTGTATGTCACTACATACATGCTTAAGTTACATAAAGACAACAAGGGATTTTAGTTTTTTGGTTTGTAGTAAAGCAAATAAAACATCCAAATGTGCAAAATCAAAAAGTGAAGTAAATATCATATATTATACATCACAAGCATTCGTAAAAACTGTTTACAAACTACAAGACACGAGACTTTAGGGTATCAATCCCAACAATCTCCCACTTGTCCTAAAGTGAAGTGCGGTGTACAAAACAATAAACTAGGGTACTAAGGCCCAGTACAATAAAATCTCCCACTTGCCTCAGTCTGCCGCAGACTGTCCCGTAGATTCATGCTTTGAAGGTGACCCTCAAACACTGTAGCAGTGAGAGCCTTCATAAACAGGTCAGCAACATTGTGCTCCAAAGCAATGTTCGTGACGATCATGTCCCCTCGATGCACTGTCTCACGGATCAGGTGATACTTCCGCTCTATGTGTTAGCCACGCCTGTGACTCCTAGGCTCCTTAGAGTTTGCCACAACACCATTATTGTCACAATAAAGGGTTATTGGC
This sequence comes from Benincasa hispida, assembly GCF_009727055.1. Classification (NCBI taxonomy): domain Eukaryota; kingdom Viridiplantae; phylum Streptophyta; class Magnoliopsida; order Cucurbitales; family Cucurbitaceae; genus Benincasa; species Benincasa hispida. The sequence continues at coordinate 3,953,026 of NC_052358.1, forward strand.
CTAGACATATCTGGAACAACTTCCAGTTCTGTCAAGAACTTCCTAAACTATACAGCCTTCTTAACAGTTTTGCAAGCCGCTACGTACTCTGTCTCTATAGTGGAGTTGGCGATGCACACCTGCTTAGTCTTTCGCCACAATACAACTCCTCCGTTAAGAGTAAAGACTGACTCTGAAGTGGGCTTGCAAGAGTCCTTATCAGTCTGAAAGTCAAAATCTATGTATCTAGTAAGGATTAAATCCCTAGATCCATACACGAGCATGTAGTCCCTCGTTCTCCGAAGATACTTGAGGATGTTCTTCACTGCTGTCCAGTGACCCTGGCCTGGGTGGTTATACACAGTTATTATGGCAAAGTGGATAAAATAAAAAATAGTTATTCAAATTCATTCAACGAAACGCTCTATCAGTTTTTCGATCGAGTGACTACACGATAAGGATCGAGTTTGCTATATGATAGTACTCGTTTCTACACAATCGAGTGTTGAGTCTATGCGATAGACTTCCTTCTTCTACACGATAGTGTTGTCTATTACTCGATCATTGCCTCTTCCTCCATTTCTCTTTCCCTCTATCCAAAATAAGCCAGAGCCCACAACTTCTGGATTCTCACACCGAGAATACCAAGCTAATCTTGTGGTAGTGTCCGATATTGTACGAGGATTGAGTTTTACTCGTTGTTGGTGTTCGAGGGAGTTCGAGTTTTTGTTCGTTGCATTCGAGTTTGATCGAGGGAAACACTTGAAGAAAAATTCTTCAAAGGTATTGTTTTCTTGATCCTTTCCATTTAATTCTGAAGCATGTTGTAATTTATCTTTAATGCATAATCATTTTTGTATGACTATGAATGTTTGAGTTCTTTCACAATGGAGTTTGGAACGATCTTCTCCGCTCAAATGTCCTCTATAATTAGAGTTCCTTCACAAAGTACCCCTAAAGGAATTCAAAGCAATCTCATGACCTCTCCAAGTCTTGTCGTAACTTACACGTGATGCCTTTTTATATAGCTAATAACATTACATGGACGACATGGAATCTTGTCATTCATTTTAAAAAAGGACTTTGTACACTTAGCAACAATCTAAGATGTTGCTTGCCTATGATCTTTTTTAACAATGTCGACAGCACATTGGTGGGTATTTGTAAATTTATAGACCATCCACACCCCACTTTTCTCATACACCGATGCACATAGATACCAACCATATGACAAATCCTTACACTAAATATCAAATGATGTACAATTTGACCTAATCATAGTAAGTTCAAAATTATTATTAAGAGCAAGCAAATAAAAAGCTTTTTTTAATACAGGTTTGCTCCTAAAAAGTGAGCATTCTTTAATGGAAATTTCATATTGAAAGGATTCAAAAGCTTCAAAATCAATTATGTCGATATTATGATCTAACTGTTGGACAGAACACTCTATTCCCGCTAACTCTCTATTCAAATACACTGTATTTCCAGAAGTACTAGATGATACAGTGTCAACAACTACACATAAATCATTATAAGGGTATTTTGATAAAACTAACATAAGACACAAAACATTCTTTGAAGAAATCCTATGAAGGGACCTTGAGCGAAAGAGATGGATCGTACCAATTCCCAAAATTTTACATTAAAAAAAAAATTTACAGAAGAAGAGAAAATATACATTTATCCCAGAAGATACAGTATACATCATACAAAAAACAGAGAAATAAAATAGGTTAGAAAATCCTTACCTTTGAAGAATGAACCTTCACGTAAAAACCCTCGATCTCCAAATTGGGCCCCACCACGATGACATCGACGGTATTCTCTGGGTGAGAATCCAAGTGGGTGTGGAGCTCTGGCTATTTTGGATTTGGAGAAGGAATAGAGATTAAGAGAACTTAGAAAGAAAAGGGAGGAAGAAAAAACACACACATCCCTTCTCTGTATTTTGTTTTATTAGAAAAAAGAAGTGTGAAAACCGTTTCCCACTCATGCACATTGTGGAGAGAAATAAGGGGAGGGAGTCGACTCCTCCTCTAAGACTGATTTTTTTTTATTTTTTTACTAAAAAAAATATTAAAATTAATCTTAATAATAAACTTATATATATAACCACTATATCATATAATATATATTAAACTATATGTTATATCAAATATAACATATAACCTATAGTTCAATATTGTATTCAATACAATATAACCTATGGTTTAATTCTCTCATCAAAGATATTTAATATAAATCCAATTTATATTAAATTTAATTATATGAATCCAATTCACATAATTAATATTTGAATCATATTCAAATATTTAATTTCTCTCAATTAAAATACTTAATATTATAATGTATCAAATATATTATATTAATCATATAATATATATAATTAAAAATTAATTAACTATATCATATATAATTAATTCCCTCAATTAATTCGAACAATTCAAATTAATCCAAAAACTTATTCTCATTAAATCTTGTTGAGCTACTTAGGTGACCTCATGGACCTGTAGCTTGAAGCTCTAACAATACATGAATAATTAATTAAACTCTTTAATTAAATTATTCACCATCCGTTAATTGTCAGACACTCCATTAAAGACCGACGGTTGCATTTTTCGCACTATAGATATATTTCTGTATCAATTGGATATAATCAATCAACAGTATAATGACCATTCACAAATTGTTTGTAAGTACAATTGGGCCAAAATTACCGTTTTGCCTAGAGATGTCCATAGGACAGGGCGTGGACGGGGAAGGCTTCCCTATCCCATCCATGCCCCTTATTTCATTCCCCGTCCCCGCGAAATTCCCCATGGGGAATTTGCGGGGATTGGGTTCTTCACGGGAAAAAATTTTCGTTTGTTTTTTTAATATATTCATTTTTAGCAATTTTGTTTATTTTCAATCAAATAAAATTTTATATATTAAATGAGTTATTTCCAATAAATTTTTTCATTCAAATAAAATAATATAAAAAATCATTATAAAAATAATACTATTATATGTGTAAAAATATAATTTAATCCTATAATTTCTAAAAGTTAAAATTTAAATATTACAATATCATAGTCAAGCCTTCCATTTAAATACTACAACATTTATGGCTTAAGGTAGAAAGTCTTAAATATTAAAACAATTTAGAAATGTATTAAAGTATGAAAATGTTGAAATGAAATTAGAAAATAACTAACTTTTTATACCACATTTTTTTATAAAAAGTATATAGATAAAATTGTTATTATTATTATTATAACTATTATAATAATTATTATTATTATAAACTCATCAACTCATATTCTATTTATGTAAACAGAATATGAGTTAATAATAATAATAATACGAAATTATTATTATATAAATATAATTATATATTTATTGGGGCGAGGCGGGGAACCGGGTCGGAGACGGGGACGGGGAATATAATCCTCGTCCCCGTTCCCGTTTAGCCAACAGGGAAAAAATTATCCTTGCTCTCTCTCTCATTTCCCGTCTAATCGGGGATTAATCCCCGCGGGGTAAATGGACATTCCTAGTTTTGCCCCTATAGTTACATCTAACTTCTTATGTATCACCGATCCCTATAATGAACAATAAATCATAGTCTAACTATGACCAAACCTCTCTTAGGCCAAGAAAGGGTGTGGCGCCACATTGTTCAAACCCCGGAATCAATCCTTAAGGGAACAATTTATCTACTTGCCTCGACATTGGGGAAGGAGTGAATTCCTTCTTATGTAGCTGTGTTCTCAACTCTCCAATGAGACGAAACCCTAAAATGGTAGGCTTGTTGAGTCCGTGATCTAGCCACTTTCACTCATACAAATCAAAAGGCCGCCTTCATAGGCAGGAGGAGTTCACAACGCACTCAGGATTCAAGTCATGTTACCTATGGTGATCCTGGTGAAATGTAAGTCTCTATTATGAACATCGTTATATAATGAGACTAAACATTTCGTGATTCGGTCTTATACAAACTTCTTTTTATAGAATATCTCCACTCTCATGTCTCCACATGAATGATTAGGATCAGATCATTTGTAGCACTTTACAATAATTGTAACATCTACAAAGCGGGCCATACTCGTAGTGTCACTAGGATAAGGTATTCAGCCTTATTCATCTACTATAGATTATTTAGGTTATCACTTAAACATGATCCACCTATATGTCTTTACATACATGTTTAAGCTACAAGATAACCTTGGATGTTAGTTTATTAGTTTGTGTTTAATGCAACTAATTTTGAAATAAAATATCATATATTTTATTATATAAATAAAATGTTTGTACAATACAATTACAAACTATAGGACCCTACGAGATTTAGGGCATTAACCCAAACATCCTTATCTTCAACAATTCGAATAGAATCCGAATGTTTGGAACCATCCCAGTAAATTGTCAAACAATACAGAGAGATTGGAAGATGGAAAAAGATTACCTTGAATATAATCAACAAATTGTTGGAATGAAGAATCTAATGGAATATACGCCTTAGCAATAAAATAATCGTGATATTGTGAACTTTCATTCCATATACCATAAAAAATAATCCTTAGTCGTTGTAGAGTTATAGTAAAAATAGAAAGATAGAAACAATGAGTAGTTACTTGTTTGTAGAAAATACGGACTTTTCTTTAGATGTTGATAAAATGAAGAGTATATCTAAAATATTAAAATAATATAATAAGATGATAAGATGATAATGAATAAAATATAATTAAGAAATTCAAAAAATGATAAGTAAACTCCTAATCAAAATCACAAATTTTAATATGAATTTAAAATAATAAAAAATGAAAAAGATAAAGAAAAAGTTGAAGATATATTATAAATTAAAACAAAACGGTGATAAACAAACTAAAGATTGATTAAAATATTGTCGAAAAATGATGAAATTAAATCAAATTTGATATGAAACTGCCAATTCAAATTTCAAAATGGGAGAAAAATCCAACACCTTTATCTTCTAAATCTGTTTGGTTGAAATCTCATAACCGACAATTCCAATGACACTGTATTTTCTATTGAGAATTGATATACGGTCTCATAACCGACGATCCCATATACATTGTATTTCTATTGAGAATTGATACAGGTATAGCAATTACATGGTAATCTAAAAAGTTGTTATCCAACCATACCAAGGACAATTTGGAGATTAAAAAACAAATGTCATGAAAAAAATTTATTTATGTTTTTGACAAAAATCAAGAGAATCCCTCTTTTTTTTTTCAATTTCTCAATAAATGTTACACCCATTAGATATTCTTGTATTGAAAATTCTAATTAGACATTTTTCAAAATCACCTAATAATAATAATAATAATTGTGAGCTATATGTTAGTGTGGATTGGGCTAAGAAAACAGCGGAGCCCAAGTGGAGAACTTGGTGGGAAATATCAAGTGGGACGGAATGTGTTTATCCACTCCAGTAGCTAACATTGCCCACAAATTTATAAATGGGGAATTGTTTTGGGTGTCCAAATAATATTTTATTTTAACATTTATGTCATTAACTTTTAGAATATTATCAATATGTCAACATTTTCAAAAGAAAATCACGTTTTTAGAGATATTATATTTCACTTTTTCTTTATTCCAAAACTGCCCTCATTAAAAAGGTGATTCACGATTTGGTTCAAGTGATTTCATCTTCTTCAGCTTTTTTTTCTTACGCGTTCTCCCTTTCTTTCCTTAAGCGTTTCTCCCTCAATTTCGTCTTTTTTCCTAAATCGCCTTCAATATTATTTTGATTCATTAGTTTTCTTCATTGTGTCGTTCATTGTTGAAGATTTCTTTTGATTTCAATTGCATCAATTGGAGATTTCTTGAAGCAGATCTCTCTCTTTTATTGTTTGTGTTTGATTGTTTGGCTTGAAGTTCGTCCTCTCCTTCTTATTCACGATTGTGCATTAACAATTTCAATTTCGAAACCAGTCTTTGAGTAATTTAGATTTGGGATAGTTATAGGAATGTTTATTTACGGTTTGTGTTTGCTTTATTTGTTTGAGATGAAAGCTTGTTTGATTGTTTCCTTGAAGTTCATTCCCACTTGTAATTCTATTTTTCTTGTTTTCATCATCAATTTTCGTTCGATTTTATGTTTAGTTTGTGTGTGTATCTTTTTTAGACTAGATAATCTGTTCGATTGTTTTCTTGAAATTCATTCTTGGTTGAAGATTATTTGTATTTTGTATTCAATTTCTCTGTTTTCAGATTTTGTGTTTCAGTTTCTATTCTTATTCTCCTAATGTTCTTTGATTGTTTTGTGTTCTCTTTCCATTTCAATTTTTTTAAATTCTATTTTAGTGAGATGATTTATATCTAATTGTCATTTATTTGCTACCTGATTTCTATTTAATACACATCTGAGTGCAATCTGATTGTCAAATATTAAATACTTTGTGATTTCTATTTTATTATCAATTGATGGCTATCTGATTAGTATTTGATTATTGTCTGATTACCATAATTAGTATTATATATGCTGATGATTCTTATGCTTTAATTCCTAAGTTTTTTTCTAAAGTTAAAAGAAATGGATCCATATTTGCTTTTTCACTTATTTGTTATGTTATTGATTGATTTTATACTTATAAGTTAGTAATCGATTAGTAATTAGTTAACTCACATACCTATTATTGGTATATCAGTCAACTGAATATATAGTATCGCTTAGTAATCAGTTAATAAATTGTGCATACATTTATAATAAGTTGTTTATTTTTCTTCTGTTTATTTATTTATTTATTATTTTTTTTTGTAGGGTCATTTACTGAATATGAATTGGATTTAAACGAACATTTTAAATATTTCTTCATGGTTGTAGGGTCATCAATTGAAGGTTATAGATATTGTAGATCAAATATTTCTGTTGATAGGACATTTTTGAAGTATAAATATATTGGAACATTACCGACTGCTTCAACGATGGATTGTAACAATCAAACTTTTCATCTTACTTTCAGCATAATAGATTCAGAAAATGACGCCTCTTGGAACTGGTTTTTTTAGAAGTTAAAAGTTTGTTCCGAGAATCGAGATGAATTAGTTATTGTTTCCGATAGGCATATCATTTCAAAAACTGTTTTAAATGTGTTTCTATCAGCTCAATATTGTGTTTGTATGGAATATCTTTTGAATAATTTGAAGTTTTTTAGTATATGAATTTTAGAGTTGTTTTTAGTATATGAATGATATAGCTATTATCAAATTGCACTTTGACTTTGGAGTTGTTTGACATTTGTTTTTACTATATGGATTGAATACATTTCTATTAGAATGTAATCAAATTGTAATCAAATTGCAGTCAAATAACAATATCACAAACAACAAACTATGTGACAAGGAATAGGGGTGTTCACGGTTTGGGGCTCAAACCAAACCGAATCGCAAATTTTAGATTTTTTTTTAATTGAACCGAACCGAACTGCATATAAGCGGTTCGGTTACATGGTTTTATTTTCGTGAGATATCAAGTTCAAGTTTCACATTTTGTCTTTTGTCTCATGAAGTAACTTCATGAGACGACTTACGACAGTGAAAAGTCTGAGTCTGAGATGGAAAGTGAGATGCGAGATGAGATCTGAGAGGAGATTTGAAATCCTTGAAGCAATCTTCTTAAATATATTCTTACCTCATTATTCTTTCCCAGCTGAAGCAAAAACAACAACTTCAAGAGAAGAGGAATATTTTTATGGGTAAGGAATTAGCTTGTAATCGAAGTGAAAATGGCGCTGAAGAACCGGAGTGGAAGATGATGGTCTCGGCATTGGTGTTGAAGAACTAGAGTAGAAGATGATGATATCGATGTTGAAGAGAAAAAAGAAGAAATCAGTGGAAGTGAAACCATAAAATTACGTTGAGGAGGAGCACAATTTGATTCAAATAAGTGAGAGTATTTTCGACATTTTCTTTTCAGTCCATTAGTGAAATTGGACTAGACTTAAAAAGTTTGACATTCTTACAAAATCAATAAATATTGTCCATATACCTAATTTTAGAAAACTTTTTAAACATTCTTGCAACTACCACTTTATAAAATTGTTATTTGGGGAAAAAACTAATTAAATAAGGGCTTGGGAATATAAAAAGGAAAAACGTGTGTATTTTATAATTGGCACTGAGAAAGTTATATGTTCAAAAGACGGCAAAAACAATCATTTTGTAATTAAAAAAGAAAAAATTAGATTCAAAGCAGGAAAAAAAAAAAAAAAAAAAAAAGTCAATTGAATTGTGATAGAGGAAGTTGTTGACTTGACTTGGCAGTTGGCAATTGGCAGGCACCTCATTTTGACGTTTGACCTAAACTCAAATGCATATTATGAATTAATTAACCATCTAATTGTGCTCTTAATTTTCTAATTGCTGGCGTCTTGACCCTGTGAAGATTTTTTTTTCTTTTTTTTTTTTTTGAAGAGGACCCTTGAAGATAAGTGCTTTGAGATGGTTCCTTCAAAAAAAACAAAAACAAGAGTGCTTTGAGATGGAGCACATTCTACACGTGTCCAATCACTCCAATTTTATAAAAACATTCTCCTACTCCTACTTCTTTATAAATGGCGAGAATACTATAACTTAGATTCTAAAAACACACAAGCCCTATGATATAATTGAATATCTAGCTCCCTTTTCATAACAATTTAGTTATATATATATATATATATAAATTAAGGTTGTAAATACTGATTTCATATAAATGCTTAAAAAAACCAACTTTTTATAACATTCCAAAACATAAAAAGTTAATTTAAAAAGATCCATTGGAAAAAAAAAATGTATAGAAACATAAAAGAAACAGAGAAGTTAGGTAGAGGGAAAAAAAAAAAAAAAAAAAAAAAAAAAAAAAAAAAAAAAAAAGAAGAGAGAGTAAGTGTTGAAAAAGTAAACAGTTTTTTTTTGTACGAATGGCCTCATTTTGGAGGTCCAAATGAAAAATGACCACATGTAGAAAAAGTAATAGAAAATGGTCTTCTGCTTACGTCATAAGCATGTGATTTTACCGATTCGCCCCTGAGATGCACCCCGCACGCCTACCAATATGAAATTACTCGATCCTCGATGGCTCGTGACTTGTTCCTCGATGCACGGTCACTCGATACCTAGGTGCATGGTCACTCGATACAGCTACAATCGACAGGTGTATATTCGATCATATCCACGTCATACTCGATTCTTTTGAATTCTTAACCCGTTTAAAGGCATTTGAAGTCCATTATTTCACCACATCTGTGTTAGCTCAGACCATTCTCTCTGTTCTTCTGATTATATATCCTTCAACAACATCTTTATACTCGAAACTCGATTATCTCTGCATCAAGTAACATTCTTCTTCTTGTTTGTATTTTGTCATCATTCATCTCGTTCTTTGTTATATTTTAGCATCATGTTACTTGGGGACCCAGTCCCAAACTTAGGGGATCGAGACTTTGATAAATACTTGTAGTTTTCTACCTTACCACTCAATCCTCTTTGTAGTCCAAGTAACGTCCTCTCCCATAACACGTTTCCCCAACCCTTAGAATTGAAGTAATCCAAATCTTCCACATCAATTAATAAGGTCTTGTCGACATTGACCTTCGTCTTCTCCCTTTCTATCATACCCAATTCAGAGTAATAGAACAATGTCATCTTCACAACATCCATGTAGTTCTCAAACTCCATCTCCTTGTACACTGTCTCTAAGGTACCAATGTGAATGTCCCTTACAAAATCATTCTTGAAGTACCTACTACGCAGTGATCCAACTGCTTCACTCCTCCTTACAACTATTAGATTAGGTGACCGCCACAATCCTGTCACCAATAGAAAGCTTCTTTGGTGAATGCTACAACCGTACCATTCAAATCGAATATCATTGCGTCCTTCCTATCGTCTTCAATCTCATTCAATAGAATGTAATGGACCAATGGACTGTTGAAAATAATGTCTATGTCCACGAATCACCTAAATACCGTCTTCTTGAAGAGGGCAAGCTGAGTGGGAGTAAGCTTCTCTTTCACTATCTTGTTAGTCGTCCTAACGTGAGAGAATAGGTTGGTCGCTTGGCTTTCGATTCTGGGGAGGAATCTTGAATTGTCTAGCCATACTGCACAAAATAACAAAAAAAAGGGTAAGTAAGAATTCTGTTCAATACTCGATACTCGATACTCGGTTATTCAATACTCAATACTCGATTTCTTAATACCTGATTTATGCTACATGGTGTCTCTTACTCACTACATTACATGTGATTAGATGGTTGATTATCGAGCATTCGGTTTGATTTCCACCTTCATGTTATCCTACTCAAATCCTAAACTCTAGACGGTCTGAAATAACAAAAATATGAAAACCGAAACGAAACAAACTCAAGGTCCAATCAAACATGCAAGATACGAAAACAGAAATGAAACCGTATCGGTTGAGTATCGAGTAACATGCAAGCGCATATCAATGAACATGATGCCAAAATATAACAAAGAACGAAATGAATGATGACAAAATACAAACAAATAGAAGAATGTTACCTGATGCAGAGATAATCAAGCTTCAAGTGTAGAGGTGTTGTCATCGAAGGATATACAATCGGAAGAACAGAGAAAATAGTTTGAGCTAACACGGAAGTCATGAAATAATGGACTTCAAACGCCTTCAAACGGGTTAAGAATTCAAAAGAATCGAGTATAAAGTAATTGAGTATCGAGTATGACGTGGATATGATCGAGTATACACGTGTCAATTACAATCGTATCAAGTGATCATGCACCTGGATAGCAAGTGACCGTGCATCGAGGAATGAGTGATGAGCCATTAAGGATCGAGTAACTTCGTATTGGCAGGTGTACAGGGAGTATCTCAGGGGCGAATCGATAAAATCACATGCTTATGACGTAAACAGAAGGCAATTTCATTACTTTCTCTACCGGTGGCTATTTTTCATTTGGGTCTCCCAAATGAGGCCATCCGTAAAAAATAATAATAATAATAATAATAAAACCCAAAAAAAAAAAAACAAAACAAAACAAAACAAAAACAAAAACAAAGTAAACGTGATTAAAGGAAAGGAAATGAAGTGGAAGACGGCAAAGCTAAAGTTGTAAATGGGAAGCATCTACACCGATTCCTTTTGATTTGCGTTTAAAATAAAAACATTGAGGCACGCTTCATTCTCATCTTCATCCCACAGTTTTCTTTTCACTTCCACTGAATCAAACCTTTCTCTTTCCCACCGCCCTCTTTCTTCGCTACAAAACAATCCCCCTCTTTCCCACATATAAACCTCCTTCCCAATCCTCAATCCCCCAATTCCAATCTCCAGACATGTTCATCCAAATCCGTCAGGTCTGGGATTTCAATCTCGATTACGAATTCAATCTCATCAATCACCTCTTCCATCGATTCCCTTTCATTTCCATGGACACTGAATTCCCCGGCGTCGTCATCCGCCCTGCTCTCCACCGCCCTCGTCTCCGCCCCTCCGATCACTACCTTCTCCTCAAGTCCAACGTCGACGCTCTCAACCTAATCCAAGTCGGCCTCACTCTCTCCGATGCCGACGGTAACCTCCCCACCCTCGGCACCGACAACTGCTTCATTTGGGAGTTCAATTTCAGGGATTTCGACGTCGTGCGTGACCTTCACGCGCCTGATTCCATCGAGCTCTTGAAACGCCAGGGTATCGATTTCGAACGCAACAGAATTCACGGGGTTCCCTCCTCCCGGTTCGCCGAGTTGCTGATGTCATCCGGTCTTCTCTGTAACGACTCGGTCACTTGGGTCACCTTCCATAGTGCCTACGACTTTGGCTACTTGGTCAAGATCCTCACTCGGACCAAACTGCCCGCCCGCCTCCATGACTTCTTGAAAATTCTGAGGGGCTTGTTTGGGAACAAGGTTTATGACGTCAAGCACATGATGCGGTTCTGTGATGGTCTTTACGGCGGCTTGGACCGGGTTGCTAAGACTCTTGCTGTGGACCGGGCGGTTGGTAAATCCCACCAGGCCGGTTCAGATAGCTTGCTCACGTGGCAAGCTTTTCAGAAGATGAGGGATGTCTATTTCTTTAAGGATGGGCCGGAGAAGCACGCCGGCGTCTTGTATGGATTAGAAGTGTATTAAATTAACGTATTATATATAAATAAATAACATTCAATTTATTGCTTATTATTTGACGATTTTTTTTCTTTTTCTTTTTGTAGTAAATGTATTATCTAATTTACAATAACCAAATATAATTTAATCGGATAAATAAGAATAATCTAACATATGTCTGACCTTTGAAGTTAGTTGCAAGTAGCATCCTCTTTTTCAATTAGAAAATATAATTGAATTCTTTAGAATATAACGACGCTGACCATTTCTTCCTCTTCTTATCTTGCTAGTATGGGACAGGAAGCCAGATCTTTTTTTTCTCCCTAGAAATACTGAATAAAACAATTAAGTTATTTTTAGAACCAATTTCGAGAATAACGTATTTTTAAAAAATAATTACAAAATTATAGTTGTTTTAGAAATAATATTTTTTAAAAAACATTATAAAATTAGAGTAGATAAGCAAATTATTGGCAAAACTATGATAGTTTGTTCTTTTTCACAGTCTTTTATAAATACTAATGGATCCCTATATTAATGTCTTTATAATTTCTCATGTAATTAGGAGAAATTTTCCCCTTACGTAAGTTAGTTAGGTGTTGCCACGTGTTTTTGTGTAAAGCAATTGTCCCATCGTATCCAAATTTAAATTATACTATGTGCAATTTGACAAAAAGTAAGAATAACATTATCATGCACTAAATGAACCATGTGTATCTTTTAGAATTTAATTTAAAAATAGTTCGAACATATTACATTTCACCATGTCTTTTATTGCGGGTTTTTTTTAAAAAAAAAAATTATCATAAAATTTAGGAAAGATCGTACAAATAACTTAAAATTTAGGGTTAAAATAAGATTTGACTTACTTTCTTAATTTTTAAATTTTTTTGTCCTTTTACTTACGTCATTCAAGTGAAATTACCAAAATAGAACGCTGCTATCGTAGATTGGGTCACTCGCTCTCTGAGTCTCATTCTATTTTCTCACTCTTCTCACACTGTGCAAACAAACTCATCACTCTCACTCTCATTCTCATCCTTTCGATCTCTTTTCTCTTGCTCTCTTACTCTCAAGCTCCTTCGTGCAAAAACTCATAGATCCTACAAACTCATTCTAATATGAACTCCATATGTGACACAAACCGATTTCCAATAACCCCCCCTTGCAATAGACACATTCTGATAACCTTATGTTCGACCCTTGCAACTGAAAAAAATAGGGTGAAAAGAGAACACCAGGAAGAGAAAGAGAGCAAAAAACTAAGGATATTTTGGTATTTTTGGTTGATAACATAACCAAAAGGGCAGGATTCCCAAGTCAAAAAAGTAGGACAAAATCCATTTTTGACTTTTTTTTTTAGGCTTCTAGAAATTTATTGCTATAATATTGGGACTTTGATGTTGGTTTTTTTACCCTTAATCTCAAATTAATTAATTTTAATTAGTTAATATTTTGATGATAACAAATCTGAATTAATTTATTAAATTTAAGTGTTCTGAAGTGTCTATTGCTAGGGCTTAGAACAACGATTCCCTTGCCCTTTGAATCACTCAAATCAAAGTTTAAACAAAGAGGATACGACCGAAAAAAGTTTAACGAAAATATCTTGAGCTGATGACGTGGCAAAATTTTGACTCCGTTTTGGGGCTCATAAGTACCTTTTGAACCAAGTTCCTTCCAAATTTGGACTTGGAGCACATTTCGTAGAAATCCAAAGTTTGTCACTATCAGATTCTTTCTTGACCTTTTGTACCAAAGTTGGTCCACAAAGGTACAAAACTTCCTTCCAAAGCTCATAAGTTCTTTTTGAACCAAACTTCTTCCAAATTTGGACTTGGAGCAATGGAAAAATGACATAGATTTTTTTTTGGGATTGGTTTTAGAAATAAAATAAATTTAATATTATTTTATGTTTATGTCTAACGGCTAGTTTGGACACATGGTGAACATTTGTTTTTTTGTTGGGTCTTAAAAGAAATGATTCTAATATNTATTTATATCTTTGTCTAACTGCTAGTTTCCTTTCTTTTTTAAGAAAAATGAAATTCTCCACCATTGATTTTTCATTTCCAAGATATAAATGACCCAAATTAAATGTGATTTTCACCAACTTCACTCTCCTTTTAAATATTTCACCTTCTCCAAATTTAACAACAATTTCACGTTATTTTTACAATTCTCCATAATTCATTAAGCCTCCATTGTTGCTCTCTCTAAACTTCATTTTTTCCTTATTCTTGAGAGAGATATTGTATTGTGAGGATTTATTTGTTGAGTGCTTAAATTTGTAAATCCACTCTATTTAGAGAGTTTATCAAGTGTACTCTTTATTTTTCTAAATTTTTGTAAAGGTTGGCTCTGGATCCTGGAAAAAGAATTATTGTAACGGTTTAATCCTCATCCGTGGAAACAATCAAGATTGCTCTTGCACCCAAAAAAAGAACGTTCTAGCTGTTCAACTCTAAGCCGTAGAAAAAGTCAAAGATTTCTAATGAAGTCCCACGAGGAATTTGGGAAGTGAATGTAAGCTGGTTATGATGAACCACTATAAAAAATTTTGGTGTTAACGTCTCTATCTCTCTCATACTTTAATTTTACAATTAATTTGTTGTAATATTTTATTGCATGAAATTAATTGTAATATTTGTTCATTAAATTAATTGCACAATGTTTATTTAGGTTGGTTGAATTGATCTTACATATATACCAATCTTTTTCTTAAAATTAAATTGGGTGCTTAAAAGTGTTAAGCTTTTAATTATCTGACTATTTTGGGTTGAATTTATTTGTATGAATTTATTATTTAAATTACTTGTTAATAATAATTTTGTTAATTTATTTAATTGAGCTCACATTAATAAAAAAAATTTAGTTAATTTGATTAAATCTATCCACACTTTATAAAGTTTTCATACCGACCCTACATTCAAAAGTATATTTTACAAGTAGTTTGACAAAAAGTTCATATGCAGTGGAAACGAAACATGGTTTTTTTTCAAATATTTTCAAAATTATCATAAATTTTGGTAGGTGTCATAAGTTAAAGTAATGAATAAGAAAAAAAATATATGGTTGATGGAAAAAATGAAATTAGAAAATTTACGTCATTTTTATAATTTTAATTTGATTAAATAAAAAAAACATTCTATATGTTATTTTAAGATGACTCAACTAAAAATAAAATAACATATATTAATGTTATTTGAATTTAACTATGTTCAAAATTAATATTATACATACAGTTACTTCTCTTTTGTTAGGCATACCTAATTTAAACATTAAATAATTTCATTACTACAACTAATTTAAAAATAAAATATTATTAATTTTGATTTTAGTAAATTTAAAATTTTAAAAGAAAACTATTTTATTTTGTTACATTGAATATTTTTAACTTGAAAATAATATATACTTATAAATTTATTATGTACTTTAAAACATCGATTGAGTAAGTTGTGTAAAATATACTTAAAACTGAAAATTCAATCATTCATGGTGCAGAAGGCTAACAGGAACGGTTTGATCTCTAATCTCTCGATGAATCCATAATGTCCTACTGTCTCCCATCTTCTCTTTGCGAACAACAGCTTAATTTTTTGCAAAGCCAATGAAAGGGAGTGTTTGAACCTAAGGAATTTACTTATAACTTTTGAGAAAATCTCGGGGGAGTGCACTAATTTGAGTAAGTCTGCTATGTTGATCTCTCCGACGTGAATAAACGTAGAGCAAACTTTCTTAGCAGTATATATTGGGAGTGAACTGTGGAAGACTTTGGATTTTACTTAGGGCTCCCTTCAAGTTTCTCTTAGAGCAGATCAAAAGATGTATACTTCATTCTTGAGAAAGTAAGCAAAACTTTGCAAGGTTGGAAACAAAAGCTTTTCAGCTCTCATAAAAAGTGTGGGTCAAGCCCTTCCATCCTATGCAATGAGAGTTTGTTTCAGTTGCCTAAAAATTTCTGTGATGAAATTGCTAGAGTTTTTGCGCGGTTTTATTGGGGCTCTTCCCCAAATCATAGAAAGAACTGGTGCAAATGGAGCAAGCTGTGTCTCCCTAAAAGTTGTGGTGGTCTGAGTTTTAGAGACCTTAGGGGCTTTAACCAAGCGTTGGTGCCCAAACAGATTTGGAGGCTAATGAGGAAGCCCCACAGTTTTGTTGTTTTAGTGTTGGAAGGTTTGTACTTTCAAAATGGAGATATTCTGTCTGCGGAGTTGGGTCTTCTTCCTCAATTGTTTGGCAAAGTCTATTATGGGGAAGGGAGCTGTAGTCAACGGCCTTCGTTTCAGAATTGGTTATGGATCTTCTATCAATATCTCTAAAGATCCCTCTAAATCCTTCAATCACAGGTTGGGGAGTCGCTGCAATGGACTGCAAGGGTTATTTACTATTTAGTGGTTGTCGCATCGCATCGGGAGTTCTAGATTTCTCACTGGAGGCTCAATTAGTCAAACTTTTGGCCATTTTGGAAGGAAGGAAATTAGCAAAAAAATTAGGCAATTGCTCGAATTGAAATCGAATCCGACTGTGAATCTGATAAATCGGCTATCTTCATCCTTGAATGAAGTTGAATGCTGGTTAAAGGAGATTGTGGATCTTTCTGAGCTTTTTAAACATACTTCTTTCTCTTATGTTAATAGAATTTTAATCGAGCAACAAATGGCTTAGCAAAAAGGGGCTAGGTCTCTTTATCTTGTGTGAAGAATTTCCTCCTTGGTTGTACAAATTGTCAATGTATGACTCAATCAGTTATGCCCAAGAAGCGTTATAAAACTGACTTTGTTCTCTCTCTCTCTCTCTATATATATATGAAAATTATAATTTATTTAGATAAAAATAAGTGTAAAATGCACTTTTGGTTCATAAGGATTGAAATTGATGTCTATTTGGTCCCCGAAGTTTCAAAATGAATACTTTAGTCTCTCGGGTTTGCAAAATGATTCTAAATGCTCATTTACTTAACTTTAACTAAATGGAATATTAACTAGATTTGTTATGTGCTGACATGGATGAGATGATGTGTTAATTTTATTTGATTACTTGACAGATGGATTAAAAAGTTTGATTTAATATATATATATATATATATATATATTCATGACTATTTTCCTTTTGATATTGCACTATGTTGTATCCATTAAGTCCATCACAGTCTAGTCCAGTGGTTGTTGCCAGTCGATTGGAACTTGGAAGTTCAATTTGAAATTTTAAGGTCGAAGACGCATGAGATTTTAAAAGAAAAATTGATTGAGGAATATTGCTTGTTGCTCTTAGTTTTTTGTTTCGATATATTTAATATCTTCTCTACTTTAACTTCAACTTCAACAAATTCTCTCAATTATCATCAATCAAATAACATCAATTTGAATCACATTTACGACGATAGTGTAAAATCGGACTAAAACAAAGAGTTTGAATCAAATGCAAGTAGTGAGTGTGAATAAGACATAAATATATAGTTCATATCAAACATAGAAAATATGATCCTCATCAAATTAAGCTCTTTTACTCTCATAGGTCACATTTAAGTTTAATTAATATGTTATATGACTTTCAATTATTTGGATTTTACTTTCTTGATGATCGGTGCACCTGTCCAATCTTGTTGAAGTGATTTACAGTGAAATCTAGATAATGAAAATTGGAATTTTCTTTCACACTTATTAGATTCAGGAATAACTTGAGTTTACTTATTTATATTCTTCATAATGTTTGATTACATAAATCATAATCTCCACAATTCAACAAGGGTTGCACATTAGACTATGAAGAAAAACCAATCTTCTGTTATCGAAATTGGGCTTCGACAATGATGAGAATTGAATTGCAATGACTGCTCTACTGCAACGGGTAATTGGTTAGACTGTGATGGAAGGAGATAGGCAGCTAGGGTTTAGAGGAAGATGACGAGAAAGATAATTTTTCTTCTTTTTTTATTAACTTTTTAATTTATTTGTCAAGTGATCAAATAACATTAACATGTCATCTCGTTCATATTAGCACATAACAGTTCAATCAATATTCCATTAGGTTAAAATTAAGTCAAGAACCATTTACAATCATTTTGCAAACTTGAATGACTAAAATGTTCATTTTGAAGCCTCGAGGACCAAACAGACATCAACTTCAAATCTTAAAGACCAAAAGTGTTCATTTTAAAGCTTTGAGGATCAAACAGACATCAATTTCAAACCTTAAAGACCAAAAGTGTATTTTGCGTTAAAAGTAATGTAACTCTACCTTTTTATCCAACAAAACTAGATTATGGTAACTCAAAAAATCCTTAAGAGGGAAAGAGATCTGGAAAAAAAAAAAAAAGGGGTGAAAAACACCATAATAATGAGAAAGTTGATAGAGAAGAGTACACTAAATTTGTGTAATTTCAAGAAAAATCATGGATTTAAAATGGGTCCAAACAAGACGATTAGTAAATTTTTTAGATTCATTTTGAAAAGTGACAATAATATTTCAAAATTAAGAAAATAGCAAAATGATTTTCTAGATTAATAATTACTAATTATTAAAAGAAAAATCGAAAACTACGAGGGTCACTATGAGATTAAAAGAGAATGAAAGCACATGTAAGGAGAGACTCTTGCTATTCAATTTAATGATTTTTTTTTTGTTTTTTTAATCATCATTCCAAATGCAACTTTAAAAGTTGATATCCCATAGGTTTGAAGGAGCTTGTGATTTGAACCTAAATCCAACACCCCCTTATAGAGGGCTCTGACATTAGTTTACAGCCCATGGGCTATTGATTGGGCCTCATAAAAGCCCATTAAACAAATGCACTTTGTTCCATAGAGGCTAAAGGTTGGTTCGGCCCAGACATTATGCATGGGGCTGCCATTCAGCTAACATTTAGTGGAATAAACCATTCCACAACAATAGTATCATAAATTATCAAATATTTAAATTATTTCATTAGTTGATTTGGACCATTTCAATCGTATCTCTCTTCATTGAATACATAATTATATCTTTTTTAATTATTTCATTTCCTAAGGTTAGACTTTAAAATTTTAAAATTACACATTAAATGCACATATTTAATATTTTCACAATGTAGGTATATATACCATCGTCATATTTGCAACTGTATATATTTCACTATAATTATCATACAATGATAATGATGTACACATCAATATATTCTCTTTTAGATAACTTTTATAATTAATTTTAACCATAACAAAAATAAACATAGTATAAAATTTAGGAGAAGAAAACGTAAATAGAACTAAGACCTAACATCCCCGAGCGAAAGGATAAAGTTTCTAGAATCAAAATGATTACTAGAGATCAACCACTCACGTATATAAGAAAGCCAAGAGAAGGAAACACCAGAACTATCCTTTATAGTTACAGTTCTATTTAACCTAATCTAAATGCTAAACGATGAAGTCAAATGGCAAATATTTGTAACCTAATCTCGAACCTCTAAAGAAGACTCTAGCAGGTGATTGACTAGTTAACCCAAGCTTGACAATCTAGAACAAAAACAATCGTGCAAGCAGATACCACAACCTACTTTAAAGATCAGGGAGCCCATAAGTAGCTGCAGTGACCTTCGCAGACCCATCGAGCAGAACCAAACCATAACAATTGCATCTTCTCCTTCCTTGCATGAATCATCCACGAACACAACTGAATAATCAAGGACCTCAAATGATAACAACAAAGAAGCCTCCAAGTTCTCATCCATGTAAAGACACATCAAGTTTACAAAAGCCTTCAGATAGTCCACCACTCATTCACAACGAAAATCATAACTTTCAAAAACAAAAAAACTAAACATAATATCGTTATTAAATGGACCTAAAAACTTTAGTTTTTATCCAATTAAAAATTAAAATGCCTCTTTAATAAAAATAAAAACTATTATAAAAAAAATTATGGAAAAATAAGCATAATTTTTAAAAGATAGAAAACTAAAAATGAAACTATTATGTTGAATGATAATGTTTTGGATTTGATAATATGTGAGCCAACACTACTTAAATATGGTTGTTAGTTTAATGATGCCATTTATTTTCTAACTTGTTCGAAGATTCAAACTTTTCACCTTAGGTAATATTTAACAATGTAGTAAAGTAATGACATTTTGGTGAATTTTAGATATGTTTTAATGGGTTAAGTGATGTTTGTGGTCAGCCAATTTAGCTAACCTTTTCCTGTTTTAAACTGTGTGAAGAACAATGGTGGTGACGACAGACGATTAAGCTTGAAGCAAAATATCTGGCTTACAACGCTTCACATAAACATTCTCCTTCTCTTTTGATTTTGTGGGATCCTTCTTTCCCTTTCCACCTTCCCTAATTCACAGCCCATGTCTCATTACTAGATTCCAACCTCTGGTTTTCTGATAATGGCAACTGCTCTCTCTCTAATTGCCTTTTCATCTTCTTCCATTTCCTTTGCTGATCCAAATTTCAGATTTCGTTTCAATTTTCCTAATCCACCTCTGAAATTCAACTCCAAACGTTTCAGGGTTCAAGCCCTTAAACAGAAAACCGGCGAAATCGAACGCCCATCTTCATCTTCGTCTTCATCTTCATCTTCTTCTTCTGCAGATGAAGTTACCAAGAAGTACGGACTTGAAGCTGGTCTCTGGAAGGTACTCTTCTCTTCCTTTTCTTCTTTATCCAACTGCTATCAAGTTTATTGAAACTTTGAAGTTAGAAGAACAGATTCATATTCATTGTAATGCCTTTCATTTTCACTATGAATGGGACCAAGCAATTTTTGCCTTGCTGTCGATGGCTGTAGGTTGAAGTAGTGATATAATTAAATTTAAACTAACCTATTAGCTTGAGCTTTTCTGTCAATCTCTGATTTATCATAATATTAGAGAAGGAGATCCTGTGTTTGAACAACGATAAAATGTCTTAATATTCTATAAATAGCCCATCAGCTTCGGTGTTTGGGTCAACTGGTGGTTTAACATTAGGATAAAGAATCAACTTATTATATGCTGCTTCAAATTTTCATATTCTGTTTAGAATTCCCGAGGTTCTGTCATGGCTTTAAATAATATTACAACTTGAATTCCAAATGCCTGCCAATGGAAGACTTTCAAAAGAAGGGAAAAAGCTCTTTAGTTCTTACCTGGAATTCTCCAAAAACTTCAATTGACTAGAACATAGTTTGTAGTGATAATGTATGTACTTGCTATTAGTACCTTTTCACAATTTGGAAGATGTAAAGAAGAAAACAAAGAATAATTTACATTCACATATGATATTTCTTGAAATTTGGAGGGTTCTTTATCCTTTGATCCCTTTACTTGGGATAGGAAAGATACTGGTTTGCTTAGTGCTTAGATGAATTGGCAAAGAATAATGCTTGTGGTTATCCTTTCCTAGTAACAGCAAATGAGAAATTGATGTTAATTGTGTAGATATTTAGCTCAAAGGAGGAGAGTGAGGAAGGTGAAGGGAAAAACAAATCCAAGGGTGATCAGGCAAAAGAGTTGCTTGCAAAATATGGAGGTGCATATTTAGCCACTTCCATAACTCTATCCCTGATATCTTTCTCTCTGTGTTACGCGCTCATCAGTGCCGGTGTCGATGTTCAAGCACTTCTGCAGAAGGTAATGACACTTGGGAAGAGTTCTTGGAGGTTGATCAAATAGATTTGTAAGGCAAATGGTTTTTGTTTTCAACATTTGAAATTTTGCAGGTAGGAATTTCGGCTGATGAAACTGGAGAGAAGGTTGGAACATTTGCTTTGGCGTATGCAGCGCATAAAGCTGCTTCTCCAATAAGGTTTCCTCCAACAGTGGCTCTCACTCCAATCGTTGCAAGTTGGATAGGGAAGAAAGTTGAGAAAGAGAATTAGCATAATGCCCTACTTTGAGAGTATAAAATTATTTGATAGTGTAAATTGTGCTAAATCCCATGTAGATTGCATACTAATGATATATAATGTATTCATCCTTTTGAATCATAGCTAACGGTTCCGGCATTTGGGAGTCTTAAAGAACGATGATTATACACAATCATTTGGTAATTTATTTCCAACATTTAGGAGGCTAATAAATTTGGAGATTATTAGATCCAATTCTAAAATTCAAGAACTTATTTGACAAAATCATAAAGAGTTCAGAGACCAAACCTGTGATTTAACCAATTTGGAACTAACCCTTTTCTACAACTTTGGAAATCAAAGAGACTCTGGTAACTAAGAATTTAATTCAACTGAAGAGGGTTACAGCTTTGCACATGAGACGTAAATTGAACTGAAACTAAACTTGTCTTAAATGAATGTCGTGCACATGCTATTCTTATCATGGAACAAAGAATATTACAATGCAGAAATGGCTATTTTATTTACTACACATTTTTGTACTAAACTGTACACGGTAGCCCTTCCCATCAGCAGTTTCCTCTCCAGCTTTTTGGTTAGAGGACCTTCTCTAGGAATTATCATGGAGGCTGGTTCCAATCTGAGATCATCGGTTCCAGTCCCCAGGGGACCTAAGTAAGGATCACGAGGATCATACATTATACAAGTTCTTGCACAACCGTAGCATTGATTATCAGTTACATCTCAACAGATACCCCGTACAGTTTCAGCTGCTAGAAGGATTAGCAGAAGGCAAATCAGGTGCATCATTGGGAAGTGGAGTCTGGGTTTGGGGTGAGCTGACATTGCCGATACTGTAATCTTCATGAAATGTACCCAATTCATTCCACTCAACGCTAGCTACATATAGGGTCAAGGCATGCAGTATCACTTGAGATTACAAGGGAAAAAGTCAAAACTGTTATGAAGGCAGATAGAGTTAAATTGTGAGGATACGTTCAGTTCTCCACATGTCAGTGATACTAACATCAGCATCAGACAAGAGCCAGTAATCAGCATCACTCTGAATAAGAAACAAAAATATCAGATGCTTCCACAAAAATAACATTCTTAATTTAAATAAACTATATGATGAACTCATAACATTTTTCCCCTCGGATGAATAATGGGTGACAATTGACAAATACAGCTCTCTGATCATCGAATAGTTACTGATGTCATAAATGAGCTACCCTTCCCCATCTGAAATCCTTCATTTCATCATTTGGTCCTGGAACAAGATTATGGAAGAACTAACTTGTTGCTAGTGATACTAATTTCTGTTTTTATAGAGATTGTATCTTCTAGAATCTAGACTCACTTAAACGGATGGAAAATTCTCATGCTCCCATGCACGAAGTCCTCTCGAATGGAACCAACCAATTCTTAGAAACTGTGCCTTTATTTTCTCCATATCCCAATCAACCAATTATTTTTTATAAGTAAGGTGTATTAACTCCCCTCACCTTCCTTTCCCCCAATCCCTTTTTTGAAAAATTAGACTTACATCTACAACCGAGGGAACAATTTTCATAATTCCACCCACGAAGTCCTGTGAAGCATTTAGATCGGAGCACATTCTGTGTACATCTTGCTCCCGCGTTTCAATTTCCTTTCCCCTGGTATCCTCTGTTACGATCGTTGTTGCAGGTGCTTCATTCAATCCTGAACTTGACGGCAAACTTGGGGGCACTTCCACAGCATTTATCTCCTCAAACTTAGCTTCAAACTGACTGCAAAATGGAAATTCAAATCTAAGTTTTAGATGTAGTAGGAAAAGGAGGATATTGATAGTAGCAAAGAGGGATATTGTGAATACTGGGCAGATCCAATTCCTAGTACTGTTTCATTAATAGGCCATAGATAGTAGTTATGTTCCAGTACAGAGCCAAACATTTCTCATCAACAAAAACAAACGTTACCTAACAAGGTAAACATCTATGGGTCCCATGGTGCTTCTGAGGACTATCCTGTACCTCCTTTGGGGGTAGTCAACAGCCTGATTGATGACAGGAGAAGTGATTGGAAGATATAATATATGAACAGGCATCTTTTTCCTTAAGCTTCTGCGATTAAATTACCTCATCGGGATCTGGAACTTCTAAAGTGGTTCCATGGGGAGCTTTAATAGCTATGAGAGTTTCATTCTGGTAGATGCAAAATATAGACACAACAATTAGAAAACGGAGCAACATTTCTATATCCAAAGATCCAAATTCCTTGCCAATCACCTTCATATGTGATAAACTAACCTGGAAACAGGGCAAACCCTTGATGTCTTCCTCGGTTACAAAAAGCCACCTGACAATTAAATATAGCATACCACTTTTAAATTGTACATCAAGAAAAAATGATAATAACGTTATGGAGGTGAATCTTGGCGAAAGCTATTACCTTTGGTTGTTCTCATCTTCACTGAGGTCCCTTAATCTTTCCTGCATCTCTCTGCAATTATTAAAACCCTTGGAATGACAATAGGGGCATACAATTTTCCATTCAAAGATGAGTTAAAGATTCACTTAAACAACCTTATTTGTTCGTCTATTCCACGCTCCTCCATGGT
This sequence comes from Benincasa hispida, assembly GCF_009727055.1. Classification (NCBI taxonomy): domain Eukaryota; kingdom Viridiplantae; phylum Streptophyta; class Magnoliopsida; order Cucurbitales; family Cucurbitaceae; genus Benincasa; species Benincasa hispida. The sequence goes on from NC_052358.1 coordinate 3,977,498, forward strand.
AAGGTTCTCTACTTCTGCCTGCACATGTAACTATGGTTGAGGCTTAATCTGGTAGCTAGAAATTTTTTTTGGATAAGTATTTGACAACAAATATTTTCACCAAGAGAAACTTACCAACGTCAAGAATAAGATGGGGCATAAACAGGAATAATAGAATATGTTTACAGTGGCCATCATGTTAATGAAAAATAATATGGCTGGTAAATCAGCATATCCCCACATGATGCTGAAAGATTTAATAAGTAGACAAACAATGGTACAGGCATGTAAATGCAGTAAAATTACTTCGATTTCTTGCAAATTTCATGCTAGCATTCCACCCAACAAACACAATTTTGTTCTTTTTTATAGAATACAAGTCTGTTCACATTGAGATCATATAGTAGCAGCAGTGTCAAACAGAAACTCTCTTAAATAAACTAAAAAGGACATAGTCAATGTCATGTTTTTGCATACCTGTAGACCAGCATAATTGTCATCAACATCCCCTGACCTTGAGACATCAAGCCCCCTAATCAATCAATTACTCAAGTAATAAGTAGCTTCACAGGAAAGGTGATATTAATTAACAATAAGGCGTGAAACTCCAAAAAATGTATGGCATAGTACATACTTCCACTGAATTCTGTTCTTAAGCTTCTTTTCTATGAGACCAATTCCCTCGAGGACATTTGTTATATCATATATTCGTCTTTTTTGTACCTATAAAAGCACAAAAAGTGTCAACTTATAGAACTTCACAATAGAAGCCTGTAGTGTTCTAGAAGCACAGTAACCTCCAACGTGTCAGCTGCTTTATTTAGATCAAGAATACCATCTTCCGCTTGTTTAATCAGATTAATGAACTTCTTTGTCAAGAGACCTAGATGAAAATCACTAAAGTTAGGAACATATGCTAGTAGGAAATATAAGACACTACGACAAAGTTATCAGGAGTAATGAGCTACCGAGAGAACTATCATAACGGCATGGACCAGCTGGAGTAAGATTGTTTGTAGAAGGTGAACCTGAAACAAAAACATTTTCTCATTAATGTATTAGCTTTGTGAAAGAAAGAGTGGAAGAAGTTGAAATTTTTTCTAATTAACCAATGATGCAGTTTCTTCACGGAAGGAGCTTCACTTTCCTCTCTCAGAAACAAGAATCGGAGAAGATATTTTATATATAGAATTTTTAACTTGAAACCAAGGGGGACCAGCATGTCTGACATAGAACTTACCAACATTTGACATGGGAGTCTGTGGCCCTGATCTACTGCATTTGGTAAACCTTGATTTGCTTCCCTTTCCTCCTTTGACAGATACAGGTGTTTGATGGGGACTGTTAACTACCTCAGTAAATCTAGGGCCAGCTGCTCTATCAGTCGACTCAGCTTCATAATCTGCTACCTCACTCTTCCGCTTCAACTGCTGATAGACAGGATCCAAGATTTCAAACAAACATAACAACATATGCAGGTAATGCTATATTGATACATAAACTGAGAAGGCACATTTGATAAAAGAAAATGATCAATATTAGAGAGGTATGATAATAAAGAAAATATAGTGCCACACAAACTGGATAAAGAAAATAATTTGGCTCATTACTTTAGAGACCAAAAAAAAAAAAAAAAAAAAAAATACAGCACCTACCACGCAGACCATAAGTCTAGAAAATTTTATCCTGAAATGTATATCCGATCACAGTTGCTCCATTAACACTTGATGGAGGCTTGTCAGATGCAAATTGTTGTCTATTTAGCCTAAAGTAATTCCTATCTAGCAAATCATCTAAAAAGAAGATTAATATCTGTTGCACCAATGAAACCCAAAGCATGTGGGATATTATCAAGCAGCGGTGTAACCTTGTTTATAATCTTGGGCTTTATAACTGCTTCCAAGCTTCAAGAATCAATGGTCCATTTTCTTTGTAAGTTACAGTGCATCCTCCCAACCAAAGCCAAAGAAAGCGTTTCAAACAAATAACATCAAAAGCTGTTGGTAAGAGCATTCTCAAACTGGTGTAAATCAAGGGAACAAACCATTTACCAAAGGCTTTAGTTCGAGTAATCCAAAAGGAAGCTTTCAAACAAATGAAATCCCAAAGATCCACCAAGATGGCAAGACCTATTTTAAACTTGAGAATCCCTGCTCTCAAACCCCAAAGAGTAGCTAAGAAAGCATGGGCAGAAAAGATCTTAGACTTGTCTCTGAATGGATGATCAATAAACAATAAAATCTTTAACAGAGTATGGGAGGATCATCTGTAGCTGAGCTCAAGAATTATTAATTTGGTCATGCTTAGTGTACCGCTTTTTAATAAATGAGAAGGATCAGGGTTGAGGCTTGCAAAAACTCCTCCAACGGGCATTTTCACTTGACCAACCTTTTTCACACAAGAATTGTTTATATCTCTAAAATATCATAATATCAAAACTACCCCAATTTACAACAATCATAAACACTTAAAGATAGTATCCCATGATTGTCATTAAACCTGTTAATACCACTACTTATCTAGCTTTCTATTAAGGCTATATTAGGTAAAATGACAAATGTTCATAAAAATTGGATTGTCCTCGGCGCATAGAAAATAAGGGTATATTAGAGAATGCAGTCTTTAAAGAGCTCATATACTACAAGCTATCAAGTTAAAGCATCTTTCTCAAGCACTATAGAGTTTGAAAAACTATTTTGAAAACAATTTTCTGATTTAGTTTTCAAAACTACTTTTTGACAACTGTGATTGAGGGACTGGCAAAAGTTATACAACAAATCATTACTAACAAATTCACTACTTTGAAAAAAAAAAATGTTTTTATTATTGAATGGATCATTTGGAAGAACACTAAAAAGAAGTCCCANAAAAAAAAAAAAAAAAAAAAAAAAAAAAAAAAACTATCCACAGTTTTCCACAGTTTACATGTTTATACAAAAAATTACTTTAGAAACAAAAAAACTACATTTAGAACAATTTCCAAACAACCTCTAAATATTCTTCAGAGTCAAAATGTGAGGAAGAAAGAATATCCCTAGACATAAAGGGAGAGAAAGAAACAAGAGAAGAATAAATAGAGGAGAAATGATAAAACATAAACATCATATTTGAGGATTTTAAACGAAATATTAGGAAGTGCTTGAGTGTTCTGTTTCATAGGTCATTTTACTGCTATGTTCTCATGAGCTCAATTTTTCATTGATTTTGATAGTTTTGTTTTCTCCATCTCTTCACTTAGAATTATAGTAAAGTTTTTCCGCTATCTAGGAAATATTCTTCTTCATGTGTTCACAAGATAGGAAAGCTCAAAATTTACTAGTAAAAACTACATAGTAAGAATAAATGACCCAAATAGGCAGCTAATAGCTGGAAGCACCGAGCTATATCCAAGAAGTCAAAGTCCACAAATTTGATCAACAATAGCACAATTGCACATCGTCCATATATGTTTTTTACAACTCACAAGCATATCGTTTCAATGAAAGAGCACATGTAATCAGTACTCAAAGCTTAAGGAAATAGGTCACACTTTTTTAGTATCATCAAGAATCAACCTCTAGGATCCACCCTGATTTCTTTTCCTTTTGGTTGTCTTGGTGGAGATCCCTCAAGTTTTCATTTACTAACATGTCAGAGTTGCAAGAATGTGACGAAGAGATAAGATTATACTAGAATTAGTTATCTGAAAAGAAAATTGTGAATGAACATGGAAGGTGGTTCATTTTTGTGCACATTTTAGACATAGTAAAAAGACAATAGACGTCAAATGAAAAGAACTAATTCAGTAAAAATACATAAATAAAATAAAATAGAAAATAATAAATAAAAGTTTGAGATATTCAGCTATTCAAGTGATGCACATCCCTGGCATTCCACAAGTATGTAGAATCTTTATGAAATCAAGATAACATGCATGGAAAATATTCTTGAAAGTATACAGTACACCGTAATGAGTACAAGAGCCTAGGTTATACAAACAATACATAAAAACAATACAATTAAGTTCTCAGAATAATTTTATATATTATAGTAGCCTACAAATACACAAATTATTGACCAAGGATGATCAGGAGATGCAGTTCTTTGAGCACCTACAACCAAGGGAAATGGAATGTGTTTCTTGCTGCCCTTTTTTTACAACTAAACCACAATAATTAAGTAATATCCACATCCAAGATTGACTAGATCCACTCAAAATAATACTGCACGACTTGATAAAGTCAGCTAACACTGTTATGATGTTGTCCCTTGAGGCAGTTATCTTCAAGCATCATGATGTAGCCTAAATGCTAAAGGAGAGAAATCTCCGAGAATCAAATTAAGAGTCTTTTTATTAATGAGAATATGACCTAATACAAGGAGACTGTCTCTATTTATAGAGAATTACAAGAGTCCCAAAAGGAGAACTAAAAGAGATTAAAACTAAATTGGTAATTAAAATATAATTGATCAAGGATTAACAACCAAGATTAACTTTTACGAAAAATCCCTATCCTATTACATCACATCGGCAATGTACTATAGTCATAATTGAGAACTTATTATTGAAGAAATACATCCTTCACGTAGATTGAGCATATTTTCTCTAGGAAAAGTAGTCACAAAATCAATCTCCCAAGTATCATCTATTTTCATCAAGATTCTAACATTGTGGCTACCAACTCATTGCTTGCGTATCTATAGGAAAAGTTGGGGGTATCTTCCAGCTTGAAAGCTACTAGTATTGGTTAACAATGGTAATTCTTCAAGCGCATAAAGACTAAACTGAAGTAGAGTACATTGCACCTGATCAACATACCCAATTTCCAAAAGGACCAAATGCAATGCAGTGAAAGTAGTTCGCTCAGTGAAAATTAGAAAGTTCTGAGAGAGAATGAGTTATAGTGATCAACAAAGGCACTGATCGAGAATGCAGGGAGACTGAGATACTCGATACACTTTATTAGGTACAGCAGAAAAACACGAATTGAAGCTGATAACAGCATAATTCATCTACTTCAGTAACACAAAACACCCGGAGAAAACAAAGTAACCGAAATTGAGCTAAAATTGATCTCAACCTCATTATGACCAAATCACTGTAACTAACTATTTTCACTAATCCCAACTACTTCAATTCATGAGATCCGCTAAAACCCTACTAACCAGACAGTTATTGATTTTAAACTAGAACCAGAAATACAAAGGTCCTAAGATTGTACTGAGTGAGGACAGCGATATAGAAATAATCAACGAAATATGCATGTAAAATAAAACAGGAAAAACAAACTCACTGAAGATTTGACTACGATGGCATCAGGTTCTTGATCGGGAAGTCGAGGGTCGGGGGCGAAGCGGTGATAGTCCCCAGGAGATGCAAATGGTGGTTTCATGGAAGAGAAAGGGAGTTGGCGCTTAAGAGAGTGCATGATCTGCTCAGACAGTTGGCCAGAGGAGTTAGGAGCTCGAGAACCCGACATAGAGCAGGGTTGAAGAGAAGGGGAAGCAAAGATCGAGTGAGGTCCTGGTGTATTGCGGATTTGGGTTAGAAGGTCAGAGAAAGAGAGGGAAAATGGAGTGAGTTTGGGGTTTTAGGTGCAATTGGGGAAAATTGATGGAAATAAGAACAGGAACGGAATTTGTGGAAGAAGAAGGAGGAGCTTGGAGAGATCTGAGCGTTTGGATTCTCAGAAAAAATGGAGAAAAACGGGAGAGATTCAGAGAGAAAACGAGAGCAGAAAACGAGGGAAGGTTGAAAGGGAGGGAACTTGGTTCGGATATAGATGTGGAGGGAAGCGCTTATTAGAAAAAACAAATGAATTAAACTAAATAAATAAATATATATATATATATATATAATAAATAAAAATTACAAATATATATATGTATGTCAGCAGAAAGAATTGCGTTAAGAAGTTATTAACCGATCGGAAAACAAAAAGGAAAATAGAAAACACGCCGTCCTTCTTTAACATTTATTATTCCGTAGGATTAAACCCAAAAAACGCCCAATTTACCTAAGATTAATTAAATTGATCCAGTTTGTTTTGTAATTAATTATAATTAGACAGGGATTAATTAAGCTAAACCCCCCAAGGGAGATTGGCATTTACGAATTATTTTATTATGCATATGGAGGATGGAATATAGGGAAAGATATAAAGAGTGAGGGGTATAAGTGGAATTCGATCGAGTTAGAAAAGAAACGTTCGAATCGGCGATGCGCGCCTTTTGTTGGGCAAATTGAGTGGCGATTATTTGGCGCGTAACGCGTCCCCATCACCCAATAAACTCGGCTGCTTTCCACTCACATTTCTACCGTCACTACGCGCCGGCATTTGCCTAACTAACTTGGGCTTTCTATAATGGGCTTTAACGATGAAGTCCGAATCAATTCACAAGCCCAAATTTAAAATGGGCTTTTCAGCTTTACGCGCTGACCCATGGAATAACTTTTTGTTCATTTTAAATTTATTTCATTTTCACTTTATGAAAATATCGTTTTTGATCTTAATCAAATTTTGGAAGCAAGTGGACAAAGATAATTGCTGATAAAGAACGTAATTTTCAACTGAAGTAAAGTCGTTTAATTAAGTTCATCCATGGAGTAAATAATGACATTACAAACATTAGACTGAAGTGACAGTTTGGCCACCACACAGTTTTATTCCATAATTCCTCATTATCAGAAATTGCTAATGGACAACTGCTTGATATAAAAAGAATTACCTCCAAATGACAGATGAGAGTCTTTGAACTTTGAACTACCACTACAAGAAGATAGAGGATAGATACTTCACACTGGTACACTTTCAAATTTGCAAGATAATGGCTATTTGAATAAATGTGCGAGATCTGGATCATCTAAACTCACATCCAACCATCCATTCAAGCGCATGAACTCTATGTAGTGATCCGGAGGCTTCACGGCACGAGGATTTCTTGGGGTGAAGCCATGAATCCTCTCGAGATCACGAGCGAGCCATCTAAGGTATGCTTGGTCCAAAGGAGGCACTATCTTCAAGAAGATTTCTCCCCTTTGTTCCTGTGGTTGCTTCACGGCTCTGTTTCCCATGTAAGGCTAGCCAAAGAAGCTGAAAACACAGAACTCATCTCAAACCAATCTCTAGAAACCAAAGTATAATTAGGAAATAACCAAGAAGCTAAAGATTGGCCTAGAGCAAAGACATAAAATTCTCGAAACAAAGGTTTTTTACATGTTCATGTGATAAAGGTTCTCAATAATTTGATAAGCTGTGCACACTAATGATGACAGTAAGCATCTGAACAAGCAAAGAATGGGAAATTCCACATACACATCCATGCACTGGCACAAAGGAACATTTAAGACAAGACACAGAATCAAACTCTCTTGTCAGTCATAATAATAGCGACTATTAATATGATAACAAAATAACATGAAAGGATTCAAGGGAGCTCAGGCCTAATACTTGACATTAAAAGTTGTTGGTGATTTTGGTAAGAGCAAAATATTACATAGCAGCAAAACCAACTGCATCAGCAAGAAATTGAATGTTCACAAAAAGTGAATATAAATTTCTTACAGATCAGGTAACATACAAGGACAATCATAAAGAAACTAACAAACTCATGAAGAGTGCAGAGTGGAGTACATCTCAATTCAAGAGATGGTCCGATAGAAAGCAGGCAATTATCAAGAAAAGGACAATGCCTGCACTACGTTTCGACAATTGTCAAAAAACATGTAACTAATCAAATGAAGTTCTTAGGACCAGCCTGCCTTCCAGTGCATAACTTCACAGATAAACCACAATAAAGGCAGATTCAGAGTACAAATTAACTTTTCGGAGAAAAAAAGTATTGATTAAACAAACAACCACTGGCTAACCCTAATTTCAAATATGCAAATAACTTGAATTCATACAGGCCAACCAACAAAAATCGAACTTCCTAAAACCCTAACTCAATGCCAAACATTCTCATCACTACGGGAATGAACTATAATTGGCACAAAATTTTGAATCCATACATATCAAATGTCCATTCAAATCTAATTAATCGATCCAACAACTGGATTTCCAAATAGAAGAAACGAAGCACGAGAAAACAGTTGAATAGAATAAAATTCTTCTAGAAAGCGCTAGATTCTCACTGGAAAGAGAAATAAAATAGAACCCATAAAGAAAATGATACTGAATACTTGAATTTTCTCGCAGAGAGCACAAACAGTGGTTACTCGTAAATGGCCATATGGATTCTTTTCTTCGCCGTTTGAATATTCTCGATAACAAGAAAAGAAAGAATCTGGGAACTGGGGCACACCCAAAAAACAACAAAACCAAAACCACGCCGAGGAGGAAGGCCGGAGGAAGGAAGACGACTCAGTACTCACCTTAGCCGTAGCCCGTAGTCCGATTGGCGGTATCGAAGTGACGTGAATGGACGTCGCACGGTGGCAATTTTTACGGTGCACTTTATCTGGTCGAGTTAGAAGACAAACAGAAAATACGAAAAGACAATTTCACCCTTCTTCTTTACATCATTCCATTCCTTTTGTTTTGTTAAAGAAAAACATTGAAAATGAAAAATGGGTTTTTATTTGACAAAATCATGTGACTTTTTTTTTTTTTTATATATATAATAGGTTGAGTAGAAATTATCTGATCTCAAAGTTGAATAATATAAATTTGTATCAGTTGAATTATATTCGTGTTGGCAATAAGATAATATCACTTAAAATTACTAATTATTTTATTTGATAAAATAGATATGGTACGCTCATATATATATATATATATATAATATAAGACATATTCATTTTGTATGATTTAAAATACAGTAATTTATTTAGACTTGAAGTTGGGGTAATCATTATGTTAAAATGTTTGGTGTGATTAAGTTTATAACATTTAATGATTTATAAATTTAATTGAACAGAAAAACAATATATATAAGAATGCTTAGGAGCTGTTTGGGATGCAGAGTTGAAATAGGATATATGGAGTTCATATGTCTGTGGAGTATTGGAATTGGTGTCCTAATTCTTCTGGTGATATTGTAGTTTGTAAATATTTTGTACACACATTGTTATTAATAAAATAAATGTTATTTTATAAGCATTTACTCAAATCCAATAAACTAATATTCGTGGTTATTTCATGTAACTTAAGCATATATGTGGAGATATACAAGTGAATCATGCCTTAAGTAATAACCTAAATGGTCTGTAGTAGATGGGTAAAAGAGGGATACCTTATCCTGTTGACACTACGGATATGACCCGCTTTATAGATGTTACAAGTGTTGTAAAGTGCTACAAATGGTTTGATCCTGACCACTCATGTGGGGACATGTGAGCGGGGTATCCTATACAAAGAGTTTGTATAAGACCGGACCACGAGATGATTAGTTTCTTTATATAATGTCATTGATAATTGAGACTTACATTTCACTAAAATGACCATAGTTAACATGACCTTAATCTTGAGTGAGTTGGGAATTCCTGCCTATAAGGGCGATCCTTTGATTTATATGGGTAAGAGTGGTCAGATTGTCAACTTAACAAGCCTACTATTTTGAGGATTCGTCTGATTGGGGAGCTGGGAACTCAGTTACACAAGACGAAATTCACTCCTTCCCCGAAGTAAGGGTAAGTAGATAAATTATTCCCTCAATGGCTAATTCCGGGTCTTGAACATAGTGGCCACACTCTCTCCTGGTCCGAGAGAACTTAGTCATAGTAGGACTATGACTTATTATTCATTAGAGGAATCAGTGGTACTTAAGGAGTTAAATGTAACTACACAGGCAAAACGATGAATTGGCCTAGTTGTACTTACAAGCAATTTGTGAAAGGTCATCACACTATTGATTGGTCATATAGACACGAAAATATATATATATAGTGCGAAGAGTGCAGCTGTCGATCTTTAGTGGAATGATCAACAGTTAACGGATGGTGGATCTCGTGATTAAAGAGTTTAATCAGTTGAGGAAATTCAATTACATGTGATATAATTGATTTGATGTATTTGATACATTATCATTGGAGGAATTAATATAAATATGATTTATATTAAATACCATAAAATAGAAAAAGAACTACGGTTTATATGTTTCATATCATGAAATATTAAAACTATAGGTTATAAATATAATATGACAAGTTGGTTATTATATTTATTTATAACATATTAATTATATGATAATTAATTATTCTTTTTTTTTTTTTCTAATAACTGAATTGAGTGGGAGGTTATTATAAGTTTTACGGTAACTGTGAGATCAAAAGAAAAATGGTTTTCCAAAATTTAGTTGATGATTTATTCGAAATAATCTCACAAAGGCTATTAAGTAAAAAGGTTTTACTAAATGTAACATAGAGAGCATACACGATCGAGCTACGAGTTTACTATACGATAGTTACTCATTTAATCGTTGCTAAACGATCGAGTAGCAAAGTCTATACGATAGGCTTCAACTTTCTAAACGATCGAGTATTTCTTCTATACGATAGACAACATTCATCTCTCATTTACTCGATCGTCTACCTCCTGCTTTCCTCAATCCAAAATCATAAAGTGTCCACAACTCCTGGATTCTCACATCGAGAATACCAAGGTAACCATTGTGGTAGTGTTCTAATTCCGTTCGAGGATCGAATTGGACTTGATTGGAATCGAGGTTCATTCAGACGTTCGTTGAGATCGTGTTTTGATTGTTGCTTTCAAGTTCGTGTTGATTGAACAATTTGTTGGACGATCGAGGGATACATGAAGAAAGGTTCTTCAAAGGTTTGCATACTCTATCCATTGTATCTTCATTTTTAAGTAGCATGCTGTAATTTCTGATTATGCTAATCATTTTGTGTAAGACTGTAATTGTTTGTGTTCATTCTGAATGGGATTTGGAACGATCCGCTTTCGCTCACAAAATATATGTTTTAGATTTCCTTCAATTGGTATCAAAGCTAGGCTGTTCTAATATTCCAAATTCCATTGCTGTATTGAACTTCTTTTATAGTCATGGTGGGTTTTAAGTGTTCTACAATGCGTTTAAGGGTTAAATGTGTTTGTGGATGTATTGGTGGATGTTTACGTGATGATTGCCTCTATTTAAAGCTTTCTTTAAATTTACAAAGTGTTAATTTGTAAGAGCCTTTGTGTTTTTTGGCATAATTAACAAGCAATTTAGTCTATATTCAAAGTGTTTGAAGTTTTTTTAGTTTTTCTTGATGAATTTTCGAAGCATGGAGATGTTGTTCTCATCGAGGAAGAAGATCAAAGATTGGTCGCATCGTGCAGCCCAGACTAAACGATCATTAAGATTTGGCTAAACGATAGTGTAGAAAAGTTCTACTTGATTGTGTAGTATTTACTAAACGATCGTATAACTAATGCTAAATGATTGAGTAAAGAGTTTACTCCATCGTGTTGCATTGGCTACTTGATCGCGTAGACGCATTAGGTAAACGATCGCTTAGAGTTTTTTATACTCGTTGTTTAATAGGCGCACACACTAAACGATCGTGTAGTCGAGCATGCTTCATCGCATAGTCATTGACTACTCGATCACCAAGTATACGATACTTGACGCTTGCTCCGCGATCGTTAAGACGATCATGCTTCACCACATAGTTGTCGTCTACTTGATCGTTTAGACATGCGTTACACGATATGCATTGCACGATCGTATGACCTTCATGCTTCATCGCAAAGTCATAGGCACTCGATCCATGCTAAACGATCGTTTATGCTCATACAGCGTTGCTAGACGATCACAAGGAGATGTTACACGAACAAGGAGACGCGGCTTTGCCTGGACAGTTCAAGACCCGGTTCGCCTGTTTTAACCGGTGGACTCAATGATCTTTGTTAGTTAGCTTTATTCTTCAGGATATAAGGCTAATTATCCCGATCCATCAACTTTTATCTAATGTGCATGAGATGTATGTTTGTTTATATGCCATAATGTATGACATGTAGATTTAAAACCCACCTTAAGTTATACATTTGTTCATGCATCATTTTTATATTATAAGTGTTATAATATAGTAGATCGCATGATGAAATTACACCAAAGCATGCTCATGCATCATATAATATAAGAGTTATATTTATGCATGCATTAAGCATATTCATGCATCATCTTTATATTATAAGTATTATAGTATAAAGATATATGAGAGCATGTATGATTGTTTCATTACTTTATTATATAAGAGTTATATAAAAGTAGTAATGAATGAACAATGCATGAAGCTTGACACTTAGGTTTCTTTACAAGAATTATAAATGTTGGGATTGGTGTCCTAATTCTCTCGGCACATTATTATGAATAAAATAAGAGTTATTTTATTTGGCATTTACTCATATCCAATAAACAAAGCTCCATGGTTATTTTATGTAAACTTAAGCATATATATGAGATATACAAGTGGATCATGTCTTAAGTGATAGTCTAAATAGGTCTGTAGTATAAAGATTAGGGAGGGATACCTGATTCTGGTGACACTATGGATACGACCCGCTTTGTAGAGGTTTGCAAGTATTGTGAACTACTACAAATGGTAGATCCTGACCATTCATGTGGAGCCATGCGAGCTGGGGTGTCCTATACAAAGAGTTTGTATAACACCGGACCACAAGATGATTTGTCTCTGTATATAACACCGTTGATACTGAAGATTTACATCTCACCTAAACGACTATAGGTGACATGACCTCAATCCTGAGTGTTTTGGGAACTCCTGTCTTTGAGGGCAGTCCTTTGATTAGTATGGGTGAAAGTGGCCAGATTGCCAACTCAACATGCCTGCCTTTTTGGGGACTTGTATGATTTGGGAGCTGGGAACTCAGTTACACAAGATGGAATTCACTCCTTCTCCAAAGTAGGGGTAAGTAGATAGATTGCTCCCTTAAGGACTGATTCCGAGGCTTGAACATAGTGACCACAACGTCTCTTTGGAAGAGAAGACTCGGTCATAGTCGGACTATGACTTATGTTCATTAGAGGGATCAGTGGTACTTAAGGAGTTAGATGTAACTAAAGGGGCATAACGGTTATTGGCCCAGTTGTACTTACGAGCGATCTGTATAGGGTTATTGTGTTGTTGATTGGTTGATATGAACACATAATATATCTGTAGTAAGGAGAGTTCAACTGTCGATCTTTATGGAGTGCTTGACAGTTAACGAATGGTGGATCCTGTGACTAAAGAGTTTAATCAGTTATTCACGTACCATTGGAGCTTCGAGCTACAGGTCCATAAGGTCCCCTTGGTGGCTCAATGGATTCAAGTTGAGAATCATTTCTTGGTTTTGATTTGAAATATTCAAATTGACAAGAGGTAATTCGATTGTATATGATAGGATTAGTGTGATGTATGAGATACATCAAATGGAGGATTAATGTAAATGAAATTTACATTAAGTACCATGAAATAGAACAAGAACTATGGTTTATATGTTTCATGAGATGAAATATTAAAACTATAGGTTATAAATATAGTATGGTAAGTTGGTTATCATATATATTTATAACAATATTAACTATTGGATAATTATCTCTTTTTCTCTAATAACTAATTGAGTGGGAGGTTATTGGTGGTTTCATGGTAACCGTGAGATAAAAGGAAAAATGTTTTCCTAAATTTAGTAGATTTGAGAAAGTTGATATTCTCAGCAAGTACTCATGGTTGGCTGTCAAGTGAATGAGATTAACTAAACGATAGCTGAAGAGAGTCTAGACGATCCTGGAGTGACACTACAAGATAGTTCACTCAATTGACCGATAGCTAAACGATCGTTGCTAAGCGATCGTGGAGCTTCTTCTAAACGATTGGGCATCGTCTATACGATAGACCTTGTCATCTCCCACTTGCTCAATTGCTTACACGATTGTTCTTCCTTCGGTCTCGTCCTCTAAACAAATCCACACAGAGCCCACACTTCTAGATTCTCACACCGAGAATATCAAGGTAGCCATTGTGGTGGTGTCGTACTCAACTCGACATAATTGAGATTTTTGGAGGTCATTCATTGAGTTCGCGGTGTTTGTGTGGTGGTTGCCGATTGTTCGTGATCTTAGAGATCGCTGAGTTCGAGCATTCGTATGTTGCAATCTTGGAGTATGTTCGAGCGTTCGAGATCAAGGGAGATTGAAGATGAGTCTTCAAAGGTATGTTTATTCTTCCCTTGATCTTATTAAAAGCATGTTGTAATTTCATTTTGCGCATAGCCTGTATGTTTCCGTTTCTTGATTTTAATTGTTAATTTTTATATACAAATGAAATTTGGAACGATCATTCCGCTGCTCATGGAAAACCTCATGTCCGATTTCCTTCAATAAATACCTTATGAATGTGTTGCTTTGCATTATGGATGGTTTTAGTTGTTTCCTTTTATAAGATAAAATGGAAATTAGAACTAAAATCAATAAGAAAGAGTTGTATACGAACTTAGGTAAAATCATGTTTTAAAAGGGTTTTAAAATTTGATTGAGATAGACCTAAGTTCATGGTTCTAATGAGATTAGAAACCTAAGTTTAATCTTTTAAATCGGTTTAATAGGATTAAATTGATTTGAATAAAAGATTAAATTTATAATAAATTTATCTATCAGGGACCTTTTGTCTAAGGCTGGTTCTGGCTAGACTGGGGTATTTAAGCTGACGGAAATGGAACACCCCTAGTAGTAAGTAGCTCCACTACTAGGGTTAGGCTAGGCATCTAGGTCCTCTAGATGCCTACCTCTGGTGGGACGTAAGCACACCCCTAGTCCTCATAGAACACATATGTACATGAATATCTGAATTTCATCTTGTTGTAGTTAAGTATACCCACTACCTCTAGTAAGTCCCGTAGGTCCCACGACCTCTGGTAAATCTCGAAGGAGATACCACCTCTCGTGAATCCCGAAGGAAACACAACCTCTGGTGAATCCCAAAGGAAACCACCACCTCTAAAGAATCCTAAAGGAAACACAACCTCTGGTGGATCCCGAAAGAAACCACCACCTCTAGTGAATCCCGAAGGAAACACAACTTCTAGTGGGTATTTAACTAATAGTGAGGACGCTATTACTATTGCAACATCAAAGGTATTGTAACATGGCTCTATAACATAAGCATACATATCATCATCCTTAGATAATATAGAATCTCATAGAATAGTAATATATCAAATCATGCTAGCATGCAAATATCTCTATGCGCATCTAGTCTTTTAAATCCTCATAACAGAGAAGGCATATACGAACACATCCAGTTAACAACAATTCTCAATAAATCATAACTATATTGCATGGCACGTGGGTAGTTCTAATAGTAAGATTACTTACCTCGATGTCAAAATTCTCAGTTAATCAGGCAACCAAAATAATACAGCAACTCAAGATAACAGTCCTATCACAGGAATACAACCATTCAATTCCAACCCAAACAACTAAATTTAAATCCTTATACCCAAATCCAAAATACCGAATCCATCACAACCCGCAACGATAACCAAAATTTAATGCCAAAAAGCTTACCCAAGGATGAAACCACTTCCAACTTTCATCGACAACGCCCCTTTGACTTCCAAGCTTTTCTAAAACTCGATTTCAAAATCCAAGCACAACAATATGGCCAGTAGATCCAATTTGAGAAAAGCACTAACTTATCCAAATCCAATAGATCCAACGGAAACCACGACGACGGCAGGGGTTGGGCGACGCACGGAGGAGATTAGACCGACGGCGGTAGTGTGGCACGGTTTTGCGGCTGAGAGGTTAGCTGGGCAAGCAAACAGCTGGCCGAGCTGGGGTGACGACTATCGAACGACAGACTCCTGCTACGGCGAAATCGAACGGTCGGGCCCTTCCGATCTGGTGCAACCGTCGATTCGTTTGGAGGTTTCTCGGATTTGGGCGCAAACGGAGGTGGTCGTTCGAAGGCTTCGAACCAAGGATCTCATGTGGGGGGCGGGGGGTGGGGGTCAAGCATGCATGAGAAGAAGAAGGGAAAGGAGGAAAAAAGAAAAATAAAGGAAATAATATAAATAAATAAATAAAATATTTTTTTTATTCCATTATATCTTATTTTATTCTCTTTCTTCAACTTTTAATCTTTTTTCCCTTAACTAACCCTCTTCCAAAAATGAAATTAATTCTTGACATTAATTTTAAACTTAACTTGTGTGATATAAAAAGTCTAATTTTTATAATTTTCCTCTAATTAAACCATTAAATTGAAACACCTCTTTCTTCTTAGCCATTAAATCACAATAATTAAATTTTGAATTTCTAAAATTTCAAAAATGTCCTCAAATAATAGAAATACCGAAATTACTTTAAGAACAAAAAATCGGGGTGTTACATATATAATGAGCATCTAAGGGAGAATATTATAAATATGTTAAATTAGGTGTAATGTAGATGTCTATTATTAGTGTCCACCGGTCATGTGTCACTTATCCATTACCCCATGTATTGTCCATGTGTTGTCTATATGTCTTAAGATTACACACTATTAGTCTCCATGTAATCTACCTCATACTTGCCAAATTGCCTATACATATAGGCATTTGGTAGGTTTTGAAAGACACATATTAGTGATCCTTCCAAAGATTGGAAAAAATGGAGAAATGCATTCTTTGTTATTTTATTTACTTTTTGTTATTTATTTATATTTATTTTATTATATATTATTATTATTATATATTTTTTCCATATCCACGTTCTTGTTGTTGTGCTGCTCAAATTTACAACAACAAGGTTATTTTTTAAAAATAGTCTTGATTTTTCATATTTCTTTGCAATTTCAATTATGTATTCTAGTGTAATACTAAAATTATATTAGGATTTAGTCTTTACAAAAAATTTAACAAAGGAATAAAATATTTAGGTGCATCTTAAGCTACACCCATTTTTATGAATTTCACTCAATTGTCTAATTATAATTGGTCACTTACAATTTTTTTTTTTTTTAATAAAACATGATTTTTTATGTGCTTACTTTTGAGATAGTTTGGCCATAAATAGTGCAAAAAAAGAAAACCTTGCATTTTGGATTTTGGGAGAATCTATATATAAACCATAATGTGATTTCCATTTCATCTATATGCAGAACATAATTGAATCAACTATCTTAAATTTTATATTCAATATCACCTGTGAGAAAATTATTGTTATTATCTTTTTTTCCCTAAGATAAGTATATCCAACTGGTGTTTGGTATAATATATGAACTATTGTAATATATGGATTATTGATAAGAAAAGTTAGGGGTTCGTATTTTCTACTTTCAATACAAAAAGAAGCTTTATATATATATATATATATATGTAGAGTGTAAGAATTAAACTACTTAAATCGAAGTTGATAGTTCAATCACATGTTGGTTGAATTATGATTATTTTGACAGGAAAAATGCATTCAAAACAAGCAACATTGGACATGATGTTGCAGAAATAGAATGGTAACTTGTTAAAGATGGATTCATATAAATTTATGGCAAATTGCTCTCATTTTCTTTCAACTTTTTCCTTCTCTCTTGCTATTCACTTTTTTAACTTTAAACTTTTCAGGATGCAGTGTATCTTCCAACTAATCTCTCTTTTTTCAAATAAAGAAAATTATTTATTTAAAAAATAATAATAAATAAAGAAAATTATTTCTTACATATAAATGGTCAATTAATTTTGTTTATCTACCCTATCTCCTTTTGGTAGGAAGAGAAGCTTGCGTTCGCTATCAACCACTTGTCTAACTTTGTTCTTTTGATTATTGTTTAAATTTGACCTATTAAACTAACTTAACTTGTCCATAATTTTTCTTTTACTTCCTAATATTAATTAAAAATACTCCTGAAATCTTAAATTTAATAACCATCCCATATCATATATTAACCATTTAAATTTTTTTAATGGTTACCTTGAACTTAGTATCGGAGTTATGTCATACATTCCACTAGACACAATTCTCTCTATATGAGTAATGAGATTGCACCTAAAAAAACTGTCACGTGGTAATTTTTTATTGGGCAGCTCCCTAGACTACTAAGAGATAGGTGGGAACATCCAAGTATGCTATCTATATATATATATATTTAAAATTCGTGCATCCAAAATATCTGCTTACCTAAATTAATAAATAAAACCCATTCTTAAATATGCATTACCAATATGTATTAATCTGATTCTAGTATTTTCATAAAGCAACTGGTCCCTTTAATCAATGACTTTCCTTTAATAATTTTCTATGATTTAGTTAAGACGTTAAACAAAGTCAAGATAAAGAGAAGCACGCCGCCCCATTGAGCGTGGTTAAACACTTTTATTGGATAAAAGAGATAAATGACGAAATTTTCTCAAATTTGTATTTAGTGCTGATGAGGTGGTGTGCATATTTTAGAATCCAAAATCGTACAATGACTATGAGGCAGTTACATATTAGTGATTATTGATGCTAAAATCTGGATAAAGAGAACTCACTTCATCTTTCATGTGGTATTAACAATGAATTTTTATAAAGAAGAGAACAACGTGACTTGCAAAAAAGAAAATATGTGCATCGATGTAGTGCTTGACACACACATTTTGATACTTAAATCATGTAAACCCTTGAACTTGTTTTACTAGTTAATTAATTTTAAATTCTCTTAATTATGTGTTAAAGATGTGTATTAACGTTAATGCAAAAGTAAGCTAAGTAAGTTTAATGAATGATGCGTTTGTAATGTTTAAGAGAAGAAAAATATTCTAAGTGTAGAATGTTGAGCTCTCGGGCGAGGTGGAAAAAAGTTAAAAACTTAGAGAAAGTAGAGGACTCCATGCGTTGGAGTTATGAGGCGCCATGCAGCCAGAGGTCCAAGAAGGGGACTTTATGGCTAAGTACAACAATGTGGTATGAGAGAAGTATGCGACCAACCTCGTATGCCAATGTTGAGGGCTAGGTTGATAAACGAGGCGATAGAGGATATAACGATATGTAGAAGTATGCGTTGATTAAAAAAAAAAAAAAAAAAAACTTAAGGGGTCGCAAGGCCATGCATTGAAGTTAAGCTGAGGAGTTCTACTTAATTAACTAGTAAGTAAGTTAGATGGCAATCTTAGAGATGTCAATTGGAAGATAAGTATACTAGGTGGTGTTTAATTAAGCTAAAATGTCATGCAAGCCTAAGTATAAATTAACATGGTGAAGGAGGAAAATGGTTTGCCAAAAGTTTTCTTACGCTTAAGGGAATGAGTGTTGCTGTCATCTGAAGATATAGAAAGTGAGAGAGTTCTCAGCAAGCTTGAAGAAAAATTGGAGGATTCCAATCAACTCAAAGGGAGTAATGCTCAATTTCTAAGATAAGTGAAAATTAATATGTTTATGAACGAATTCGTAGAAAGGAGTTTAGCTAAATGAATGTTGGGATTAAAGTTATGAAATCTGGAAAATTAAAATTTGAAATGATGTTGTGGATGAATAAGAAGGCAGCTGCATACGAAGAACAAGTAAGCAACCGATCAAATGATGATATGTGTTGATACGTAGACAAAGAGTTCACAACTAAGACGCTCTGAGTACGTCGCATAGTAGGCATGCATCGCATAGGCTAAGAAGGTGTTTCAGTGCTTATCCGAGCACCCTAAGGAAAGATATCCAAATTTTCAGCCAAGTTATAAGGTAAGATGGCTAAGGATAGTTAATATGGTAAAGATGGGTTATGTTGCGTTGAACCTAGTTGTGATATGACAAATTACTAGTACGCGATGAAGTTAAGTTTATGTGCTAAGCTCAAAAGGGAGCTAGTCATGCTAACCAATGGACCTTTCCTTACTTCAGGACAAACGCAAATAGAAGAAACTTATAGACCTCTTGGATAAGTAGCTTAAGACAACGAGTGACTAGTTTTCAAAATATTTACTAAGTGTTTTATTTATGAATGTTCAACACATAGTTACCTTTACTTTAATGTTCAACGCATGCTTATAGTAATGGGAATCGAGTTTAACACATGATTGATGTTTTAAAAATTAGCTTTTATATAAAATTTCCATACGTTCCACTTGAATTTCCATGCCATGACTTAGTATTTAATGAGTTATTTATTTATTCTTGTAAGTTTGAAAAGCATGCTATTTAATTATGTTAACATGTATGATATTATGTTAACATGCATGCTATTTAATATGAAAACTTACTCCTAAGCTTTGGTATCGAAGGTATGGTAAGGTACCCAGTTATATAATGATCCTTGCTACCAAAGGTATGGTAAGGTAAGCAAGATCCTATTCAATTCTACGTACATGTAAGATTTATGTTATCGACATTGACAAGATCGAGCAAAAGGACTCTCTCTCAACTAAGGTTAGTACGAATTGAGCAAAAGGACTCTCTCGCATGTTCAAGCAAAGGAGTAGAATAATTCTACAGGATATGTTGATGAATTTAAACCAGAGTTTTCATGATATGTTTTCTTTATTTCCTAATTAATATTTCTGAACCCTGGTACGTAATGAGAATGTTTTATTATTAAGTTATTTATACTATAAGTTACGAAGCATGTTTTCTTAAAAGAAGTCACTTACTAGGCTTCCAACTCACTCTTTTTAGTGGTTTCCTCCCCAGGTAGCGGTCAACGTTCCGAGGCCTAGTAGTTCTGCCAGTCAGTCACTTCTCAGACCTTCATAAAGTTTGAAGCTTAGATGGCTCATCATGTTTTGTTAATCTAGTTTTTATGTTCAAGACATGGGAACAAGGTAGAGTGTATGTTGAACATATGTTGTAAATAAGTTTGGTTTTTTTTAAACTGCTAAGTATGTTTAAGTTGATATTCTGATTAATAGTGACTTGTGTGCTTGGAGCTGTTGCTGAGATTATGTGACAAGTTCTAGAAAATTATAAACTGCTAATCAAGTTTAACAGATATGAAGGACACAGATTCACAAGAGTATGTTGGCAGTAGTTGTCATAGGAGGGTTTGACAACTGCTGTCTTCACATCTCTTCACAGAGTAAGAGGGTAATTTGGGGAAAGAGGTGATAAGAATACTGTGGAAGCTAGAAAGTTTAAGAGTAAGATTCAAGTTACACCATATGAAACTATAATGATGTATTTATATAGGTGATTGAGTTAGGTTGTTTCGATAAAGTTTCAAAGCCACTTTAGGATAATCAAACAACTTATGGTAAGGGGCGTGCCTCGTTTTTTTTTTTTTTTGTTGCTTTTCTCTTAATTTTATGTCGATTATACTATTTCGATCTAAAATCACTCATAATAGTGACGACCTCATTAAATAATTGTATAAATTTGATCCAATTTTCAGCTACCAATCCAAGAAAAGTTTCTAGTACTTTCATAGTACCATACTTGTTGTGTTCTATTAGGTTTTATGCCCTAAAACTCATAGATAGTAAATGTTATTAATTGACCATTAACAATAAAGAGTTATAGATGTTAATTCAATAAATGTTATTATTTGTGTTGTTTGTCTATTTTGTTTTAATAACCCTAAATTCAATACACTAACATCCAAGGCTACTTTATGAGTCTTAAACTGTATGTGGAGACATATAGGGATCAATGTTCTAGATACAACCTGAAGGGTCCATAGTGTAGGGATAAGACTTGTACCTTATCTTGGTAATACTATGGATATGACCTACTTTTTATTTGATACAAATGCAATGATCCAATGCATTGTGTAGTCAATATGCAAGTGAGGGTATCATATGTAATGAGTTTGCATAAGACTAGACCGCGAAATAGTAATCACTAGATGTAACTACTAGGGTTGATGCCTTAAATCTCATATGGTCCTATAGTTTGTAAACTTTGTATGTGATTAATAATATTTATTATTTTATTTACTTTGTCTATGAAATATGTGATATTTTAGTTACATTAACCACAAACCAATAAACTAACATCTAAGGTTATCGTTGTAACTTAGACATATATGTGGAGACATACAGGTGAATCATGTTTAAGTGATAACATAAATGGTATGTAGTATATGGATAAGGTTGGATACCTTATCCTGGTAGCACTATGAGTATGGCTCGCTTTGTAGATGTTACAAATGTTGTAAAGTGCTACAAATGATCTGATTCTGATCATTTATGTATTAGACATGCGAGCGAGGATATTCTATACAAAGAAATTTGTATAAGACAAGACCACGAAATGTTTAGTCTCATTATATAACATTGTTCATAATAAAGACTTTCATTTCACTAGAATGACCATAGGTAACATGACCTTAATCCTGATTGAGTTGTGAACTCCTGCCTATGAAGGCGGTCCTTTGATTTGTATGGGTGAGAGTGGGCAGATCGCCGACTTAACAAGCCTACCATTTTGGGGATTCGTCTAATTGGGGAGCTGGGAACTCAACTACACAAGATGGAATTCACTCATTCCCCAATACAGGGGTAAGTAGATAAATTGCTTCCTTAAGGGCTAATTCCGGGTCTTGACCAATGTGGCGCCACACCCTCTCCTAACCTGAGAGGGGTTTAGTCATAGTGAGACTATGATTTATTGTTCATTAGAGGAATCATTGATACTTAAGGAATTAGATGTAACTACAGGGGCAAAATGGTTATTTGGCCAGCTGTACTTACGAGCAATTTGTGAAGAGTCATCGTACCGTTGATTGGTTATATCCAATGGACACAAAAATATATATGTAGTGCGAAGAGTGCAGCTGTCAGTCTTTAATGGAGTGCCCAACAATTAACGGATGATAGATAATGTAATTAAAGAGTTTAATTAATTATTCACGTACCGTAGGAGCTTCAAGCTACAGGTCCATAAGGTCCCCTTGGTAGCTCAAAAGGATTTAGTAGAGAACCAGTTGTTGGGTTAGTTTGAATTATTCGAATTAATAAGAGGGAATTTAATTATATATGATATAATTCAATTAATTCAATTATATATGATATAATTGACATAATGTATTTGGATACATTTTAGTTTAATTGGAGGAATAAATATTTGAATGCGATTCAAATATATTTTATATGAATGAGATTCATAGTTGTTAAATTTAATGTTATTGATTTATATTAAATGCCATAAAGTAAAGAAAAAAAACTATAGTTTATATTGTATATGATGCAATATTAAAACTATAGGTTATAAATATAATATGATAAGTTGGTTAATTAATTATTCAACATCTATTAACTGTTAGACACTCCACTAAAGACTGACAACTACACACTTTGCACTACAAATGTATTTCTGTGTTCATTAGATATAACCAGTCAATAGTGTCATGACCCTTCAAAAATTGCTCGTAAGTACAACTAGGCTAAAATTACCATTTTGCCCCTATAGTTACATCTAACTCCTTAAATACCAGTGATCTCTCTAATGAACAATAAGTCATAATCCAACTATGATCAAACCCCTCTCGAGCTAGAGATATGTGGCGTCACATTCTTCAAGCCTCGGATTCAGCCCTTAGATGAGCAATTTATATACCTACCCGACTTCGGGGAATGAGTGAATTCTGTCTTGTGTAGTTGTATTCCCAACTCCCCAATCAGACGAATCCCCAAAATGGTAGACTTATTTAGTCAACGATCTAGCCACTCTCACCTATACAAATCAAAGAACTACCTTCATAGGTAGGAGTTCACAACTCACTCAGGATTCAGGTTATGTCACTTATGGTCATCTTGGTGAAATGTAAGTCTCTATTATGAATGGCGTTATATAATGAGACTAGTCATTTTGTGGTTCGGTCTTATATAAACTCTTTTATATAGAATACCCCCGCTTACATATTTCTACATGAATGATCAGGATCAGATCATTTGTAGCACTTTATAACAATTGTAACATTTATAAAGTGGGTCATATTCATACTGTCACAAGGATAAGATATCCAACCTTATCCATCTACTACATTTAAACATGATCTACCTGTATGTCTCTACATACATGTTTAAGTTACATATGATAACCTTGGATGTTAGTTTATGAGTTTAATGTTACTAAATGTCAAATAAAACATCTCATATTTTATTAAATAAATAAAATGTTTATACAATACAATTATAAACTACAGACCCTACGATAATGATTCTAATCTTTTCCCAAAGCATGCTAATTTACATGTTTATATTCTGTTTTAGTATAATGAATTTGTTAATGTATAAATCGAATTGCGGGATGTAAGGTGTTCTCACACAAATGCTTCCACCGTGGGATTCGAACTCTTCACATATTATAAATTTCCTTTCATTAATATTTACGGGCCCCATAATGATGTCAGTAGGTCCCAACATATTTTTTAAATGCACGTTGATGTGATACACAATAAGTGAAGGTAACATCATAAATACTAGTGGACTCCACATTAATGTCAATTAATCCTACCATATTTTTAAAAGCGGGTTAATATGACACATACTATATGCGGAGGTAATATAGAAAAAATGGTCCACACATAGTATAGAAAATTTTCCCAATTTTCCGAAACTTAGTATAGGAAAAATTTCCCTTTTAAAGTGTCCAAATTTCAATGTTAGTTTTCTGTCATTAAATTGCTGTACCAAACTCTCCCACCATACATTTTCCGTTAGATAAGTACACGAGAAAAGAAAATAATCAAAACCATGATAATATATTATTAATTTCTAAACCAAATGCAAAGAAAGTAGGTGGGCCGTGGGCGTACTTTAGATTACATTATATATTAATTAATCAATATCCCGAGAGCTTTCTCTCTCTAACTTCCACAAAAGACACGACATAAATATTTTCTTCCCAAACTTCATAAATGAAAGAAAAAAAAAAACAAGGTCGAATTGATTAATTAATGAAAGCTCAAACTTCAACATTGCAGCTCTGAACAATTTGAAACTTCATAGCAGAACCAATAGCAATAGCATGATCAGGATTCCCAAACTTAATAAACGCCGGGCAATTAACATTCAAATGATACCTGCCCGAAATCCACGTCCCAACTTTCCACTTAACCTGCCCGTCAATTTTAACATTAAACAACACGGCTCCAACATTCCGATCCTGTTGCAAAGACAGAGCAACGTCAGGGGCTACAGGGACGGCGTCACCGCTAAGGAACGGAGACCAAACGACGACGTCTCGATGGCCTTGGTAAGTGGATGGAAGAAGAGTAGGAAGAGTAACTTGCTGGCCACGGTAAGCGCCGTATACGTCCATTGTTAGGTAATAAATGCCAATGCGATCGTTGGGATTGCGTGAAGAGATCGTGACTTGTAAGCTGAGGGATAAGAGATTTGGGGAAGAAGAAGCGTTTAGGCCAAAAACGGTGACGTCTTGGAGGATGAAATGGGGCTTTGAAGGGCGGAGGACGGCCCATATGATGAAGATTATAAGGCCGAGGATTATGATTAAGATGAGGAGGACGATGCCGAGACGGCGGAGGAATTGTTGGTAGTCGTCGTCGTGGTGGCCGCAGTCTTTGTCTTTGGCGCTCATGGTTTTGGGGGAGCGAGAGGAAGGGGAATGATGATTAATAATTAATTAATGTAGGGAGTGAAGATGGGGAAAGGGAGGTATTTATAAGATTGTTGGGGGGAATTTTAAAAGTAATAAAGTTGGGGGGGGCCAGGGGTGAAAGAAGAGGACGAAGAAAAGGGTATATTCATTATTCAGTTGGGATATGGGAGTATATGCGTGTTCATGGGTTCAAAATGCCTTACCTTATCTTGCTACGAAAGATGCTAATGCACTCTATATTCTAAATTATTCAACAAAATACCTTCCTAAGTAATTTTGTACTATTGGATATGGACTTTAAAGTTTTCTTTCTCACGATCGTTAGGATGTCTTGAATTTAATACATGATATTTCAAACAAATCAAGTACGAAGATTTCATTGACTGATTAGTGAGTTGAGCGAGTCGAGGTTCAGGAGCAACGCATCCTAGATGGGGTTCGAAGGCAATACCCTCGAAATATAAGTTATTTACATATTTGTTAGATTTATGTTATTTACGTTTATAACTGTGGTGTTGATAAGTACATTATATAAACTCTCTGGCCTTAGAGACACCTTAATTCTATATCTGTATTATTCTCTCCAATAAAAATATTATTCCTCTATCCTGTGGACGTGGTCCACGCACTGTTAGTAAACCATGTAAACCTCTATATCAATTTCCTTTGCTTTATGTTTTTTATTTATCATCTTTGATTGTTGATTCTTAACAATAATTATTAAATAAAATTCAGGATGTGGTATTATGGTTTATCTCTCATATATTCGACAATGGAAGACTATCGATTCCACCGTGGTAGTCTTCTCGAATAATTTTTCATACATTACAAACGATGGTTTCTACTCTAATTCATTTTTATTTGATAGAGATGTAATCTCTAGAATACATAAATAAATAAGGTTCATATTTGGTATTTTCTATTAAAAAGAATTAGACTTGTTTTCTCCTAAATTTTATATTATGATTCTCATATTTTCTTGAAGAAAGACTTAAATTCTAAAATAAAAACCAAATCTTTGAATTTTTTTTTTTTTATATTTCAAAATTTTGATTGAATAATAAAATAAAATTTTTTTAGGTAGAAGTAATATTAACGATAAACCTTACCAAGATAGAAAATCATAATATTATAAAAATGTGTAAGGTGTACTGTATTATTCTACGAGATTAAATGCCCTTGATCTATGAGAGATGATAATATAGTAATGAGTAATGTAAAACAATGTTTATAAAATAACTAGCAAACGAACTTAATTAAGAGTAATATTAAGAGTCGTGTACTTGTAAAATCTAAAGAGACATTAAAAAGGGTTCTAATAATAAACGTAAAATCTAAAATGTTAGTTTAGTGATAAGCTAGAAAGTTGTTAAGGACAGTGGGAAAATTTATAGATCTTTTTTACAGAAATCTTCGTTGAAGAGCCAAATTCCACAAAAGTTGGTGTTTTATTTCGATTTAATGATGTTTGAAAATGTTTATGAGAACAAATATTGAAGGTCTTTTTGCTAAACCCTAAACAAAAGGTGACATAAACAATAAACTTTATTATATTCCACAATAAGAAGATGGCAGTATCCAATAAAAAAAGCGTACATGTTAAGGAAATTCTTTTTACTTTGAAGATAGGGAGTAATTTACTTTTATATATATAAAAAGTAGCATTGGTTGAAAATAAAAACGTCTTTGAAGTTAGATTACTGCGAATTATTCTTTTCACACATTTTGAATTGGTTTAAATTACAACTTAAACCTTCAATTTTTTTACACATTTTTCTTTTGTCTAATAGAATATTGATATATATTCGATGTGTTTTGAAATTAACTACTATATGATATATGAAATTGACATTTATCGATCTTAACTTTTAAATTACTATATTTCATATGTTCGTAAAATTTCTTCGAACTTTCTTAAAAGGATGTTGAATAATAAGCAATCCATAAAAGTTCAATTTACAACTTATGTTGAAAGTGCCTTAAATCAATTATTTGACGATCCTAAACCCTAAATTTGAGTTATATGAGATTATTATTTAAGTTCCTTTTATTTTGTGTATATTCTATTTATGGTTGAAAAAGAGTGTTGCATATAAAATCTTTAATCCTTACATAAAAATCTCTATGTATTTTTCTATACTTTGTTGTTTATCAAGATAATGAAATAGTTTCTTTTGGTAGATATAACTATTGATTTTTTTAGGGGATTTTCCAAAATTGAAAACTAAGGAAGACTATTTAAAAAAATATTAAAAATCTAATATTCTTTAATAGAGGTCGTATATTATTATCTATCGGATTTTTTTCTTTTGTTATTTCTGTAAATAGGTTGATATTTTTTATATCTCTGATTTTTTTTCTTATTTAATTATTTTCTAGTTAATTGCTTCTACATAAAAACTTTACGGTTTAAAAATTAACCTTTTAAGATTTTGTTGGTTGGGAGGTAAAATGGAATAAGAAGTAATTGTAATGGGAGAGCAAGAATTGAGAGAATCATAAATAAGAGAAAGAGGAAGACAATAAAAGGAATAAAGTGTACCAAAAAGATGAGAACTCTTCACCGTCAAACAGATTCCAAAGATGGAATTTTCCCAACTAAAATAAAGTAATTAAAAAAGGGGACAAAAATATATGTAAAATAAAAAAAGCAAGAAAAGAATCTTTATCATTCATATTATGTATTTATTTTGTTAATACAAAAATTTTTTTAAAAAAAATCGAGGTGTGGATTTATACCCCTTTTCGTTGAATGACCTCTCTCTTTTTAGAATCTATTTTCAAAGTTTCTACCTCCTTAAAAAAAAAAAAAAATCTTGAACTTTTAGTCAAATCAAATCACGGAATTAGAGAAATTATGTTATAATTTTCAACGTCTAATTAATTTCCACTATTTTTAAAAAGTAAATGTCAATACTGCTCAACTAACTAATTTAAACATAGAATTAGATAAATGTTATAATTTTTACCGTTTAATGAATTTCCAATATTTAAAAGAAAAACAATGTAAAAAATTCCATCAACTCACTATTTTTTTTTTTTTTTAAATGAAAATGCACAAATTGACTATTCGTTAAAACTGACAAATGTAAAAAAAGTTCAACTCTAATGTCCTTTTTTTAAAACTCGTTAATTTTATATGATACATTACTTCATAATTAATTTTTTAGGCTATACTTCATAAATTATTAAATGTGTATGAGTTTTTTTTAAAACTTCTCGAGAAATAATATTAAAGAGTAAAAATCATAATACTTCTAGAGTTTTAAGTTAAGCTTAAAACACTTATTTAAATTTCAAGAGTAATTTGATTAAATTAAAGAGGTAAGTAAGAATAAATACCATTAATAAATTTATTTGGAATGCCACATTTTTATTTTTTATTTTTTTTGCATGATTCAATTATCACAAATAAGTTTTGTGAAGAGTTGTCCAAGATAAAGCCCAAAGCCCACGAACAGGCCCAAACCATAAGGGTATTGGCCGAAAGCATGAAAGACGTACTCTGAGGTTCAGGCCAATTAACCGAGCTACACTTAGTCTTACACCCAGCAACCTCAAGCGCTAGGAACAACTTAACCCTACTGGTGCTAAATGTAACCAAAAGTGAATGTCAAAGAAAAGACCTATAAATAACCCTATTCAACAAAAGAAAAATAAGAAATATCCAAAGAAGAACTCTAACTTTACATTCTTGTGTGCTTAGTTGAGCACTCTTTATATTGACTTAAACATCGAAATGTGGTAGATTTAACAACACACTGATGCGAAGATCTCTTACACAAACCAACTGAAACTAATTTGAGACGAGATCCAAGAGAAGTGACATGTAGGTCAAACCCACAAATGTCATCCAATGAAGACTGAGATCCAATCCCCAACAAGTTTCCACCAACCCCGAATTTTCTTCAATTCACAACATTCTCACGTGTCAACAAATTTGACACGAACGTAAAATATGCACCAACATTTCCATTATACTGGGAAAACTATCAACAAAATATGAAAATGTTATTAATATAAATATCTTTTAAAAGAATATCAGGAATTTTGCATCAACATTTAAACCCCTTTTTCAAAACAATAATAATAATAAAAAGAATACAACCTATATAAACATCTCTTTTGAAAATATATTTTTTTAAAAAAAATTGTTTTCTTGAAAACAGAGTCACTAATTTCTTCAATTTACAATCTGAAGAAAATTTTTTGAAGCCATCATAATCAGTTATGCCCAGATCCAGATTTATAGTAATTCCACAAAATCTATGACCTTACCACCTTCACATTAAATTCAAATCTTGAGATTATGGGAAAGGAAAAACGAGGGATGAATATAAACATAATAAAAAAAAACCCAAACATAGTTAAACCAGTAAAAATAATAACAAATACAATAAACTCAATTAAAAGCCAACATTTCAAATCTCTACCTACCCCCCTTATTTGAAGACATAACGAGAATTAAACATGAGACAAGAATATAAATGAATATGCATTTATATGCCTGAAAAACATCAAATACTCCAAAATCTCACATGGGTTGTCCTTCAAAAATTCAATTTCAGAGAGCAAATCTGCTAAAGATTCAAATTGTGAAACAAGGCATAAATCAAGTATAGTACAGAGAGTTGTCCATTTCTAGCTGAAAGAAGCAAACATGCCATAGCATAGCACTCATTCCAAGGCCAGCTGAAGTGTCCAATCAGGCAGTACAGAAGCTAAGTAGCTTGCTGTTATTGGTTAGTAGTGTCACCCAAAAAGATTCCTATGTAGCATTTAGAATTAACAAAAACCACATCACCATCATTAAATTCTCTAATTTGAATAATACAAACTATTGAGATGATGATTTATAAAACTGATCCAAAACCTAGGCCAGCAATGTAATAGAATCTAGATAGACAGAATTATGATTTCATTTAATAAAGCCATGTCCCTATATTGCTTGGCACTAGTGGCAAACACCACCATCCCTAAGTTCTAACTCAAACTCGTGGGTTGTTAGATAATCTGTCACAAATTCACACATCTGTAGCAAAAAGGGAGGAAAAAAAAAATTCGTATTGTAGGGAAACCACATTTCAAATAAGAGAATCAAGGATACATGGCGGCTGGGTCAGATTTCTGGCTAGTAATGTCACCAAGGAAATTTTTGTTAAGAAAGCGAATCAATTTCAATTAGCTTGACTCAACATTAACATAACTCTCTGTGTTCACTCCTCTGTCCATGGCATAGAGACAGTGAATGTAAGGAGCCAAGAGGACAGGACTAAGAAGAGAAATAACCATGCGACTCAATCATCACCCAATGCATTACCATCACAAAACCTTGAATGTGGGAAGCTCAACCATATCTTTCTAGATTAGAAATTTGAAACTAACCAGGCATGATTAGAGGGCAATGCATTGCAACCAAGGTGGGTGGAAAGAAATTTAGAGAGAGGTGAGAATTACAAAAAACGACCAAACCAACAAACTCTGAGTTTTGGCTTCTAGAACTGAAAATCTGCATAAGCATGCCTGAAAATAACCAACGACCAACTTCGTTTACTAAACATACCTACCCTTCCTCTCATTTCAACTACTTCAGTAAACATGCTCAACCTCCCCTCGCTCATATCCTACTTTATCTGCTCAGCTCACCTGTTGCTCCAACACAAAACAAAGTTTTCAGTCAACTAGTCATTCTAACCAACTGAAAGTCCAAACCAAAGACTCATTTCAGCATTACATCTAGCCTTTTAGGCTGGCACTGACCAGCTTTCAAGCCTTGTATTGGAGAACACTATTCTCAAACGAGAAAAGAATGAACAGAGGAGAGTTATTTTGTCGGTAGGAAGCATTTTCCTGCTACTCTATTGATCTTCATCAGTAAGAATTTTGAATTTAAGTGACAACAAATAAGAGAAATTCACTGAGTCAGTGGAAAGCATTGCACAAATTTTATGACTAGAGAATGGTACTAACTCCCAACGAACATTTGAAATTCCTTCCAAATTTCCTAGTACCTGAGGAGGGGGAGCATATAAACAATGTCTTTGAGGAAACAATCCCTGAACCTCCTGAACTGATATACATTCTAAAAATCTAAAAAGTAAGGATTGAAGCCTAGCTTCTGTAGTAAAAACTGTGAACAGAGCACTAAAACATAGCAAAGAATTACCTCAATCATCGGATGCACATATCTGACACCAAAAGAAGCAACAAAATCAAGTCTTATGTAAGCACTCAAAACAGGTGTTAGAGCACAACCATGTACCAAATCACCACAGATACAATCAACTTGGGCGTGCACTAAAAGCAACAATATAATTGGATCAACAGCCATGGTATAAACAGAATTGCAATGAACTAATTAGAATAACATCAAGTTAAGAGAAGAGACTAAAAATGTTGTTCATATCCTGCCTGCATACACCAACATATATTCTTCACTTCGTTACATTTCCCTCAGTTCAGGATCCTAGATTGATACATCTCAATAAGAAAAGAAACCATTTACCTTATTCCAAAAAGGAGGAGATAAGAAATCAACATCAGAATCAGATAGCAAAAATATCATAAACTATACAACCTCCCCTTAAAGACTACTACTACTCACTCATAGCCTAAAAAATCCATGTACATTTACGCCTACATGAATTCCTCGTTTTTTTTTTTTTTTTTTGAATAAAATTAAATCCCTTTTAAACATGGGGTTAAGTCGTATTAAATCAAGAGCCGACTATAAGAGCAGAAAATCACTCATATGCCGACTCTGCAGGCCCTTGATTCACGTATCAATTTACCGGAACCGCTGCTATTCGACGACGACAAGCCAACCGCCAGGTCCTCGCAAAGAACCCTAAGCAATCGCCTCCTGGTCTTCCACCAACCCGCGCGGAACCTGACACCAGCCGAGACCCCCACATTAAATTTGACGGTCCCTCGTCGGCGGTCATCGTTAATTTTATTCACAGTCGAAGCTTCGATGTAGGCAGTGAGAGAGGAGAGAGAGGCATTAACAACAGATTGAGTCCTCTTATCCTGAGTGAATGGAGGGACTCGGGTCTGGGAAAGGAACTCGTTATTATAAAAAACGGTGGATTCGATGAAGTCGTAAGAAACAGTCATCTTCTTATTGGGATTGAAGACGGAAAACCCAATGAACCAGGAGGCGGAGAGGGACTGAGAGGCAGTGGAGAAGTTGGTAACCTGAAAAGAGTCGACGCGAAACTCAGGGAGTTGGGGGCGGAGAACAAGCCAGATAATGAAAAGAATGACGGCGGTGATGATGAAGACGACGATGATTCCGGCAATAAGGGCTCGGAGAAAGGAGAGGCGAGCATTCTGATGGGTAGAATCGTAGGGATTGGCGTATTGGGTAGGATAGGAATAAGGAGGAGCAGCGTAGGGATAGGCTTGGCCATGAGGCTGGGAATTGGAGGGCGGCGGCCGGCCGTTGGGATAAGCAGGGTAGCCGGTGACGGGTCTGGAGGGGTCTGCCATGGCAGATCCGAAGTCTGTATAGCAGAGAGAGTTGGAGAGTGAGAATTAAGAGTAACGAAAGAGGAAGGGGTTGAAGAAGTAGATGAAGATGAAGATGGAAGTATAGGGTTCGAAGGCTGTTTCCGGGAATTTGTTGTGCCAAATCTTACTAATTAAGCCACGAATTTCCTGAATT
The DNA here is from genome assembly GCF_009727055.1 of Benincasa hispida. Classification (NCBI taxonomy): domain Eukaryota; kingdom Viridiplantae; phylum Streptophyta; class Magnoliopsida; order Cucurbitales; family Cucurbitaceae; genus Benincasa; species Benincasa hispida. Next base: position 4,010,571 of record NC_052358.1, read on the forward strand.
CATATATACATATATTATTTTTTCCCCCTACAAAAAAGCTGCGATGACCATTTTCCTAACTTAGGCCAAAACATAGTTATTGTCAAATAAAAAGATTAAATAACATATCTATTATCATTCTAAATCTAAATGTTTAAAATATTTAGATAAATTAAATATTCATTTAGTATTCAAAATTTTATAAAATTAACTACTCTATTACATTTAAAATTGAATTTTAAGTGTGCTTTACCAAAATAAATAAATAATTTTAAGCGTGATAGGACATAAACTTTAATCTTTCAACTCAAGTAGAATATGTCATGATTTTTATTAAAACAAAAAATGTCAAATACATCAATGACCTTCGAACATATAATTGAAAAATGTAAGGATTCAGTAGATATGAAATTAAAGGTTCAAAAACCTATTAAATAATTTTAAATGTTAGGGATAGACACAAAATTAAATTTTAGCCACTTATTAACCCAAAGGTTGACTGAAGGGTATAATTGATATTTAGAAACAACAATATCAAGAATAAGTGTGATACAAACTAAAAGTTGAAATTAAGGACCAAAACAATATATGAGTTTGACACAAGCCAAAGTCATCATATCTGATGATAGCATTGAGGATCCCTTGTCTTTTAAACAGACAATGAATGATGTTGACAAAAATGAATGGGTTAAAATCATGAATCTTGAAATGGAGTCTTTGTACTCCAATTCAGTCTGGGATCTTGTAGATCAACCTGATAAGGCAAAACCTATAGGTTGTAAATGGATCTCCAGGAGGAAAAGAGAGTAGATGGAAAGGTCCAGACCTTCCAGGCTAGACTTGTGGCAAAGGTTTATACCCAAGTACAAGGAGTTGATTATGAAGAAATCTTTTCTCCTGTTGTCATGTTAAAGTCTATCCACATTCTTTTAACCATTGTCACATATTATGAATATAAATATGACAAATGAATGTCAAGATTGTCTTTCTGAATGACAATCTTGATGAGAACATCTATATGAATAAACAAGAATGATTCATAAAACAATGTAAAAAAACAAAAGGTTTGCAAGCTTAAATGATTCATTTATGGATTGAAACAAGCATCCAAAACTTAGAACATAAGGCTTGACATCGTAGTCAATTCTTATGATTTTGACAAAAATATTGATGAACCTTGTGTTCACAAGAAAATCATCAAAAGTACCGTTGCTTTTCTTGTGTTGTACGTAAATGATATCTTATCCATTGGAAATGATATAGGATTTCTTACTAACATTAAAAATTGGTTATCTGCACAATTTCAAATGAAATATTTGGGAGAAGTGCAATTTGTTCTTGGAATTCAAATTATTATAAATCGCAAGAATAAAACATTAGTTTATCTCATGCATCTTATATTGATAAAATGCTTGTCAGATATTCAATGTAGAATTCCAAGAAAGTTAATCTACCTTTCAGACATGAAATTATCTTGTCTAAGGAACAATATTTTACGACACCTCAAGAGGTTGAGAAGATGAGACGTATACCCTATGCATCGGTTGTGAACAACCTTTATATATGTCTTGTTGTGTACAAGGTTTGACATATGCTATGCAGATGGGATTGTGTCAATAGGTATCAATCTAATCTAGGATTTGATCACTGGACTGCAGTAAAAGATAATCCTCAAGAATCTTAGGAGAACAAGAAACTCTATGTTTGTGTATGGCGGTAAGGATTTGATCCTTACAAGATATATTGATTCTGATTTTCAGATTGATAATAAATCTAGGAAATTCACATCAGGATCAGAGTTCACTCTTAATGGAAGAACTATAGTCTGGCGCAACATCGAACAAGGTTGTGTTCCTAACTCTACCATGGAGGCAGAGTATGTAGCTGATAAGGAAGCTATCTGGTTGAGGAAGTTCTTGACTGGTTTGGAAGTTGTTCCAAATATGTCTTCGTCTATCACCCTTTAATATGATAACAATAGTATTGTGGCAAATTCAAAATAACCTTGAAGTCGTAAGCAAGGAAAGCACATAAAAAGTAAGTATCATTTGATATAGGAGATTTTGTAATGAGGAGATGTGATCATCATGCAAATTTCTTCGGAGCACGACATTGTTGATCCATTTACAAAGGCTCTCACTACTAAAGTGTTCGAAGGTCATCTAGAGTGTATAGGTTTATGGGATATGTATCACATTAACTAAGGCAAGTGGGATATATTACTGGGTATATGATATATGCCCTAGTTTATTGTAATTTATTTTCATGTATTCTACATCCCATTAGCTTTAGAACAAGTGAAAAATTGTTGGGATTTATGTCCTAAATCTCGTATGATTTATTTGAAATAAATAGAGTATGATTTATTTGAAATAAATAAAATATTATTTATTATTTGCATAACTTAAATCCAATAAATTAAGATTCAAGGTTATTTAATGTAACTTGAACAATATGTGATTGACATAAAAGTGGATCGTATTCAATAAATAACCTAAAAGGTCTATAGTAAATGGATAAGATTGTGTGCCTTATCCTGATAACGTTATGGATACGATCCACTTTATAAGTGTTAAAATGATTTGATCCAAATCGTTCATGTGGAGACATGTTGTAACACTCCGAGTTCAGGAGAGGTACATGAATGAACCAATATCACATTCGAATGAGAGAGATCGTGAGGACATGGAAGTTGTTAAGGATGATACCTTAAATCTCGTAGGGTCCTATAGTTTGTAATTGTATCGTATAAATATTTTATTTATGTAATAAAATATATGATTTTTTTATTTAGAAAATAGTTGCATTAACCACAAACCAATAAACTAACATTCAAGGTTATCTTGTAGCTTAAATATGTATGCAGAGACATACGGGTGGATCATGTTTAAGTGATAATCTAAATGGTCTGTAATAGATGGATAAGGTTGAGTACCTTATCCTGGTGACACTACGAGTATAACTCGCTTTGTAGATGCTACAATTGTTGGAAAGTGCTACAGATGATTTAATCCTGATTATTCATGTGGAGACATGTGAGCGAGGATATTCTATACAAAGGAGTTTGTATAAAATCGAACGATGAAATGTTTAGCCTAATTAGATAACGCCGTTCATAATTGAGACTTACACTTCACCAGGATGACCATAGGTAACATGACTTGAATCCTGAGTGAGTTGTGAACTCTTACCTATGAAGGCGTGTTGGGGTTGATGCCCTAAAATCTCCTGTCATGTAGTTTGTAAACAGTTTGTATGAATGCTTTTGTTGTTAATATGTGATATTTACTTCACATCTTGTATTTTTGCTCAGTTACATGTTTTATTTGCTTTACCACAAACCAATAAACATAAAATCTCTAGTTATCTGTATGTGACTCAAGCATGTATGTGGTAACATATAAGTGGATCATGTCTTGAGTGATAACTAAAATGGTCTGTAGTATATGGATATAGGAGGGAAACCTTATCCTGGTAACGCTACGAATGTGGCCCACTTTGTGGAATGGTCACAAGTGTTATGACTTGTCACAGATGGACAGATGGTCTGATCCTGATCATTCCTATTGGGACATGCGAGCGGGGGCGTCCTACAAAAAGTTTGTATAAAACCTGACCACGAAGTGTTAATGTCTCGTTATATAACACCATTCATGACAGAGACTTCACTTTACTAGGATGACCATAAGTAACATGACCTCAATCCTGAGTGAGTTGGGAACTCCTGCCATTGAGGGTTGTTCTTTGATTTGTATGGGTGCGAGTGGCCAGGTTGTCGATTCAAACCTACCATTTTGGGGATTCGTCTGATTTGGGAGCTGGGAACTCAGCTATACAAGATGAAATTCACTCCTTCCCTGAGGCAGAGGTAAGTAGATAGATAACTCCCTTAAGGGCTGATTTTGGAACATGAACGATGTGGCGCCATACACCTTCTCTTGGCCCGAGAGGTGTTCACACATATTTGGACTACGTTGTACTATTCATTAGAGAAATCAGTAGTACTTAAGGAGTGAGATGTAACTACAGGGGAAAAACAGTAATTTGGCCTAATTGTACTTACGAGTATCTATGAAGGGTCATCGTACTCATTATTGGTTATATCCGATGGACACAAAAATATATCTGTGGTAAGAAGAATTTAGCTATTGGTCTTTAGTGGAATGCCTGACAGTTAACTGATGATGGATTTCGTGGTTAAAGAGTTTAGTCAGCTATTCACGGACCGTTAGAGCTTCGAGCCACAGGTTCATTAGGTTCCTTGGGTAGTTTGGATAAAGTCAAGAACCAGTGTTTGAGTTAATTTGAAATGTTCAAATTGACAAGAGGAAATTCGATTATATATGATATGTGATATCAAACTATAGGATAAAAATATAATATGATTATATTTATTAATATTTTAATTGGTTAATTATATGATAATTAACCCAAAAATCATGTTTGGACGTGGGTTAGTGGGGCAGTGTCGGTTATTGTAACCGATAAAATAAAAATGAAATAGTTTCATTTTGACTCGTCGTCCAAAAAGAAATTAGAGAGATCGTGCTGGTGAATTGAAAAACGATCGCTTAAGAATTTTGAGAGCCTATACAATAGTTACTTCTACCTAAACGATCGTCCACTTCACGCCTAAACGATCGCACACTAGTTCCTACACGATCGCATGGCTTCTCTAAACGATCGTAGTGTGTGTCGAGTTTGTTAAATAATAGTATACCATTTCCTAAACAATCGTTCAGTAAAACCTACATGATTGTGTAGTGTGTCCTAAACGATAAGCGTCGTGCTATGCGATAGCGCCTTTTTCCCTCCCACTTGCTTATCGCCTACACAATCCATGCTTCCTCCTTCCTCTACCAAATTCACCAAAGACCACACTTTGAGTTCTCACTCCGAGAATACCCGGGGCTCTTTTCTGGTGGTGTCGTCCTCACGACGTTCGTGTTCGTGCGGTTGTTCGTACTGCTATAGTCGACGTTGTTGTTGAGCATTGGTTGATCAGGTGGAAGGTTCCGCTGCGTTGAGTTTCGAAGATTAAAGATTGTCTTCAACTGGTATGTCATTCTCTCCCTTGTTATTTTGTTGTTCATAGCATATCGTTAATTAAAATTTGTTTGCATAACTGTACGTTTGAATGCATATTGTTGTATTTCGGTCATGGTGAGATCGAAGCGATCCGAACGCACTCATGGAACTCTTCGGTAAGAGATCCTTCAAGGCGATCCTCTTATTTGTATAGGTGAGAATGACGAGATCGCCAACTCAACAAACCTACAATTTTGGGGATTCATTTGATTTGAAAGCTAGGAACATAGCTATACAAGAATGAATTCACTCCTTCCCCAATGTCGAGGCAAGTAGATAAATTGCTCCCTTAAGTGCTAATTTTGAGGCTTGAATAATGTGGCGCCGCATTCTCTCCTGGCTCGAGAGGGGTTTGGTCATAATTAGACTATGATTTATTGTTCAAGGGATCGATGGTACTTAAGGAGTTAGATGTAACTATAGGGGCAAAATGGTAATTTTGGTCCAGCTGTACTTACGAGCAATTTGTGAAGGGTCGTTGTACTATTGATTGGTTTTATCCGATGGACACAAAAATATATCTGTAGTGCGAAGAGTGCAACAGTTGGTCTTTAGTGGAGTGCTCGACAGTTAGCGGATGGTGAATAGTTTAATTAAATAGTTTAATCAATTATTTACGTACCGTTGAAGCTTCAAGCTACAGGTCCATGAGGTCCCCCTCGGTAGCTCAACAAAAATTAATGAGAATCAATTTTTGGATTAATTTGAATTGTTCAAATTAATTGAGGGAATTAATTATATATAAAATAATTAATTAAATTTTAATTATATATAATATAATTACTATAAGGTTATTTGACACATTATAATATTAAGTATTTATTTGAGAGAAATATATATTTGCATATGATTCAAATATGAGTTATGTGAATTAGATTTATATAATTAAATTTAATATAAATGGGGTTCATATTTTATATCTTTATTGAGAGAATTAAACTATAGGTTATATTGTACGGGACACAATATCAAACTATAGGTTATATATTATATTTGATATAACATATAGTTTAATATATTATATGATAAAGTATTTATCATATATATATATATATATATATATATATATATATAATTTTTTAAAAAAATTATTTTTGTTAATCTTATTTTTTATAAAAAAAAAACTAATTATGGGAGAGAGTTCCCACCTTTTACTCTCTCAAATGTGACAGTGAGGAAGCCCCTTCATTCTTTGCAGTGTTGTGAAAAAAGGGATTAAGAAATTCTCTCTACACAGTGTTATATGAAGATTTTCTTCCTTCTCCTTTCTCTCAACTTTCTATCCCTCTCTAAATCCAAAATAGTCAGAGCCTCACTACTTCTGGGTTCTCATCCTAAGAATACCGTGGTAACTTTTGTCGTTGTGCCCATTTGAAGATTGATAAATTTTATGTGAAATTTGGTCTTCAAAGGTAAGGGTTCCAAACCCATTTTGTTTTTCTATAAATTCGTTATTAGCATGTTGTAGTTATTTGTTGTTGAATGCATAATTATCGTTATGTTCGCTATAAAATTTCGATTATGTAAAATCTTGGGAATTCCGCTTCCGCTTATGGTTCCTTCAGAAGTATGGTTAAGCAAGGCAAAAAAATTGAAAATGACTACCTATGCCAATAAGGTACACCTTCATTTTCGGTGGCTCAATCATAGGAACTCCAAAGTTAAGTGTGTTTAGTTTGGAGCAATCTAAGAATTTCCTAGGATGCATGTGAGTGAGGACAAAGCATACAATTGAAAGGACCAGTGTTGGTTTCTGGGGATATCCTTCAATCTTGGAAGCATAAGAGGATAACGTGTCAAGTTGTACTACAAGAAAAATGAGTTTCCCCAATGCCTAAATCGATCATCCGGAGTTTGGTCGTCGGGAGAAATAATGTCTCCAGCCGTCGTCGCCGCCGCCGCCTGCCAGTAATCTTCCCATTTTATTTTCTCTTATTTTTTATATTAATTTAAATAATTATTTTTCAGTTTGTGCAATTTTTTGTGGATTAAGTTTTTATTGTGGAATGTGGATTAATTTATGGATTGAGTTGTTATTGTGGATTGTAGATATTTCAATTTATGCAATTTTTTGTGGATTGTGGATTAATTTATAGCATGTTATTGTGGATTAATTTATAACATTTTATTGTGGATTGAGTTGTTATTATGGATTGTGGATGTTTCAATTTATGCAATTTTTTTTTATTATGGATGTTATTGTGGATTTTTTTTAATTAACATTGTTTTTTATTTAAGCCATGGATTGTGAATGTTTCAACTTATGCATTTTTTTTTATTATATATGGATGTTATAATTCACTTAATTTTGGACTTAGTTTAGGGGGAAAAAATCAATAACATTAGAGGCAAAAAAAGTCAAATCATGTATTATAAATTAGTTAAAATTTTAAATACTCCGAACAAACTTGGAATTTTGTATTAAATTAATTAAAATTTATGCTTAATAAAGACTTTGTACTTTGTCCTCTAATCCAGGTTATTGTTTTGGATTACAAGTTGATCAGAAAAGATTTATTTTTAAGGATGAATAAAGAATGGACTAAACTAAGGAATAAGTTATCAGTGGAGAATAGAGAAGGAGTATCCCAGTTTTTAGATATGAAAAAGTTTCATATTAATGATTCCGGATAAATAAGATGTCCATACAAGAATTGTATGGATTCAATTTGGGAAAAGATAGATATTGTGGAACGACATCTATTAACATATGTAATATCTCCCTCATACTGTGAATGGGTATATCATGGAGAGTCAGTAAACTTATCTAGAAGTTTTGAAAGTCATACAAGTCATTCAATACAGAATGTTGAAGTAGATAGTATAGAGAGTAATGCTGTCAAAGAAAATGAGATGTTGAATCTTATAAACGATTTACAAGTTCCAATTGAAAACGAAAATGCAAACGAAGGAAGGATTGAGAATGAAATGTCCTCTAATGGTCAAGAAAGAGATACTATGAACTTATTCGAGGATTTAATGACCGGACCACGTAATGAATTATATCATGTTGTTCACAATTTTCGTCCTTGAACTTTTTAGTGAAGTTGATGCATATCAAAGTTCTCAACAGTTGGAGTAAAAAATCATTTGACATGTTACTGGAATTGTTAAAAGCAGCATTTCTAGCTAGCACCTCTATACCTACTTCCTTTTATGAAGCCAAGCGAAAATTGCGTGATTTAGGCCTAGGTTATGAGTCTATTCATGCATGTAAATATGATTGTGTGTTGTATTGGAAAGATTTTGCAAATTTGCAATAATGCCTCATTTGTGGTGAGTCTCAGTACAAAGTTAATGATGGAAATGGTAAAAAAATACCACATAAGGTAGTGCGTCATTTTTCATTGATATCGAGATTAAAACGATTGTTTGCATCAAAAGAAGGTGCTTCTGACATGAGATGACATAAAGATAAGCGAGTTGAAACAGAGGATGTATTGCGACATCCAACTAATGCAGATGGGTGGAAACATTTGGATCGTGAATTTTCTCATTTCGCTTTAGATCCCCAAAATGTTCGTTTGGGATTAGCTTCAGATGGGTTCAATCCGTTTGGAAATATGAGCACATCTTATAATATGTGGCCTGTGGTGATAATTCCTTATAATTTGCCCCCTTGGAAATGCATGAAGGAAATAAACTTCTTCATGTCTTTACTCATACCTGGTCTAAAATCTCCTGGAAAGGAAATTGATTTTTACTTGCAGCCATTGATTGAAGAGTTGAAAGAGTTATGGACAATTGGTATACGAGTTCGATGTCTGCTCGTTCTCCCCTCTTCAATTCCCAATGAACAATCAAGTGCTAAGTTTCAGATCAGTGAATAAAATAAACCACTCATGATTTTGTTACTGGTAAGTTTTTTTCAACTATATGCTACCTTATTATGGATGATTAATGACTTCTCTGCGTACGGTGACCTATCTGGGTGGAGTACAAAAGGTTATCAAGCATGTCCAATATGCAAAGAAGATAATTCGTCCTTCGGGATAAGAAAAAATATCATTTATGGAACATCGACGTAATCTTCTAGAGAATCATAGTTGGTGTCGAAGTAGACAACATTATGGAAAAGTTTAACGTAGACCTCCACCAGCCGTAATGAATGAAAAAGAGATCTTACAACAAATAAATACGCTAAACTTTTCTGTGCTTAGCAAACAACCATCGAAGTAAAATAAAAAAAGAAAACGAATTCTAAACTGGACTAAGAAAAGTATTTTTTTCCAACTTCCATATTAGTCCAGACTATTGTTACGACATAAATTGGATGTAATACATATTGAAAAAAACATATGCGGCAATTTGGTGGGCACATTGTTAAATATTGAAGGAAAGACAAATGATACAACAAACGCTCGATTAGGCTTATAAGATTTAAAGATAAGGATGGGCCTACACTTGATACAGGTCGATAACAGATTTGTAAAACTACACGCAGCATACACATTAACTAATGGTGAACGGATTTCGTTTTGTAAGTATTTGAAATCAGTAAAATTTCCTGATGGATTCGTATCTAACATATCACGAAGTGTGAATGACAAAGATGGAAAAATATCGGGACTGAAAACACACGACTGTCATGTGTTACTTCACAGACTACTCCCTATTGGTATTCGAACATACCTATCGAATAACATATCCACTGCTATTGTTAAATTGTGTACATTCTTTCCCGACTTATGTGCAAAGACAATATGTGTAGTGATTTGAACAGTCTACAAGCAGACATCATAGTCATACTTTGTAAGTTGGAGAAAATATTCCCGTTTGCCTTCTTCGATGTAATGGTACACCTTGCATTTCATTTACCATATGAAACCAAAGTGGTGGGTCCAGTTAGTTACAGTTGGACGTATCCTATTGAAAGAAGTTTACAAACATTAAAAAAATTTGTACGGAACAAAGCACGTCCCGAGGGGTCTATAGCGGAAGCATATGCAATGAATGAATCATGGAACTTCTGCTCGCGATATCTAAGTGGGATTGAAACGAGATTCAATAAACATGAATGAAATGATGATAACATTCCCGATCATAAGATATTTGGTGAATTTGAATTATTTAGGCAGAGGGTACGATTAGTAGGGGCGTTAACTTTACGGACGCTATCAGCGGAAGAAAAGTGTATTGCACATTGGTACATTCTTAACAATTGTAAAGAAATAACAGACTATCGCAAGTACGTTTCAAACTTTTTCATTTTCTAAGTTCTAGGGTAAACCCTTTGATATAACATTTAAATGATCAATTTTGTAGGAACCATTTGAGGTTAATTCGTCGTGAAGCTCAAAGCACCTCTGACTTATATATAAAACATCAATATAAATTTCCCACTTGGTTCATATCTCAGGTATACATTTTTGGGGTTGATGCCTTAAAGTCTCGTGTCCTGTAGTTTGTAAACAGTATGTACGAACGCTTGTGTCGTTAATATATGATATTTACTTCACATCTTGTAATTTTGCTCGGTTACTTGTTTTATTTACTTTACCACAAACCAATAAACATAAAATCCCTGTTTATCTGTATGTGACTCAAGTATGTATGTAGTGACATACAAGTGGATCATGTCTTGAGTGATAACCAAAATGGTATATAGTATATGGATATGAGAGGCAAACCTTATCCTGGTAACACTACGAATGCGGCTCGTTTTGTAGAATGATCACAAGTATTGTGACTTATCACAGATGGTCTGATCCTGATCATTTGTGTTGGGGACATGCGAGTGGGGGCGTCCTATACAAAGAGTTTGTATAAGACCTGACCACGAAGTATTAATGTCTCGTTATATAACACCATTCATGACAGAGACTTCACTTCACTAGGATGACTATAGGTAATATGACCTCAATCCTGAGTGAGTTGGGAACTCTTTCCATTGAGATCGATCCTTTGATTTGTATGGGTGCGAGTGGCCAGGTCGCCGATTCAAACCTACCATTTTGGGGATTCGTTGGATTTGGGAGCTGGGAACTCAGCTACACAAGATGGAATTCACTCCTTCCCCAAAGCAGGGATAAGTAGATAGATAGCTCATTTAAAGGCTGATTCCGGGGCTTGAACGATGTGGCGCCACACACCTTCTCTTGGCCCTAAAGGTGTTCACACATAGTTGGACTATGTTGTATTGTTCATTAGAGGAATGAGTGGTACTTAAGGAGTGAGATGTAACTAAAGGGGCATAACAGTAATTTGGCCTAGCTGTACTTACGAGCATCTGTGAAGGGTCATCGTACTCATGATTGGTTATATCCGATGGACACAAAAATATATTTGTGGTAAGAATAGTTCAATTGTTGGTCTTTAGTGGAATGCCTGACAGTTAACAGATGGTGGATCTCGTTGCTAAAGAATTTAGTCAGCTATTCACGTACCGTTAGAGCTTCAAGCCACAAGTCCATTAGGTCCCCTGGGTAGCTTGGATAAAGTCAAAAACCAGTATTTGGGTTAATTTGAAATGTTTAAATTGACAAGAGGAAGTTCAATTATATATGATATAATTGGATTGGTTAATTATATATAATTGGCAAATGTATGAGATAGATTATTTTGGAGGAAATTAGATATAAATATGATTTATATCAAGTAGTGGAGAAAATACTATAGTAGATATGTGATATCAAACTATAGGATATAAATATAATATGATTATATTTATTTATTAATTAATTGATTAATTATATGATAATTAATCCTAATATCATGTTTGGACGTGGATTAGTGGGCAACGTCGGTTATGGTAACCAATGGGTTAAAATGAAAATACTTTTCATTTTTGAATCGTGCAATCGATAGTTCTTCGTCAGATCGCCCAAAGAGAATTTGGAAGCACGCGTTGGTGAAAGTAAACGATCGCTTGAGATACTATATGATAGTCGCTTCTTCGCCTAAACGATAGTCCATCTCGCGCTAAATGATCGCACACTCTCGCTTACACGATCCGATAGCTTCTCTAAACGATCGTATAGTGTGCCGATTTAACTAAATGATCGTATACATTTTCCTAAACGATCGTTCAATAAATCCTACACGATCATGTAGCTCATTCTAAACGATAAACACTTCTGCTATGTGATAGCGTCATTTTCTCTCCCACTTGCTTATCGCCTACACGATTTGTGTTCCTCCTTCCCTTACCAAATTCACCAAAGCCCACCCTTTGGGTTTTCACTTCGAAAATACCCGTGGCTCTTTAGTGGTGGTGTGGTCCCCGTTGCAGTCGTGAATTCGCGTTGTTCGTGCTGCTACAGTCGATGTTTTTCGCCGAACGTTGGTATAACACTTGAAGGGTTTCCGCTGCGTTGGAGTTCCAAAGTTTGAAGATAGTCTTCAATTGGTATGAAACTTTTTCCCTTATGTTTTTGTTGTTCATAGCATGTCGTTAATTAAATTTTGATTACATAAATGTATGTGTTGAATGTATAATGTTGTATTTCGGTCACTATGAGATCGGAGCGATTCGAACACGCTCATGAAACTCTCAGTATGAAATCCTTCATGCATTGTCATTTTGTAGCCAATAGGTTAGAGATGATTCATTTTTTGTAGTCATTTTTAATGTATAATTAATTATCAGGTTCTACAACGGCGCGAGAGAAAAGATATCTCCGATGATTTCTTTTCACTTGTAATGGGACCTTCGTCTTAGATGCACTCTTACAATGGATGCATTAGTAATGGGGTACGGTTTCACACTGTAGAACGTGATAATAGTTGAGCTACACAAAATCGTGGAGTACTAGTGGTCGGGGAGATCAGTGAGAACGCAAGTGTGCATAACAATTTCTACGGTGTTGTAGACGAAGTATTAGATTTTCAATATGCAAACAGAAGATGTGTTTTCTTGTTGAAGTGTAGATGGTTTGATACAAATAACCACAAAATTAATAGGACATATGTGGATTTAGGATATAAATCGATCAATACATCACACTTTTGGTATGTCGATGAGCCTTTCATTTTTGCTATCCAAGCACAACAAGTCTTTTAAATCAAATATGGTAGCAATTGAAAAGTTGTTCAAGTAGTCCAAAATAAGCGAATATGAGATGTACCAGAAGTGGATGATGTTGAAAACGCACAATTAGATTTATTAGAAGTGGAAAGTTGTTTAGTTGGACAAAGTTTGAGTTTTATGTGTGTTGGTTCTTATTTACTCAATTTGTGTGTTTTTTATGTTCGGAAGGTTCCATGTTTGTCGTGGGGGTGGGTAGAGTTTCATTACACTCGTCTTATTTATGAATGTTTACGAAGTTCTAATGTGTTGTGGATATTTACCGATTATGACATTTGAATGTTTTTGTTTTATTGTAGAATGATGTTCGGAGATGAGCTGGGATAATTGTTGAAGATGTTGTGTTCCAGATGTGTTCTAGACGTTGTTTTCATTTTATTTCTTCTATGTATTTGTGATATGAATGTTTATAAAGTTATAGTATCGACTTTGTTTTATATTAGGATATTGTAATTATTTATTTATTTGTTATAATATGGACTTCATTTTCGTTGTTTAATTATGTGAATCTTTATTTGGTTAATTATATTTTACAGGTTATTTAGATCAAATTTTAAAAAATTACAAATTATAAATTAAAAGTATTTCATAGAAAATTTGCATCGGGAGTTCTTATAACTCTTGACGCATCAAATAAACCGTATGGAGTTCTGGAACTCCAGACACATGAAACAACCATCGGGAGTTCGAAAACTCTCGACACATAGAAAACGGTGTCAGAAGTTAATCAGGGAACTCTCGACGCATGTATAGGGCATCAAGAGTTCCCCAATTTTTGACGCTGTATATCAGGTGTCGGCAGTTACTGGAACTCCAGATGCCCTATACATGCTTCGGGCGTTCCCCGACTAACTCCCGACGCCGTTTTTTCATGCGTCGGGAGTTTCTCTCCCAACGGGGTTTTCCCGACCAAACTCCCGGCGACTCGTTATTTCTTGGGAGAGCCTCTCCCAACGCATTTCCCACACTTTCCCGATGAATTATGACATCAGGAGAAGTTAGATTTCTTGTAGTGTTGCAAGAGATGCAGGGGAATGTTGGGGCAAATAAGATGTCGAATTTGGATTCCAAATCCTAGGCCTGGGGCGTTACGAATGGTATCATAGTGAAATCTCTTCTAGNCAGGGGAATGTTGGGGCAAATAAGATGTCGAATTTGGATTCCAAATCCTAGGCCTGGGGCGTTACGAATGGTATCATAGTGAAATCTCTTCTAGTAGGATGTAGTTCAGGGACGAACCAAGCGGAAGCTATTCGGTACGTAACACTCCGAGTTCAGGAGAAGTACATGAATGAACCGATATCACATTCGAATGAGAAGGATTCTGAGGACAGGGAAATATGGTTAAGAAAGACTTAAAAGAATTGGAAGTTACTACCTATACCAACAAGGTGAACCTTCCTTTTCGATGGTTTAATCATAGGAACTCCAAAGTTAAGTGTGTGTGTTGGGAATGTCCTAAACTCGTAGTTCGTAAATATTGTTAACATATTCTATTTATCAATAAAAATATTGTTGAGTATTTTATTCAATAAATTGTTGTTGATATTGCATTCTTTTATAAAAATCCAATAAACAAATCCATGGCTATAATATGAATACTTTAACTTTATGTGTCGACATAAAAGAGGATCAAATTTTAGTATATAGCTAAAAATGGTTTATAAGTATATGGATGAGATTGGGTACCTCATCTTGATGACACTATTAGATGCGGCCCATTTTGTATATTGATACAAATTATATTATCCAAAAATCATTCATGTAGAGACATGTGAGTGGGGCATCCCGTGCAATGAGTTTGCATTAGATCGGACCTCGAAATAGTCACTTTTCTTTGTAACAAATCGTTTAATGTTAAAAACTGACTATTTCAAACTCAATGACCTAGGGTAACTCGATCTTAATCCTGAGCTAACTATGAACTCCTGTTTATTTGAGATTATCCTTTGATCTGTATAGGTGAGAGTATTCCAACACCACCACTCAATAAGCCTCCCATTTTGGGGATAAGACCAGATAGATAGCTGGGGACATAGCTTTACAATATGAAATTCACTCCTTCCCAACTTAGGGTTAGTAAATAGGTTGTTCTTTTAAGCGTTGATGCCTAGTCTTGAATAACAGGCCCCACCCTCTCATGATAGAAAGAGTTATGATTTATAAGTTGGACTATAAATCAATTGTTCAATGGAGGATCAGTGGGAGCGTAAGGAGCAAGATGTATTTACAGGGGGTAAAACGGTAATCTTTGACCCAACTATAAATACGAATGACCTGTGAAGGATTGACTTACCGATTATGGTGAAAATGAACATAAATATAACTATAGTGAAGAGAGTGCAACTATCGAGCTGTAGTGGTATGTCTTGATAGTTAACGAATAGATTAATCCGGCTTAAAGAGTTTAATCGATTAATTACGAATCGTTGGAGCTCATGATCTGTAGGTCCATAAGGTCCCTCTACTAGCTCGTAAATTGGGTTAGTAAATTGAGTAATCTTGATGAGATTTGAAATTAGGGTTTAGAATTTGAAATATTCAATTAGGGTTTCTATTAATTGTGTTCGATACAACTGAAATGTTTAATTTTATCGAAATTAAACAAAATTGGAGAATCAATTAATATTTAAATTATGATTTAAATATTAATTACACTAAATTAAATTCATTGTAGTGAAATTGATGTTTTACTAATTTAATATTAGATATTAAATTAACCAGATTAATTAAAAAGTTTAATTAATTAGTTTTATCTAAAAACTAATTAATTGAATTAATTTTTATAAAACTAATAAACAAACAAATCAGTTTATTTATTAAATTGATTTTAGAAATCAATTTTGAAAAACAAAAGGGAAATGTCAAAAGTTGAAAATCTCCATTAAAAGTGCAAGCACCTTATTCATCCAGTTCCACTCAATCTCCATTAATTTCATGAAGAAGGAGTTGGCCTTCATGCAAGCTTTGTGATTGCATGTTAAAAGCTTTATAAATTGGAGTGCTAGGCTGAATGATGAGTTATGTATTCAGAATATCTATCAAAATTCTGCAGCATTTGAAACCCTCAAGTCATCTTCTTCAAGTCCTTCAAATTCAGCTCAATTTAGTGTTTCCACCAGACAGTCCTTGCAAGAGAATAGTAGAGATGATCTTTGTGGTAGTCTACTTGAAGATTGAAGTATCATTTCATGGAACTCAGCTAGTTTTAAAGAGGATTCATCAAAGGTATTGTGTTCAGCAAACCCTCTTGTAAAATAGTATTTCTAAAGCATGTTTTAAACTCAAATTTAGTGTAATTAGACTGCTTATTGATTCTGATTTTTTCCACTACATATTAGTTTACTCCATCAAAGCGTGCTTAGCTTGGAGCAATCCTATATTGAGTGACCTCTTGGGAATTTTCCTATGATGCATGTGATGCAGTTGATGCCCTAAGTCGCACAGGGTCCTTTAGTTTATAGTTGTATTATACAAACATTTTATTTATTTAATAAAATATGAAAGTGACAGCTTAAATGGTCTGTAGTAGATGGATAAGACTAGGTACCTTATCTTAGTGACACTACGAATACAGCCTGCTAGAGACATGTGAGCGGGAGTATTCTATACAAAGGAGTTTGTATAAGACCAGACCATAAAATGACTAGTCTCATTATATAATACCTTTCATAATAGAAACTTACATTTCACCAAGATGACCATAGGTGACATGACCTGAATCCTGAGTGAGTTGCGAACTCCTGCCTATGAAGGCGGTCCTTTGATTTGTATGGGTGAGAGTGGCCAAATTGTCGACTCAATAAGCCTACCATTGCCAACACGAGCGTAGCTCAACTGACATAGTGCTTGTACTATCGACCTTGAGGTCAGAGGTTTGATTCTCCCACCCCACACTTTAATCACAATACCTATGCAAAAAAAAAAAAAAAAAAAAAAAAACCTACCATTTTGAGGATTCGTCTAATTGAGGAGCTGGGAACATAATTACACAAGATGAAATTCACTTATTCCCCGACGTCGGGGTAAGTAGACAAATTACTTTCTAAAGGGCTAATTCGGGGCTTGAACAATGTGGCGCCACACCTTCTCCTGGCCCGAGAGGGGTTTGGTCATAGTTGGACTATGATTTATTGTCCATTAGAGGGATCAATGGTACTTCACAAGATAAAGTTCACTCATTCCCTGAAGTAGGGGTAAGTAGATAAATTGCTCTCTTAAGGATTGATCCCAGGACTTGAACGATGTGGTGTCACACATCTTCTCATGGCTCGAGAGGTGTTCATACATAGTAGAACTATGTTGTATTGTTCATTAGAGGGATCATTGGTACTTAAGGAGTAATATGTAACTACAAGGGCAAAATGGTAAATTTGACTGTTGTAATTACAAGCATCTGTGAAGGATCATCATACTGATGATTGGTTATATCCAATGGACATAGAAATATATCTATGGTAAGAAGAGTTCAACTGTCGGTCTTTAGTGGAATGTCTGAAAGTTAACAGATGGTGGATATCGTGGCTAAAGAGTTTATTCAGTTATTCACGTACCATTGGAGCTTCGAGCCATAGGTCCAAAAGAAACCCTTGGTAGCTTGGATACAAGTTGAGAATCAATTTTTGGGTCAGTTTAAAATGTTCAAATTGACAAGAAAGAGTCGATTATATATGATATAATTGAACTAGTTAATTATATATGATATAATTAACTTTATGTATGAGATAAATTAATTTGGAGGAAAATGGATATAAATATGATTTATATCTAGTGGAGGAAAAACAATATGATTAATATATGATATTAATCCATAGGTTATGAATATAATGTGATTATATTCATTGTCTATCAATTGGACGGTTAAGGGATAATAGGTCGGCATGTCTTCTGTTTTCATAACGGGTGAGTAAGTTGAAGAATCGCTTTGAGACGCTTAAATAGCTCACGGTGTGTTAAGCATTGAATGCGTAGACATAGTGTTGAAGTGTGTCATCCCTTAGTAAAACTAGTGCTTGAACGATCGCTTACTTATATGATAGTGTTGAGCGATCGCTTAACGCTTACACCTGCGCGTGTTATTTACTAAATGACCGTTTACCTTTTCCTAAGCGATCGTTTAGCGCCCGATATTTACTAAATGATCGTATAGACAATCACTTAGCTTTTCCTACATGATTGTTTAGATGATCGTTTACCTTTTCCTATACGATTGTATACTTTACTTAAATGATCAAGCATTTTGTCTATACGATAGACGAGCCTTTCTCCCACTTGCTTGATCGTTGTATACGATCTCCCTTCCTCTTCCTCCCTTCTACCAAATCCGAACAAAGCCTACCCTTTGGATCATCACTCCGAGAATACTGATGGCTCTGAGTGGTTGTGTCATTCCCGTTTCCTTCTGTTCGTGTGGAGACTGTTGGAGGTAGACGATTGGGATTTGCTGAACGATAGCTTACCGCTTCACGAAAGTGAGATTTTCTGTGAAGAATAAGTCTTCAACTTGTATGATCTCTTGATCTCTTATTTATTGTTCCTTTGCACATGTCAGTATTTTAGCGTTATGAATGTATATTAGTATGTTTGAATATATATGTAGAAATTTTGTCATAATGAATTGGAAAGATCCGTTTCCGCTCGTAGATACTCTTGAATAAGAGTTCCTTCACTTAGGTCATCGAATTGAAATAGTCAGTTTTAACAGTAAACAGTAGTAATAAAGAAAAGTGACTATTTCGTGGTCCAGTCTTATGTAAATGTCTTTTTCATAGGATGCCTTCACTCATATGTCTCCACATAAACAATCTCAGGATCATATCGTTTGTATCAATAAACAAAGTGGATTGCATCCATAGTGTCCCCAAGAAGAGGTACCCAACCTCATCCATATACTTATAGGCCTTTTTGGCTATAAACTAAAACTTGATCCACTTTTATGTCTCTACATAAAGTTTAAGTATTCATGCTATAGCCATGAGTTTGTTTATTGGATTTATAACAAAATGAAATTTCAATAACAACTTTATTAAAAGAAAAAAAAAATAAAAAATCCAACTCTAGATATGAGACTGTTTTTAGAAGTTTATTTTCATTTTTTTGCAGTATCTTAAAAAGTCATTCGATATTTTGCTTTTCTCTATCGGAAAATCAACCTCTCACTACCTTCCCTTATTGTTAGTGAAAATTGAGTTTAAAAGAGAAAAATGGCTTTCGAAAATCAACTCTAGATATGAGATTGTTTTTAGAAGTTTATTTTCATCTTTTTGCAGTATCTTAAAAAGTCATTCAATATTTTGCTTTTCTTTATTGGAAAATCAACCCCTCACTACCTTCCCTTATTGTTGGTGAAAATTGAGTTTAAAAAAAAAATGACATTCAAGAATCTCATAACGATTAAGTTGGGAAATGAATTCTCCTTCATATACTCCTACCTTGGACCTTAGTTTTGGACCTCAAGGGGTATCCATATTTTAGAGGGAGCGAGAAGATAGACCAATGTAGGTACGATGGAAGTCTGAACGTGATGTGGCGAGGCAAGGTGAGTGTGTGTGATTACCAGAGGGTTTTCGATTCCAACAACTTAAGACGATCCACCTGTAATAAAGGATGACAAATTTGTGGAGGCTCAATCACATGAACTACAGAAGATAGCCCATGAAACACCTTGAGGCATAAGACCAAGGAGTTTTTCTTGGAAAGTCTTATAACCCGGCTGAGGATTAAGGAGGAAGCTCAGAGTCTTATAACCCAGCTAAGGATTGATGAGGACAAAAAGGAAAGGTCAGAATTGTGGTTCTAGCAACTAGAACCAATAGAAAAAGCAGAAAATCCCTTTAGGAGAAACGGTACAGTTCCTTTGTTTTTATTGTAATAAACCTGGACACCTGGCTAGGAACTATAGGAACAGATGTCGTCTTACTAATGTATTCGTAAGGAAGGAGTATGCAACTGAGGGAATGTTCAAATTAAATTTAGACATTAATAAAATGAAATCTTCTGTGTATATGTTGTGTTCTATGAATGTTTGGCATGCTAGACTTTTTCATGTAAAAAAGAAATTAATTAGTAACATGATTAGGCCGGAAATGATACCTAAGTTATCCATGATTTAATTTATTCTGATTTTTGTGAATTTGAGGGCATCTTGACTAGGAACAATAAAAGATATTTTATTATTTTTATTGATGATTACTCCGATTATACTTTTGTATATTTTTCGAAAAACATAAGTGATGTGTTTGATGCTTTTAAATTGTTTGTATATGAAGTAGAAAATCAATTTAATAGAAAGGCTAAAAGACTTCGTAGTGTTAGGGGAACTGAGTAATACTCAGACAACTTTAATGAATTCTTTAACTCACATGGAATAATACATGAAAATACTGCACCTTACTCTCCTGAAATGAACGAAAAAGCCAAAAGGAAAAATAGAACTTTAGACGAGCTAGTAGTTGCTATTTTACTTAGTTCAGGAGTCGCATCTTATTGGTGGGGTGAAATTATCCTTACCGTGTGTTATGTCCTAAATAGAATCATAAAATCTAAAAACTCAACTTCACCTTACGAAATCCTCAAGAATAAGAAACCAAACTTGTCATATTTTAGAACATGGGGTTGTCTAGCCTATGTATAGATTTCATACCCGAAAAGAAGAAAGCAGCTAGCTAGTAGAGCCTATGAATGTGTCTTTATAGGCTATGTCATAAATAGTAAAGCCTATAGGTCCTATGATGTAGTAAACCAAGTGATCATTGAGTCAAATGATGTCGACTTCTTTGAGGATAGATTTCCTTTTAAATAAAAAATTAGTGGGGGCTTAGGATCCAATAGTCTAACCCTATTAGAAATTCTATGTCAACAGACGAAGCCAACCCAGAACCTAGAAGAAGTAAAAGAACTAGAACTGCCAAGGATTTTAGGGATGATTTCCAGACCTATAATGTAGAAGAAGGTCCTAAAGACCTAACAACTGCCCTTCTATAGATATCAACTTATGGCAAGAAGCTATAAATGATGAGATAGGCTCTCTTGAGTCAAATAGAACTTGGCACTTAGTAGATTTACCCCCAGGTTGCAAGAAAATAGGGTGCAAATGGATCTTAAGGAAGAAACTTAGACTTGATGGAACAGTTGACAAGTTTAAAGCTAGGTTAGTGGCAAAGGGCCTTAGACAAAGAGAAAACATAGACTTCTTTGGCACGTTCTCCTTTGTCACTAGAATTACCTCAATCCGTGTTTTATTCTCTCTCGCCGCCCTTTATAACCTCGTAGTACATCAATGGATGTAAAGACTGCTTTCCTAAACAGTGAACTTGAAGAAGAGAATTACATAGAACAACCTGAGAGTTTTGTTGTCCATGGTCAAGAAAATAAGGTTTGTAAACTAGACAAATCTCTCTATGATCTGAAACAAGCTCCTAAGAAATGACATGAAAAGTTTGACAACCTAATTCTATCTAAGGTTTCAAGGTTAATGAAAGTGATAAACGCATCTACTATAAGGTTGAAAATAATCTTTGCACCATTCCGTGTCTGTATGTAGATAATTTGTTAATCTTTAGGTCGAACTTTCATGTCATAAATGATGTGAAATCTACATTAAGTACAAACTTTGACAAGAAATACTTAGGAGAAGCAAGTATAATCTTAGGCATAAAAGTGATTAGATCTGAAAAGGGAATTTCTTTAGATCAATCTTGTTATGAAGAAAAGGTTCCAAAGAAATATAATTACTTTGAAAGTAAACTAACATATACTCCTTATGACCTTAGAGTTAAGTTGTTCAAGAACACTGGTGGCAGTGTTAATCAATCTGAGTATGCAAGCATCATAGGTAATCTAAATAGGTTGTTGATTGCACTATGCCTGACATAACTTATGCTATAGGATTACTTTATAGGTTTACAAGAAGACCTAGTAGAGAGCATTGGAATGCTATAGAAAGGGAAATGAGGTATTTGAGGAAAACCCAAAACCTAGGATTTCATTATCAGAAGTTTCCTGCTGTCCTGAAAGGGTTTAGCGATGTTGACTGGAACTCCCTCTCGGATGATTCAAAGGCTACAAGTGGCTATATCTTTAAGATTGCACTAGCGACAACTAGTGAAGAAGCAGGCTGACTTAGAAGTCTGCTATCAGAGATTCCCCTATGGGAAAAGTCGGTACCAGCCATATTGATCCATGGCGATAGTATTGCAACAATCACAAAAGTTTAGAACCGTTATTACCATGGAAAGAGATGACAAATACGTCGTAAGCACAGTACCATTAGAGAGTTTCTCACTACTAGTGCAGTCAGAGTGAATCATATACGAACTGATGAAAATTTGATAGATCCTTTGACGAAAGGACTGGCTAGAGAGAAGGTTTTCAGAACCTTAGAAAGGATGAGACTCGTGCCTATAGAAAGATGAATCACTATGAAGAAAACCCAACCTGTAGACTGAAGATTCCAAGAAAAAGGTTTAATGGGTAATACTGATCATAAGTTGTATATAGTGAATCATGCTAAAACGAGCACAGAGTTCCATTCCTATGACTTAGAGTCTGAGCATGATATCCTGAAGCGTAAGAGAGATTGAACTCAGGTCTTAATGAGATCTATACTTGATTAAGTGGGGTACCTAACTACAGAAGTACTCTTGATAGACTCACCTATGTGAATGTGAAAGTGGGGGCCACTTCCTATGGAGTTTTTTAGGTAAACTCTCTAGGGCATTCATTAAACCAGGATACACATGTTATGCCTTAAAACATGGGCTTTCGAACTACACCCTAATGATATGGTGTGTGAGATGTTTTTAGAGATAGAGTTCAAAACCATGGGTTACTATAGTATATTCTGAATCATCTACATTATGTAAAGGTTCAAGTCGTAGATACCTTTGCTTATGCATAGTGTTGTGTAGATTGAAACTGCTTGATAAAAAAAAAAAAAAAATACTTTTCTTATGTATTTAAATTTTCAAGTGAGGGATTGTTGGTGAAAATTGAGTTTTAAAAAGAAAAATGGCTTTTGAGAATCTTATATCAGTTAAGTTGGGAAGTGATTTCTCCTTCATATACTCCTACCTTGGACCTTGGGTTTGGACCCTAAGGGTACCCATATTTTAGAGGGAGTGAGAAGATAGATCAATGGTGGAAAACCCAGAAATACACGCCACTACCGTTTGTCCGATTAGACGAGACGTGGCGAGGCGAGCCGCGTGATTATTTTTTGAAAAAATTAATTATTATTGTTATTAATTATTTTTTAATATTTTTCAACGCTCTACATGTCGCGATGAGCGCAATCAAGTCTTCAGTGCACACGTTTTGTGTCTACGCGTGATTTGCGAATCTACACGTTATGTGGCTGAACGTTGTATGCGTCACGTAAGCCTTCAGTTTTCTTATCATCCCATTCTCATTATTCCCCTTAAATCACATTCTCTCCACTCTCTCAAACTTTTTTTTTTTTTGGTTTTTCGAGCAAATTGATTTGAACGGTGTGAGTTTCCAGTCGTATATATGTTTCGTGGCTCTTTTCTTATGTATTTAAATTTTCAAGTGAGGGATTTTTTTTGGTTTTTCGAGCAAATCGATTTTATCCTAGGGAAGACGTGGAAAATTCGTCGACTTGCTTGCACACTTGAACAGAGCCACGAAACGTCTTAAAGAGAGCTAGATCAGCGACTCAGTGTCTATCAGTGATAGAAAATGATAGAAGTCTATCATTGATAGATGTTGATAGAAATCTATTAGTGTTTATCAATATTTTTTTTGCTATTTCTATAAATAATTTGTCATTTTTTTTATCTGTGAAAATTTTCCTTAATTTTACATCAATTATTACATTAATATCTTTTATAAAAATCAAATTTTACATTATTTGGCTATGTTGGCTCACAGAGGGATTTAAATCATTTATTTCCATATACATATATTTTACTTCATTCAAATCTCATAAACTATTTTAATATATATTTAATATTAAGACAGTTGCAGATATAGCAATCAAATCCAAAGTACTTTGAGATATATTAAAACTGAAAGTTTAACTGTGATAGATTTTGTTATATTTGTAATTTTTTAAAAATGTTGTTATACACTTCATTATTCGTCTTTAAAATATTATCTAATTTACTCACCCTTTAATCTATTTGAATTAGAGCTGTTCACAAAGGATGGGGCTCATATTTTAATCCTCATTTCCACGAAATTTTACTGTTTAATTTGGGTTATTTATTTATTTAATATTTACATTTTTAACAATTATTCTCAACCAAATAAAAATTTCAAAAGTTCCTATGTTAAATGAGTAATTTCTAATACATTTTTCATTCAAATAAAATACTATAGAATTATCTAATAAAACTTATAATATTTCATGTGCAAAAATATAATTAAAATGACTTGTTCTCAAAATTAAACACCTATAAAGTTAAACCAAAAATACATCTAATCTTGTAGTTTCTAAAGGTTAAATTTTAAATATTGCAACAACATAATCTAGTCCATTGTCGACTTAAATATTACAACATTCACAATTTTAAATATTAAAACATCTACATCTTAAAAATGTATTAGAGCATGAAAAAATTAGGATGAGAAATAGAAAATAGCTAATGGGTGAAGTTATATTTTTTTAAGTAACATACGTACATACATATAATTGGACATCTCTAATATATTTTCCACTTTTATTTATTATTTAATATATCCCATATGTTACTATTATTTTGAAACATTTTAAAGCAATAATGAGACTTGAATTTGTAAATTATAAGTTCGAATGATAGAAAATTAATTAGTAAAACTCATTAATCAATTAATTTTTATTCATGAACAGAGGTGAAGTTCACAATAAATCTAGAATTGCATGGATAGGTGGGCCAAAAGTTAGTTTTATGAATTATATCTAATACCTTAAATATCATTGATTCTTTGAATAATTTATTTTTGATATAATTCATAAACCAATTCCATATGAGGCCAATAAGAGGGTGTAAACCCTGAAATCAACTCTTTTAAAAAACTACTCACATCTTATATTTTCTTATTTGGTCAAATCTCCAAAATAATAGTAGATTTTTTAATTACTAAGGAAAGTCCTTAATAAAGGAAACTCGAGAGACCGCAAACTAGGGTTCCACTAGGTCTAGGGTTAGCTAGTCCCCAGGATGACCATGCTGAAGGGGCAGCCCAAGTCAAGACCATTTTGTTTACAAGCCAAATAGCCATGTTCTCCACCAACTCCCTATACATACAAATGTTTTTAAAGAAATTCAAATATAGCAAAATTTATTTAGAACGCAATGTTCATGGAGAGGGTTTTGCAGAACGCAATGTTCTTCTTTGCAGATAAAGAAAGAATTGATTTTGGAGGACATTTTGGGAAACCCATCAGTATCAAAGAGAGTGAGAATTTGTCGGTGAAAATTGGATTTTAAAAAAGAAAATTCGCTTTTGAGAATCCCACATCATCGGTAGACCATTGTAGGTATGGTGGAAATCCCATGCACTGCCATGCGGTCGGACGAGACGAGCGTGTGAGATTTTTTTTTTTATTATTATTTTTCAACGTCCTACATGTCTCTTTTTGCGATTCTACCTATAAAAATATAAAAGGCGCCTTTCAGCCTTTCAACCATTTCATTCATTCAGAATACTATGTACTTTCCTCTCTCAACTCTATTTTCTAGTTTATATATTCCTGATCGTTTTTTTTTCAAGCAATTAGTCTAAATCGTGAGTTCTCCGATCGGTGACAGTGACGGTGCATCTTCGATTGAGATCTTTTTGGGGTTGTTTTATCATAGGGACGATGTGACAATATTGTTTGACCTGCTTGCCCATCGAGTTAAGAACCACAAAATGTCTTAAGAGAGCGAAATCTGTGACTCTACCCGTAACTAGTTTTTATTTTATAGATTCCACATTTATAATGACCACAGTTTCAAAATGTTCGCTGTTGTCGAATTTCATCGTCGGGGGTAGTCGATTCCAATCGAATTACTGGAAGTAAAATAACTGCTAAGTACATAAGAAATACAAGAAGCACTTTCCAAGATTCTAGGTTCTTAGCGTCGGCCTCTGTGGTGGTGCAGCGGACAATGATTTGTTTAACTTCCAACATCTCCTTTCTTATGAACACTAATATTACATCTCATCTCTGGAGGACAGCCTTGTTTTTGTGCATTTTTTGGATTCTGTTTCTCCATATCTAAAACTTTAAATACAATTCTAGATTTGGTTATGGTTTAGAGATTTAAAGTGGATAGCTCGTAACTGAATAAATATGGAGATTATGTTGTGCTCTGTTGGACCATCTGCCTAAAAAATGTCACATGTTTTATTTCCTAAGTTTTTTTTTTTAACAGATGATCCATTCTTAGCCCCCAGATTCATCACCTGCCCCTCATAAACAAATGAAATCTAATCTTCTACTTACATCAAAACACACTTAGTGATGGTCATATCTATCGTAGCCTCTCTTCTACTTACATCAAAACATACTTAGGGATGGTAATCTCTATTGTCGCCCTAACGCGATGTCCATGTCTATCTCAATCTTCATTTTTCTCCATCGCAATATTCACGGCGAAAGCACGGCAAAATGAAAAATAAAGCTCACTATAGACATAATCATCACGTTAGGGCTACCATGATCGTCATCCCTAGTGCAATATTATATTAAAACTGGTAATGCATTTTGACGTAAGCAAAAGGAGATTGAGAATAGGTCATCCATATAAAAGTCTCTCTATTTTTTATATTTCTAGTATTCATGTACTATCTACTCTCTCAGTTCATACCTCATTGTTAAAGGATGTTAATATGACAATCAATTAATGATGGTTTATTAATGTGATACTATGTAGTCAAATTATATAGATTCATCAATGATGCATGAATATCAAGGAAGAAGATTCTATGTAAAATGAAAAATTCACTAATTGAAATAGACATTTTGAAAGTTATAATTTAACTTGAGTTAGTGGTTTCTTACTGCGGTGAATTATTTGAACTTTTGCATTCATCCATTTATGTCATTAATTTGTGAAACATGTTTTTGGCTCCAACACCTGATTCTAAAATATTAAGAAAACAACTACTATTTACTTGAAAAGAATTGCACGTTTATTAATTTGTATTGTCACTATGTACAACATGAGATGCATTAAAGGAACTACAGATAAAGGCAAAAAAAAAAAATTGGCACTGGTCTACAATACAAACAGCACTCCCATGTGCAGACTACACCCAAATAATTAAGTTCGAAATCAGAAAAAACCTGACTGCAGATTCATGAACTCCTGGCATTGTCTTCGATCATCATTCCTTTTAGACTCTTTGCCAGCCAGATCGCTGTCTCTCTTGGAGAAACCTTGTCTTTCCCAAAAGGCTTCAGAACAACTGCTAGTTCCTCCAATCTATTGTGTTGCAGCAACTCTGCAGATAATTCTAGCAGCCCTTCAAGTGCCTCAGCCCTTTGCCTAAAAGATTTCACATCCAAAGTTTCTTTTGCTGGCACTTCCTCTTCAACCACAGGAGTGATGAGCTTTGTATGCTCAGAAGAATCGGAGTTTGTTGTCGGCACCATCGGAGGGTTTCCTCCGCTCGATTCTTTGACACCCGAGTGATCAGAAGTATTTGGCTTCAAACACAGGGCATCAGAGCAACTATTGGACTTGAGAGTCAAAGGTGTGGTGGTTCCATTCTTCAACTCTAGTTCATCCTTCACCACAGTAACTAATTTACCCACATCAACACTCTGAACCCCCACCTCCAAGTTTTCTGTTACTGGCTGCTCACTTCCGACTCGAAAACTACTATGCCGTATAACATGTATTATATCATCAAAAGCTGCAGGAAGATGGCTAGCAGCCAGCTTTTCGGCTGAGGAATTGTGCAAAGTGGTTACTTTATCTGGCAGCAGACACTTGTGGGTTGTTGAACTTGGAGTAGCTACCAAGGGTGTAGTAGGTTCCGCAACGGATGATAGAAGTTCCCGTACTGTGAATTTGTCGTCCCCATGTGAAGAGATCGTAAATGGTTCTGATACCATATTAGGCCTATTGCTTGCCATGTTTATGGGTACATCGTCTTTAAAGATGAATCTTCCTTCAGATTTCAGTGGAAGATCGAGTTCCACACTGGGACTCTCTTTCTCAACTCCAGCTTCAGTATTGTGAAGATTAACAATATCGCTGGAGATTTCAAAGGAGCATTCTGCTGGTTTGTCATAAACTTCATGGTTTCCCTTGACCCCTAATAGGTTTTGTTCGGACATCTCATACTGCAATGAAGATGAGCAGACAGGAGGATGTGTTTCTTCAATTTCATCATGTTCAATACTTTGATGGTCAAAAACTGGCTCTGCTATATAAGCAAATGGAGTTGCTGCATCATCACGAATTTCAAATCCCTGAATTGACACCGAAGATGAAACAGAATTACTACTATCTGTTTGCATTCCTTTAGAACAATGTTCTGAAGAGGTATGTTGTGTCTCTTTTGTTAACTCCACAGACACAACATGATCTTGGTTGCTACTGTGCACTTTATTAGAAGTCCTCTCCTCCGGAGATGTTTCCTTTTGATGGATCCTCTCCGTGGAACTTACTGCATCTGGAACATCTTGCCCAACTTGCCTCGTCCTTGCCGGAAATGAAGGTCGTCTAAGCAAAGTAGGAGGGGTTCTTTGCCTTGACTTTGAAGAAAGTCCATCTTCCATTGGTTTCACCGGGCAACAAAGAGGGGGAGAACTATCGTGTCTTGGTTTAGTCTTTGGTGTGGGATCAGCCACTGGTAGCTATAACAAGAAAACAACAAATGTTAATGACTCATAAACCATAGAGATAAACTCGGATAAATGAAGCTTAGTTGCTCTACCTGATGCTTTGGAGTAGCTACAACCTGGTTTCTTCTTGACGATTCAATATTTGCCTTTGTAGACACCGTGATAGGTGTATCTGGATTAGACTTGGCACCAGGCACTGCCATGGGAAGTTTGATGACTTTAGGTGGCATTTCAGCATATGCTTTTTGGTTTGATGCAACTCCAGATTTGACACGGTTACCTCGGACTGGTGAATAATTTTCCCTAGCTTTCCCTTCCTTTAAAGCTAACATTATATTCCGAATTGTCTTTGGTCGTCTTGATTCCGTATTAGATTGGTCTTCTTGAGAAGGTTTAGAATGCACTGGATCATTCACTTTGAGAGAGCACATATTATGAGTTTGTTCTTCACTTGGATGGAGGGGCTCAGATCCATCATGATCGTCAACTGATGCCATATCACTATCAGTGACTTTATCATCACAGTTCGATGCTGTGGCCGGAGTATTTTTATCACTCGAAAACAAACTGTCCCTATCACTGTTTGAACTGTTACTGTTTTGACTCTCTGCCATACTTCTCCGAGAATCACGTGCCGGCCTAGGCTTATCTGGCGAAAAATCTACAGTAGGACTAATGGAAGGACGGTATTGTTCAACATAAGGTTGCAAATACGGGTGCTTTAAGAGCTCAGAAGCCTGACCAATTGAGGAATAAAAATAGATAACATCAAATCCTGCTGGTAGAAAATTCTTAAAGTTGGTAAAATGTTAATATGGAGAAAAGCTAACATTTGGTCTATGCTCTGGATTCTTTCGTAGCATGCCCTTAATGAGTGTTTTCCTGCATGTAGAAGAGAGTAAGGATTTCAGCATTAGACTGCACAAGAAATCAAGAATAAGACATCTCAAATTACGAAGTCAGCTCTTCAAGCATATTATCTTTTAATTAAAAAAACATGTACCCTGGCTAATGTGCAGTTTATGTCACAAATGCAAAATAACAAATGAACCTTTCGGAAATCTAGAACAGCAAACCATATCCACTTGATAATAAAATTTGTTCACAATTCTGAAGATGAGAAACCTAAAGGGGGCTTGAGTAATGGAACAGGTTCCTCAAAAACTAAAGAAGAAACAAAAAAGATTTAAAGTGCAAAAAGTGCCAATGAAATATTTCAATTTGCATCCTTTTTTAAATTCAGATCTTCAATTTCAATGCTGAGTCCATTCTTGCAGCTAGTGAAGGACTCCTTTTGCGAGTTTGTTTTTCTTTTGTATGCCTTTGTAAATTATTTCATCCTTTTCCATGAAACTTTGTAAATACCTAGGCATATTTGATTTTGCACAACACATACCAGAATGCAATCAACTTGATTTTTTTTTTTTTTGATATCCGTGAGTGTCTAGGCCACCTCACGTGCACCTCGACTAATCTTACAAGACAACCTGTCTGACCGGCTGACCCTAGAATATTTGAGTGTTAAGGAAACTCGTAGGAAATTAATTCCTAGGTAGGTAGCACCATGGATTGAACCATCGACCTCTTAACCATTTATTGAGATTGTCTCCTTTTTTACCACTAGGCCAACCCATGATGGTTAATGCAATAAACTTGACTAAACTGTAATTTTAGACTTACAAGGATGGTGAATAGCAGGATGGCAAGGGACCAATGGATGAACGATTAATTTTGCTAATGAGTCCTGCCATATCCTGAAAACAGTTATCCAGTGTCAAATTAATCATTTATTAAGAAGAAGATCAATGTAGTTTGAGCATCATATGCACAAAGCCAAGCAACTTTTCGATGATGCATAAAAGCCAAGAAATCCCTGATAGAATTTAACGCCAGTCAATCCAAATTTTCAATATATTTAGTGGAAATGCACTAATTCTTACAAAAGCTTTAAAAGCTGGGCGATGCGCGGCCATCTCATACATACAACAACCTGGTGAAAAAGGAACAACTTAGTGATGGGAAATCGTAGCCAAATATATTTAAGTGTGATTGCAAAATGCTTACCAAGAGACCAAATGTCAGATTTAAAGCCATAAGGAATATCAGCTAGAAGTTCAGGACACATGTAATTGGGAGTTCCAACCACCTAATCACAAATGCACACAACACAACCATTATCTTCAGTCACACACGGAATTTCTTTTTTACACTTTAATTTGATTGACAAATGAGAGTAAGTACTCTTATAATCTCCATGGACCTATGGTCCAGTATTAGAATTTGTTGGCATAAAAAAGACTTCAGAAATTGCATCTCCAATATGAAATGGAATTAATTTTCTAGAATAAAGACCTAAGTATCTTCATCTCTCTACAAATGGAGGCTAAGGCCACTTGTCAAACCTTCACGCTGATCAAAGTCATAAGCAGCATGACTGGGTATTAGGAAAAGGAATTTTAGACAAGAAATAATCGGCAAACATATTACTCCAACTTACTATCCTTCATCTAGTTATTTCTCTGAAACTGAGCAATGAAAATTGTACTAGTCCAACAACTAGAAAATAATTTGAGGGAATTACAAATTAAACAAGAAAAATAATCAGATAATGTATTCCACTCATGATTATCCACCATCTATTGGCTGTAAAATGTGTTAGCCGGATAAGATTGATGGAAACCCAATTGACTAAAATATTCGGAACTATAACAGTGCAATTTTATTTTTCTTTAAGCATCAAAAGAATAGTTCAGCCATCTCCTTATTACTTCAACTCTTATCTAAAAAATTGAAAGCTTGATCTTCAATATACATATAACCATCAAATTTATAAACAGAGCTCTAAACAGAAAGCGGAAAACTATAATGTTAACATCAGCCAATTGCTAACATAACAAATAACAAAAGGAAAAAAAAGGGACTATCATATCATACAACAAAATCTCCCACTCTGGAAAACAATGAATCAAAATAAAGAAGTTTAAGTATAGGGGCCATACTGAAGAAGCCAAGTCATCTGCTTTCAATGTCTTGGCAAGTCCAAAATCCCCTACATTAAGGTCGTGCAATAGCAAACAAAGTCAACAGGACAATTCAAAAGTTCATCCTAAGTACTACTGTAATTAGGACTGAAGAAAGTTGTACAACTTACCAAGACGGACATCCTTGTCCTTAGTGAGAAAGATGTTGGAACACTGCAAAGAAAGATTGACATAAGTCTTAAAAGTTAAAATTTGTACAAGCATTATATAATTATGATATCTTCACATACTTTAAGGTCGCGATGTAGAACAAAGTTTGAATGCAGGTACTCAACCGCCAATAGAAGCTGTGTAAACCACTTGCAGAGTTTCTGGTCAACAATAAAACACAAGCACCCAACTACCAAGTTTTACAATTTTCATCATATTATCAAAAAATCAAATGTGAAAACGAAGGAAGAAAAAAGCAGATAGAATAAGCACAGACAAAATGAAAGCACCTCTTCAGGAAAGTGCATCCCATTTGACTTTTTCATCAGCTCTGCCCTGTTATAGAAGATAAATTATCAAATATAATGATTCAAACTGCACTTTCAAATTCTTAATCATTGATTGGGAAAGTCTCTGAAAAGAAAAAGAGAAATTAACGTACATATCTCCACCTTCACAGTATCCGGTAACAATACAAACATAGCAACCCTACATTGGGAGATCAAAAACTATCAACAACCTTGGAGAAAGCTTAGCACCGTGGAGGGAAAGAAGATTGAAGAAATGAATACTGACCTTCTCAACCCAAGCTTCTTTAAATTCAACTATATAAGGGTGTTGAACTCGGGCTATCAACGCCATCTACCATTATACAAGGAACGGAAAAAGAAACATCAACTCTTTAACTTATTATTCAAATTGGGGAAACGAAACGAAATGAGATGAAGTACAATACGAACGAGAAGACGGGATTAGAAAATGTTAATCAAACCTCTTGATGAGCAGATCTTCGACATCGCTCAGTCTGGCGAGCGAGCCTGATCTTCTTCAATACGTATCTGAAGAATCCAAATGAATGAATCAATCAATCGATCAATGCGAAATCAAAACATCAATGGACTAAAAAGTAAAGAAGAAGAAGAAGAGAGACGGACTTCTTCTTTTCGGATTTGTGATTGACAAGAATGGCGGCTCCAAAAGCCCCGCGGCCGATCTGCTCCATGATCTCGTACTGATCCATACGAGATTCCATCCCCCTTTGATTTCCTCGATTTGGGTTAATCAATTATCACTTCCAGCAAAAAACCCAACTCGAGATCAGTCGAAACCCAAAGCCTGTAAGCAGAGTGGAACAAGTTCATTCCACTACTACCCACTCCATTGGTGAAAACTGAAGCTGTTTCAAAAGAGGAAACTGGAAAGTTGAGATCGAAGAGGCCAAAACCATTTAGTGAAAGAAGGCAACAGTGAGAGTTATGGGAAATCAAAAGGCAATCTCCAAAAAAGAGAAGGAAATCATTCGGCGATTAAACATTCTGGGATCTTGCTTTCCCCGCCAAACACAAATGCGATTTCTGTATGACAAGTTCTTTTTTCCCTTGATCCACCTCCCATCACCACCAAAAGTTGTAATTTTTTCGTTACCCCAAATAAAGAAATTTTTTAACAAAAATACACAATCCCTTCTTGTACTTTTTCTTTTAGTTATTATTTCAAACTAGCCACGCTTTTATTTTATTTTTTTTTTCCCTTTTTAAAATTATTTTAGGGTGTAGTGTACCTCAGTCAGTCAGTCAGTCCCCACATGCCATGAACGCTCCTTCACTTAATCATTTTAAAGAACATTTTTTTAAAAGAAAAAATAACTTCATTGGCAACCTAATGAGATAAAACCCCAGCAAGGAAAGAACATTTTCCAATTGGAAAGACAACAAAACCTACACAATGAGTTGCATGATTGCCAACACAAGAACCATAAGAAAAATAGACCATTTTTTAACCGCATTCTTTATCTCAATAAAATTTGTTAGAACAATTGTTAATCATATTGACCACCTTCCAAATATTAGATTGTACAACTTAAACAAATGAAGGAGGGGAGATGAATACGTCAAATCCTCAATAATCGTTTCAGCTTCTAGTAATTTGACTGCCCAATCTTGAAGAAACTTCCTATATCTAACTCATAGAGTTCTGTTAAAATAGTTATTTGGCTCATGAACTACAATTAGTTAAATTCATTAGTCTTTTACTCGTTGTTATAAATTTTAAAGTTATAGTTATTAAATTGTTACTTCCTATGTATTTTTCTTAGCTTTAACTAAACATCCTTAAATACAACCAATCGGGGAATTAGAATCATCCACAAATGAAAAAGAACACAGAAAAAAATAGATTTTTTTAAAAAAAAACGATGAATGTTTTGAATTTTGGGTGTGGGGACTGCTTACTGTTTGGTGGATATTTATTTAACTACAATTGGTGTTGGATTTGGATAATGTATCTTCCTTCGCCGACACTATTTTACTAATTGTTAATTATATTTGGATAATATCAAATATAACAAAATAATCTAAATATTTATATGATATAACCAAATAGTGATCTATAGTCTATTACAACTAAACAGTGATATTTTACTTTACTTATAAATAAATATTTTCAACGATTTTGTCATTTAAAGTAATTTTCCACATTATTCACTAATGTATTTCTAGTAAAATCCATTTTATACAAAATATATCTGTTTAGTATTTAATTTCATCTCACTACAAAAAAACTCAATTAAGCATCTCATCATCTTTACTTAAATTTTAATTAGTCTTGCAATTATTATTTTCTGATATTTTTGTGTGTATTCAATAAATTATTAAATAAGTTTGTAGGAAAATTTTTATAAATATAAAAATTCTAAAAATATTTAGAATTTATGAAAAAAAAATTCGAAAAGTATTTTATACTTTTGGAATTTTTTAAATAATTTTATATTTAAAAAGACTCTCATGTTCTTATTATAAAATCAAAAATAGATTTCACTAGATTTAGATTTTTGTTGCAAATGGTTGTATTTTGAAACCTTTATTCAAGTGTCAATTTTGTGTATTTATTGATATTAGTTTTGTACCATCTTTGACCTTTATTGAAATTAGTAGATTTTTCTTTTAAATTTTTACATTGGCTTTTGTCAAAATTGGTGTAATAAATTGTTATTTCTTGTTGATTTTAAGCTAAAATGTAGGTTAAATTAAAAAATTTAATTTAACATGCAATTTAAAATTTTTATGACAATCAACTTCAACAACTCAACACAAAAAAAGTGAATTGTTAATTTACTGTCCATAAAAATGAAGAAAATTTAAATTAATTTTGTCTCTATTCTTTTTAAAATTAAAATTGTATTATTGTATTTTAGAGGGTGGATCTCAACCAATTTTGTCATAAATGAGCGACAATATTAAGTATAAGAAAACAAATTGATGTAACGCATGGATATAATTAATTAAAAATCTTTGAACATATTAATATGTGTGACCGTTTAAATTAAATGAATTGAAAATATATGAATGAATATAAGGATTTATAAAAATGTATGAATTGAATTGACATGGAAGTAAATAAATGCATGACTTGACGATGGTTACAACATTATCAAGTTTTTTTTCTTTATTAATTTTTGGGTCAGCTCCCAAATTTTCTGTTCGTTATGTTTTTAATTTTCCTTAAATTATGGAAACTCTGTTTAAGGAATCAAACAAAATAAATAATAAATATCTAAATTGATTATGTATGTCATCATATAACGTAATTTAAAAAGGAAAAAAGACGAATAGAAAATTGCAGTTTAACCACTCACAAGCCTTTTGATTGCTTTTTAAGCTAACTGTTGATATTTTGACTTTTCTAGTTATTTCTCGAAGCTGGAAAATTCCCCTTTAAAATATATTTAGAATTATTTCAGACTATCTCAAGGTTAATGTAAATAATAAGTATTTTTTTCATACAAGGGACTAAAATAAATCATGAATTAAAAATAGAATATTAAAAATTAAGGGGTTGAACGTAAGATATTTTTAAGAGAAATGTTCTAGGAAAATGTTAAACTATTTATAGAAATAGTAAAAAAAAAAAAAACTATAGATATCAACTTCTATCTATGATAGATTTGTATCATTTTTTATCACTAATAGTATAAATGATAGATTTCTATTAGTTTCTATCGTCGATAGATTTCTTTCAATTTCTATCATTGATAGACACTTATAAACTTTTATCAGCGTCTATCGGTGATAGACTTGTATCGATTTCTATCATTGATGGACGTTGATAGACTTTTATTAGTATTTATCTATGATAGACATTGATAACAATATTTATCACAACTATAATTAAATTTTGTTATATGGGTAGATATTTTCCTTTATTTTTTTAATCTAAAAAATCTCCTGTTTTAACTTATTTTATATTCTATGTTTTTTTTTTTTTTTTTGGTTCATTTGATTCAATAAAAAAAAAACTCTTATTTACTTCTTTTTCCAATAAAAGAGAAGTTTCAAGATATTAATTTTAAAGGAACGTGTTGCACTAATTAAAAAAAATACAAGAGTTTCGTTAGTTCCAAATCAACAACATGACCTGAAAAGTAAAATTAATTGATTTTGTAACGCAAAGTTTTTAACATTATTAGGATAAATATGTTAAACATTACCCAATTCAAAAGTAAAAGTATGGTATTACGTCTACTAGACTCTATACTAGCTTGATTATTAATTCATTATCAACCAAGTTGTTCTAATTAATAGGATAGTCAACAATCAAGAAGAAAATTAATGCATGTTACCTTCCAAAATATAAATTTTATATTAAACGCAAAACATTTAATAACAATTTTTTTTTTAAAAAAAATCGTTTAATATTATCACACATATAGATGGGTAAGTATCTAATAATCAATGATACATTTTCATACAACCGTATATGTATAATTATATCTAACTATGTAATCAAACATTTAAAAGTGTGTAATTAAGCGGTCAATAAAAATATAATTCAAATGAAATAAAAGTACGTATAAATTTTTTTGATTAAACAGTTAGAAAGTTGGAATCCTTCTATCCACAAATTCAACTCAAAACAAAAATAATCGTAGGAAGATAATATGAATAGGTTGCAACCGTTTGGAAGGAATTTAGATGTTTATTATTATTATTATTATAGTTTAGTTGTTAATGTCAAATATATATATAGTATTTGGCACATTTCGATTTTGACCATACATGTCAAGCTAACCAATAAAGCGGTAGATTAATGAATGAGATTGTAGTTTGGGGTATGGTAGGTTAAAATAATAAACGCGGAGATAATGTTATAGTGGTAAAAAATAATTAAAATGACGTACCAAAAAACACATGAATAATATAGTTTAATATTATTGAAGTAATAATATTTTAATAAGGGAAGGCTGGTTGGGGAAGCACGTGGCTAGCAAATGCGTTGCCAACTTGCGGGGTGGATTGTTCCAAATTTTTGGTTTAATTATACACTCTATGGGACCTCACAATAATCCTATCTATAATATCATTCAATTTTTTAGTACTCCTAGTCCTATGTCTTTCTCACTTTTATTCCAATACATAGATGTCTTTTATATATCTAACCTAATGAATTGTTCTTTTTTTTTTTTTTTTTTTTTTTTTTTTTTTTTAGACATGTTCATTTCTCTTGAATCTGAATTTAGTGGAAAATAGAAGAAGAAAGTGCGAGAACAATTTTTTCCAAAAATTAAATAAGGATACATATAAGAAATGCATTTTCTATCCTTTTCTAAATTCAGATTGACCGTGTAAAAATAATCATATTAGAAAATGTTTTAATGTTTTAAATCTATTATTTGATGCTCCAAATTACCAAAGACGAGGTATAAGGTTTAGAAAAGTGCGTTACAAACTCTCTAACTCTACTAGTATCTCTCATTCTACACTATGTTATTTTATCTCCAATAATAAATTGCTCTCTCTCTACTAGTGGATGTATCTAATACACTGTGGCTATCTTTATTTCAACTTACAAAGAATATAGTACATGTTAATTGTCATTGAGCTATGCTCACTTTGACATAAATTAATTAAGAACATCGTCACTTACAAGTTACACGTTAAGATGATGCGATGAAATAAAATTAAAAAACGTAAAGTGATAGAGAAAAATGCAAGAATTTTCTCCTCCTTTGTGATATATATAAAACATAGGTTAAAACATCTCTATTTCATTTCATTTTAATTCTTATACTTTTATATGGTTATGATCACGTTACTTCCAATAAATTCTTAAAGCATTAATTTTTTTAATCAAAACATGTTAAAATAATAATATCCATGCAAAAAAAAAGAGGGAGAGATCTCATAACTTTATATTTATTATTTTCTTTAAGTACGATTAGAAGGATGAGATTTCAATCACAGATCTCGTGATTTCTAGCACAATTATTTAAGAAATATGGGTTAACTCATATTTATTTAATAATAACAATGAAGGAAATATTAGAATGTTGTAAAGTAATTCAAATGTTTTTGTTGATTGGCGTACATATTTTGTGAGTAGTGGAATATCCATATTCCATATCTCACAATGCGTACAAGCCGCAGTGAAACAACAAAAAGGCCACATGCGCTTTGCCTCCTTACGGTTTCAGAATTCTGTGCTGTGTCTACTCCATGCCACGCTGGCACCTCTCTCTAGCATCCTCACATGCTTTTCTCCTATGCCCGCCCACGTGGCCCCACTCCCACCACTACACGACGTCGTTTCCAGGTCCCCAGGTTCCCCCCCAATTATCCCTTCTATAGGGCCACACCCTTAATAAAGTAACTTACAAGTACGAGTTGAAAATTTTTAGAATAAAAATGCACATTTTAAAAAACTTACAAACTAAATTGATGGAAATTTCATAAAAGAAAGTCAGTTTGTAGAATCAAGTATTTCAGTATTTTACGGATCGATTTGTGGTTCAATCAACCTAAAATTTTGACAATATATTCTTGACACGAGAATCTTCAATCTTGACAGTAGAGACTTCTTTTGAAGTTGCCAACGGTCAAATTACAGTGAGTATATAGTTGGTTGTCATTTCAAGTGAATATTTTTATAGTTTATTATTCTTTATTGTTGTCGTTTGTTGCCAAGATTTATTAATCTTGAGATATCTATTGTGTATACCTCTAATTGTGACTAAAGAGAATTCATTGTAACCTATTATTGATTATAGTGGAGATTTTGACTTCGATTTGTGTTTTATACTCCTCGCCTTGAAGGGATTTTTCTAGGTTGAAATTGCATGTTTGTATCCTTGATTGATTATTGCTATTGTTTCTAGTTGATTAATTTTCTATTAGATTCAAATAAAATAGGATAATCGATCCTAAAAACATAGTGTTTATCCCAACACAAAAATACTTATTCTTAAAAATTTAGAGACTCGAGATGTATATTTTGAAAACGTAAGGATCAAATATACTTATTATTTAAAATTTAGAGACAAACGATAAATTTCTCATCCATTTATTTTATAAACATCGTATTATTATTAAATGCTTCTCCATATCTATCATTGCAATGAATTTCACATAGAATTAAAAAATTTACTACAATAGCAAATTTGGAGAAAACGTGGAGGCCCACAATTGGTGGCCTGCCACCTGGATGCGCACATGGCTTTTCATAATTATCATTATTGTGATTATTATATTAATCCACTATCTAAGTTTCCTGTCCCCCTTAATTAAATCTTGGGTCAAAATGTATAACTCATTAGTCAATGTTACTCATTTCTGCACAGCTGGCCTAAATTTGCTTCATTACATTATTCATTAATTATTAACCTCAGAGTTTGGGACATACCCCCAACATAATTCATTTCAATTTGTCCACCTTTATTAGTGCAAAACACCCATTTCCTTTAATCTTCTTATTTGTAAGCATTATTCATTTAAACTACAGATTAATATGCGAGGAAAATTAATTGAGATTAGGAAAGGAACAGGATGGCCACTCACTAACAAAACTAAACCCTACAAGTCTTTTTATAGATACTATAATCTTTCAGTTCTGAAAATTTTATCAGGATGTAAATTAAAAATACAACTATCAAATCTTGATTTTTTTTTAATTTTTTTTTAAAAAAAATCCAATCTAAGACCAACAAAGAGGGAGACAATCGCTTATAACTTTTTTTTTTTTTTTTTTTTTTTTTTGTCTACCTTCTGATTTTTTCATAACAAAACATAATTTATTAAAACTTTTAAAAATATATTTTTTCTTAGGAAGTGATAGAGATCCTACCACATTGTATCTATTCAAAGGTAGAGATGTTTACGAGATATAGAAGAAATAGGTGTTGCATTTATAAAAATTTAAAATCTAAATTGATACATTGAGTAGCTCAGATTTTAAATTGATACAATTTTTAAAGTTTGGAACATAAATTTATATTTTTTCAAAACATTATATAATATTAGGTTCTGAAAAGAAATAGTAACACGACCTTTTAACAAACCTAATATAGGTTAGGTTTGACC
The DNA here is from genome assembly GCF_009727055.1 of Benincasa hispida. Lineage (NCBI taxonomy): Eukaryota > Viridiplantae > Streptophyta > Magnoliopsida > Cucurbitales > Cucurbitaceae > Benincasa > Benincasa hispida. Next base: position 4,050,990 of record NC_052358.1, read on the forward strand.
TGAAATTAATTTATTTGGTCATTAAAAGAGAGTATTATTTTAATTTTAATTTTTTTTTTCATGATAAATTATTGCTTTGACGGCTAAATATCATTGGCAGTAGCTTGCCCATTTTCTTATCAAGTCCGTATCGACATACAAAAAAGTCGATATGAATATTGACAAAAGTCGATTATCTCAATAAATATTTGTGAATTTATAAAAATAAAAACTTCAGAAAATTTATTTGAATTATGAATAAACATGTTTCTTAACCATTAACATATTTATTATTTATATTATATTAATTATTTTTTAATCTTTTCTGATTTTTTTTTACGTCATGACAGGAGATGTTGATTCATTTGTGAAAATGTCATATGGAAATTTAATACTATGTAAAATTGTTTATTACTTAAATATATGGTTTTATTTGTATATATATTTAATTTGTGCTGGATAATGAGAAGGGGAGCACAATACAAAAGAGATATAATAACATTTGAATAGGACAAATCATAAGCGACATTATGGTAAAATAAAAGGCTTTGCAAGTGGGTCCATTCCACTTTCATTCTCAACCAAATTCAACACTCTGCTGATTAATTTTGAAAAAAGTTTAATTGCTGATTAATTTTGAAAAAAAGTTTAATATGATTGTAAACCCCAATTTTCCTATTGAATCTTGATTTGATTTGATTAGACCGATCATCAAGTGAAAATGACAATTTGACTTAAAACTATGAACTACAGATATGAACACAGATATAGATTCAAATATGATAGGATACGACAATACGTCCATTTCTAAAAAAAATTAGGATACTGATATGTTGGAGATACGTTTTTTCTCTTAAAAAGATTTAGGATATAGGTAAATTTAACATAAGATACTAAATATGATACATTAAATCCATGAAGATAAGAAAATGTCAAGTTAATGAAAATAGTACAAAATACAATACAAAAAACAATATCAGAGATATTGAAGTACAATAGTCAACATAATGCAATAGAAAAGGAACTCGTATTGATTAGAGAAGAAGAATGAGATTAGAGGAAGAGGTATGAAGATAAACGAAGATCTTAATTGTTAAATTGTTGAAGATAGTGAGTTATGTTTTGTTAGATTTTGTGGGGACTCAAATATGAAAATGAAGATTAGATGATTTTAGGGTTTGATCTTTTATTTATTTATTTTTCTTTAAGTTTTGGACTGGGGCGGTGAGCTTTTTAAACAGACTATTTGGTTTCGGGTTGGAAAATATTAGATGAATTGCTTATTTTTTTTTAAAAAAAATAATATCAACTTAAAAACAGATACACCAAATCGCGTGTCAAATATCATACGTATCTGATACGGATTTTTTATCTCACATGAAGTATTTATGTTTCATAGACTTAAAATAATGGAACAAACCCAATAAATGAACCAATGTCTGATTCATTAAAATGTTTTTTTTTAAAAAATTTTAAATTTGTACAAAATGAAATTCATGAACATTAATTAACCAAATTGATTATAGATTGAACCAATTTACTTTGACAGTTTTGTTCGATTTACGACATTGTCTATACCTTTACTTCTGGAACTTGGATAAATACTACATGAAATTGTGTATTCATATTATGGATTTGTAATTAAATTCTTATGATGTTAAAAATTAGAATGTACTCGTTATGATTCGATTAAAATCGTGTCATAAGTAATTTTTAAGATTTGATAAATAGTCATAAGTATTTTCTATATCTATAACATAGTATTTGAAAACGACAAAGTAAATTTGGAAGCAAAAATTCTTTAGCATTAGAGAATCTAAAGAGAAAGATGTTTACATAATAAATTAAATAAAGGCCCAATTAATGAAAATTATTGAATGGTTTGATGGAGTGAGTGTTGGAAACGAAACGGACATGGATTCAAAGGACAAGACGAGGAAGTTAACTGTTTGATAATCCAGAATTAGCCAAACCTCAAGCCTTCATAATTAAATATTTGTGTTTAATATATTGTTTGAGATGTGTTTTGATTTAATTTCCAAGGATGTTTTGATTTATAACATCGTGGTTCTCAATTATGATTGTATAAAGTAATCGAAATGGGATTAAATGATAAAATAGCAGCAAAAAATAAGATGAGAATATAAGGTTGGAAAGTTAAATAATTTGAATGAGAAGAGCAGACAAGTATTGGATGGCAACTCCCAACCTGACTCCGGCAGCCAATGCCAAACCCTAGTTGATGGCCCTCTCTTTCTCCTCTTTCATTCTATTCTATTACATTATTTCTCCAAATCCCTTGGTTTCCTTTTTTAAAACCAATTTATAAAGACTACTCATCTCCACAAATTTCACTTGCGTTTTAAACACTAAATAATCAATCACACCATTTTTAAAGTCAATTTCATCTAACTTAACCATAAATGAAATTAAGTGTTGTATTTTAACAATTTATTCATTTTTCATTCATTTGTTCACGGATTAAAATAATGCCCTAGAAATCTCATTCAACATATAACAGATATTTAGAATGAAAATTTATAGAGTTAAAATCCCAACACTTTTTAAGTTTTAAAATTGCTTTCTAACTTTGAGATGTAATTTTACTAAATTAAAAAATTATAATAAAAACCGGTATAACTTTACAAGTTTATGGTCAAAATTGATTTTTTTTTTTTTTTACTTTCTACGTAGAAGCCCTTAATTATAGGCCTATATTACATATTGTTTTCTACCCTCCATCTATTATTTACCATTAAGACCTCATCTACTATTTTTATAAAATAAAAAGCGAGAAGGTTTTGTGAATCTCCCCTATCCATGCATAGCTTAGGATTTCATGTATCTATGTACCCATTAATTGTTTGAATCCCTCATTTTTCTCCTTTTGCCCTAAAATTTCTCTTGTTTCTCACGTTTCTTCCTCTTCTTTTTCCCTTCTTCCCACTCCTTTTTTCTTCCACAGTCTTCACTACAAGAAATCGCCCTTCTCCCAAAGTCACAACTCGTCGGGAAAGGGTGGAAAATGCATCGGGAGAACCTCTCCCGACGAATAATGGATCATTGTGAGTTTGATGAGAAAAATCCGTCGAGAGGCATGAAACAAGGTGTCGAGAGTTAGTCGAAGAACTCCCAATGCCCTATATATGCGTCAAGAGTTCTTCAACTAACTCCTGATGCCTTGTTTCATGCAAACTCCCGACAGTTTGTTTTATTTGTCGGGAGTTATAGGAACTCCCATCCCAGTAAAATATGCGTGAGGAGTTTCTTCATTAGTTGAATATTGTCTTTTAAATTTTTTTAATTTATAATTTGTAATTTTTTTAAATTTGATCTAAATAACCTGTAAAACATAATTAACCAACTCAAACAGATTCACATAATAAATAAAACAAAGAAAACGAAGTCCATACTATGACAAATAAATGAAAAGTTACAATATCCAACAATGAAACAAAGTCGATACTAAATAAAACAAATTTGTTTTCACAAATATATAGAAGAAATAAAATGAAAACAACGTCAATAAATACAAAAAAGAAAACAACGTCTGGAACACAACATCTTGAACAATCGTCTAACCTCATTTCTGAACATCTTACAACAAAACAAAAACATTCAAATGTCATAATCTTTAAACATCCACAACACGTTCAAACTTCATAAATAAAACATCCACAAATATCATAATCGTCCAACCAAACTTCATAAATAAACAATCTAAACGAAACTTCATAAACAAGAACAAACACACATAAAACTCAATTTTCTCCTCAAAACAATCACAACCGAACTCGACCCACCCCCCACAACATATTCAAACTTCATAAACAAAAACGAACACACATAAAACTCAAACTTTCTCCCCAAAACAATCTCAACCAATCACAACCCACTATCTACAACACATTAGAACTTCATAAACATTCATAAACACACAAAAACTCCAAGTTCAATGACAAAACGAGTATAATCAAACTCTACCCACCCCATGACAAACATGAAACCTCCCGAACATAAAAAAAAACACAAAAATCTACAAATTTAACTCCAAAACGATTACAACCGAACTCTACGCACCCCCCACAACATATTCAAACTTCATAAACAAGAACGAACACATAAAACTCAAACTTTCCTTTGAGTTGATGCTGAGCTACTATCTGAGGAATAAAAAATTTAAAATAGTTTATGATGTATTTCAGTTAACATAATATATTTCAAAATATACTAACCTAAAGTGTCACCAACAAAAGATCCCGTGTTGCCTAGATATATCTCCTGGAATTCTTCATCAGCCTCCTGTTGCCTATTAGGGGTTGACATCGTATCTATACAAACACAAAAAAAAGATAAAACAATATTAAATTAATATGAAATACGTGTAAACAGAGAAAAAGAGAATTGAGTAGATATATGATTACTCATCATTGTAATCTAAATCAAATTATTCATCAACATTTAAACTGTTATTGGGAGATAATTGTTCTTCATCATCGTTTATGAAGTCATCATCGCCATGTCGAATAATTGGTTTTTCCACAACTATAGGATCAACGTCAACTCTGTATAAAGTAATCTCCTCAATGGTTTCATCCGCTCGGACTCCATCGACAATTTTTAGTAAATCTAGTTATGCATTTTCAACATCATCCACTTCTGATACATTCCATATTCGCTCATTTTAGACTACTTGAACAACTTTCCAATTGCTACCATATTTCATAAACTGGGATACTCATTTTCTATACTCCATTGATAACTTGTTCCTTAGTTTAATCCATTCTTTATTCATCCTTAAAAAAAAATATTTTCTGACCAACTTGTAATCCAAAACAATAACCTAGATTAGGACAAAGTACAAAGTCTTTAAGCATGAATTTTGATTAATTTAATAAACAATTCCAAGTTTGTTCGGAGAATTTAAAATTTTAAATAATTTCTAATAGGTGATTTGACTTTTTTTGTCCTAATGTTATTAATTTTTTTGCCCCTAAACTAAGTCCAAAATTAAGTAATAAGTAAAAGTGGTCCATTTTTTTCCCCTTGAAAACTAAAGTGTTTTTAGGGGTATAGAGTTTAGGGATACAAACATCATAGTAAATTAACAATAACATCCATAATATTAATTACATGTAACATCCATATTCCACAATTCACAATAACATCCACAATCCACCAAATTGCAGAAAATTGTACAGTAAAAACAATAAATGAGATGGATGCTAAATGACAATAATCCACCAAATTGCATAAATGGTAACATCCATAATAAATTGTAACATCCACAATTCACAATAATCCATAAAATTGCAGAAATTGTAACATCTATTATAGTAAATTAAGTAATCCCTAACCTTAAGAATTAAAGGGAAAAAAAAGACTCAATCCACAATAACATTCACAATCCATAATTTATAATTCACATTAGATTACCAACATGCTAGAAATTAAACATTACCAACATGCTAGAAATTAAATATTACCAACATTACCAACATTTTAGAAATTAAACATTACCAACATGGTAGAAATTAAACACAATAGCTTAAATTAATTCACAAAATAAGAGAAAATAAGTGAAATGGATGTGCGCGAACCTTAATGAAAGCTTGAAAATAAACAACAAATTCGCAAGCAATGAAGGGGGAAGGCGGCGGCGGACGACGGCACGAAGGGGGAAGGAGAAGGCGGCAGGCAGCAGCGTGGGCGAAGGGGGAGCGGCAGGGGAAGAGGGAGAAGGGGGAGCGCGGGGGAAGAGGGAAAAGGGAAGGGAAGGAGAAGGCGACAGCGCGGGCAAAGGGAAGAGAAGGGAGAGCGGCGGCTAGGGTTTTGATATTGAGAAGGGAAAAAATGAAGGAGAAGGCGCACGACGGGTGTCGGGAGATCTATCAAGAGTTTCTAAGGAACTCCCGACGATTAAATAAGGCGTTTGGAGTTCCTAAGGAACTTCCTACGATTAAAAGGAACTCCCAACGGGTAGCTTTAGGCCTCGGGAGTTCCGACGGGCCTTTACAACGTTGGGAGTTCCCTAGGAATTCTCGACGGTGCATTACAGCGTTGGGAGAGATTCTGTTTTCCGACGACCGATTTAGACATCGGGGAGCTCATTTTTCTTGTAGTGCTTCTTCATTCCCTCATTCAACTGGTCAACGACAAGATTTTCTTCCTTCAACAATTCTTCTACTTATTTCAAAATACGGAGAATCAGAAGCTTTAGTAATGATGCTTCCACGACCACTTCCTCCATCGTCTCAGACCAAAGCTCCACCGCCACCTCCTCATAAGTAAATCGATCATCCGTCTATTCTTTTATGCGTCTACTGGAACTTGCCCAAATTGCTGAAACGCTTCAACAAAAGTTGAAATCGCCAAAAAGCTTGGAGAATCAGTTATGAAGAATGAATATGGAGAAAATTTCGCTGGAAAGAAAAAAAAATTTGAAGCGTTTGCATGTGTCCGAGAAGGTATATGGAGAAGATGGAATGATTTTGGGCAATAATGTACTTCTTCAAATTTTTCGATATATATATATGTAATCTCTGTTTTATGATATATACACTAACATTGATTCCATTCATGATTTATATATAATTTTGTTTATTTAAAAATTATGTGATTTGAAAGTAAATTTGAAATTTTCACATTGATGGGGAATTAGCAAATTTCATTAGAGAGCTTACGTTAAATATTGATTTATTTGGGATTATGACTATTTAAATAGAATTTATGATATACACGGTTATATAAATGTAATTTATGATATATAGTGCGACTTATGTTGAACGTGTAATCAATCTTAATAGTATATTTCATATGTTGGTTGGAATATACTACAGACACAAGCGAAACCTAATTAGAACTTGAGATATATATACCAAATAATAAAGAATGAAATAGACATACATATTAGAACATCGGGAAATATATTATAGATACAAATGATTCCTAATTAGAAGTGCATACATATCAGAATACTTGAGATATATACACCAAATAAACAATGGAATATATTACAGACACAAACGCTATCTAATTATAATTACATACATATTAGAATACTTAGAGTATATATACCAAACAAACAATAAAACATATTACATGAAAACAAATAATACTCAAAACAAACAATGGAAAACATCACATAATATCAAAAATCAAACATGGAAAATGAAATGGAAAATAAAATCATATTAAATGTATTTTCTCTCTCCAATTGAAAATAGAAAAAATTTCATATTGAATGCATTTTTTCTCTCCAAATAAATGTATATTCTCTCTCCAACGTTAAGGGAGCTTTTAGATATAGAAAAATGTATTAAAAAATGGATAAAAAATGATAAAATGATAAAATTGTCTAAAATTAATACTAAAAGTCTTCCCGGAAAAAATTCAAACTGGAAGGCATTCTTAAAAATATGGCTCAAAGATAAATTTTTATGTAAAAATCTTTTTTTCTTTTTTCAAAACTTGTAAAACATAAGAGAGAAAAAAAGTAAAAAAAGCATGAATTTGTTCCTAACAAACTTTTGAAAACATTTGGATCTTTTAAAGGGGGAGAAATATAAAATATTTAAGTTCTATTTGGAAAAATGGTAAAAATATTTTAAAATTATAAAAATCACAAATCGAATTTATATAATAGAAAATACTAATTAGTAAATGACAAAGTTACCCAAAAACAATAAAATTAAGTACAAACAAAGATGCAAAGATACATTGTTTCAAAAACAATACGAGTAACAAAAATACAGTCGATCTAGACATTCTAGAATCATAAATACATAGTATCTAAACATTCCAAAAGCAAAAATTAAAAATCACCCAATATGGTCCTTCCAGGTACCTATAGAAAGTGTGTATGGGAGGGAAGATGACAACCATGCGATGAGGGTCATTAGAAACTTATGAGTTTCTACAACAATGGACTTCCTCCAAGGTGAAAAAGAGCAAAGTTAATTTTACTAGTAAAGTTGTTGTTCACAAGTGAGTATTTGAAAGAATCGCAATTTTAGGATGATGTGATTATTGAAAATATGATTGTGTTTGACATTAAACCAATTTAGGGAGTTTCATCGTCTTCATTCCATGTGACCATTTTGCTCATAGGATCTTGAAAATCAACGTTAAACACCATCAGAATGTCATTGTTGAAAATGATATTAAAAGTATTGAAAACGATATTAAAAGTATAAACAAAAGCAGAAAACATGTGTGCAAGCAAAAAAATGTCGATGATCTGACAATGGTGGTCGTTAAAAGCTAAGCCAAGACAATGGAATTCAAGAAATGGTTGCAGAACCAATGATCGGAAACATGAGATTGAAGGAGAAAAAGAGATTTTGGGGGGCGACTAAGTAAATAACATGAAAAAAATGAGATTTAAGGTTTTTTTGTTATCTTACTTTAATAAATAATAAAGACGACGACGACGATGATGATATTAATATTAATATTAATAATAAACCGAGCTATATATATATATATATACATATATAAATTGGATAGAAAAATTACAAAGTTCTTTTTTATCGTGATTAATTCGATAAGTAGTTAAATAAAATTTGTTTTGATAATAAAATATAAATTTAAATATAATTTGGGGGAGAAGATTGAGTTCATTTGTTACTATTACACGGTAATCATAATTTCATTTACATTTAAGCTTTACACCGTATTTATAACTTTATCAACCATAAACCTACAAAAGAAACCTAACTCATTGTGGAGGCATAGCAAAAATAGTAAGACTGCAAAAGTAAATACTTATTTATTTGTAAATTAATGATATAATAATATAACACGATGATAATGAATAAAATATGGTTAAAAATACAAAAAAATGATAAAATTTAAATGAAATATACAGTTGGTTATGATAATATTTATAAGATATTAAGTAAAATCTTAATCCGAATTTTAAAAAACGAATAAAATAATGTAAAATCTAAAGATATATTATAAATTAAAATCAAAATGGTGATAAATAAATTAAAGATTGATTAATTCTGAATATGTTCTAAAAGTGGTTAAATCAAATAAAAACAAATAGCTAATTTGAATCTGAAATAGTTATCAAAATCTAATTTGAATATTAAAAATAAATTCAAATTCCAAAAGAGAGCGAAAATTATGGAGTGACGCTCATTTTCAATTTTGCAATTGGATCGGTTAGATTATGATATGATTAATTGGGTTATTAATTAAGCTCTCAAATTATATTTTATTTATATCCCAATTATTAATCAAGCTCTCCACCTACATCGTATTTATATCTTGGTTATTAATAAAGCTCTACACTTATACTGTATTTAATATTCCGGTCATACGAAGCAATTAATGACAAGTCAGATATTATCAAAATGTCAGCTAAAATAGTGACTAAATATGAAATATGTACAATTAAATCTAATAACATATATAAAACAATTTAAACTTTCAAAAATATGGAAAAGTATCAAGTTAATTTATTAAGAATATGTATAAAATAATGATATATATATATTGAAAGGTATTGTAACTAAAATGTGGAATGAGGGAATTAAACCTCAAACCTCAAGGTTAGTACAAGCATTATGCCAATTGAGCTACGCTCTTGTTGGTAATAAAAAACAATTTAAACATTTGAATAAATTTAAAATTTGATTAGATAAATGAATTATGATAATATTTGGATATTTAAAATATAAATTTGGTAGAAAAACTTGTATATTTAATAAGTGAGATTAATTAAAAAAAGTGGTTAAACAGAATCTAAAATAATAATAAAATTAGCATTGAAAAATCAAGAATGATGATTATTTTGAGAAAGGCGATTATGTTTAGTTTGATTAGAGGGAAAGTGGAAAAGTAAGACATCAACAAAAATTTGTGGCCAGGTCATGTGAGTTGCTATAAATTTTATTATTTGTCGATTTTGTCATTTTTCAAAACCAAACTCTAAAATATGTCTCCTGTTTTAAAACACAATAACCGGATAGAAACTAATGGGCCTGTCCAAGCTGAGTAGGCAACTGTTTGGGCTTCACTGGGCCGAATAGAATATGAAGGCCCGTTTGTAGGCTTCACGCATCCCGGTTCTCTTAAACAACAGCGAAAAGTAAAGGTGGTGGAAGTTTGAATCAATCTGCACGTTTCATTTTAGAAGGCAGAAAGAAAAAACAAAGAAACATTAAAAATATGTGTTAGAAGAAAGATAATAAAATAAAAAAGATAACATTGTATTGGACATAAAATGGTGTTTTTGACAAATGGTTTGTCGACACTTTTAGGAGCACATTAAGCTTTCCCTCTATTATTAAAAAAACATGTTACTACGAAAACCTTAGAGAGAACGAAAGTTGTTTACATATATATATATATGATTAATAAAATGAATTAATTTGTAATTGGGTGTGTCCGTTTTTTCCTCTCACACTTCAATTCCCTTAGTTAATCAATACAAGAGGTTCATGCATCTTCTTTCTTTGTTTCAAATCATTCATCCACCTCAACCTCTTTGGATTTATTCCTATGTTATGAATTCCCACCAAATTCTACTTTTGGGAATCATAATCATTTTAGATATATATGTTACCCAAAACACACTTAAAATTTAATTTCAGCCCCTCATGTTAATTCCCCCCTTCCCCCCCCCCCCCCCCCAAAAAAAAAAAAAAAAAAAACTTTTTGTAATATACCCAATTTGCTATATGTGAGGTTTTAAATATGAATTTAGAAAATAGGAGGAAAATGAAATAGGGCCACGTTTATTCCTAAGTAAAATATAATAAATTAATGGTAATATAAAAGTAGCCCTATTTAATCAGGTTTGGTGTTATTTTGAAAGGGTAAGCGTGGCCTATATTTAAATGAAATCGAGTTTGGTTGGGGACGGCTACAGTGATATTTTTGGAAGATAATTTAAATGAATTTCACTTTCAGAGACTTTTTGAGGTATCATTCTATTTGAGTCTCTTGACAAAGATCAAAGGGCTATTTTAATGGGAGATAGAGAGAGATACAAAATTTTGACAGTGGTAGCTCTTTTTATTTGGGTAATTTTAGTGTTATGAAGAAAAAGCAATAAACTTTATTAAAATTTTCAAATCATCTTTATTAAAGTGGATTTGTATGCTTATGGACAAGTCTAAAAAGCTCTAATGAAGGGGTTAAACTATCGTTTTCCGATAGCGACACGACTAATTAGGGTTTTTGTGGTTCTGCAACGTGGACCAATAAAGTCTTGACAAGAAACTTGTAGGTCCCCACACCCTCCAGACATTGTTTTTTAATAATAATTTTATCTACAACAATACCAATTTTATCTATTTGCAAAATCACCCTGCTCGAAACCAATAATTAAATTTGGTTTTTATTTTTTTCCCCCACCCTCGGGTGACTCTGGTGGGCCCCACAGCCCCCTGAGATAAGCTCCTCGAATACGCCGAATCTTGAAGTGGGACCCACATTGGAGACACCATGCGCGACCCTCGACGCGTGTAAGAGCCGACGGATAACCCTGGTGGGACCCACAAGGGATAGTGGTTTCGTACGATGTGGGCCCGCTGATTTTCCGCAAAAGTCCAAGGCGAGTTGGCAAAAGTCGTACGGAGCACCTTGCGTGAAGAGAGTCACGTGAGCATGTCCTTGGGCCTACTTTTCAAGCAGCCCAATTAGGTCGCTTCTTGCTTTTATTTTTTTTTTTAATATGTTAAATTAGCCGAGTTCTTGAATGACGTGGCTGTTTATTAACTACTCGTGCATATTAAAATTTTCCTTTACATTTAAAAATTAATATCTACAATTCTCCCAACTAAAATTTTTTATTCTAATAAACCGTTGTGTCACGTTTGGGCATGGCTACCCTATTTTAGGTCAGGATCAATCATAATAATTTGACTTATGTATTCATCTCTTAAGTAAATATATATTTTTTCCCCTAAAATTTTTACTTTAGACTAAGATTATGTTGAAATAATTAGCAATGAAATAACTTGAGTTTCAAGGTTTTTTTTTTGTTGGGGAAGAAAACTTCGTAAAAGAATTAAAGAACTAGAGAGTGTTGGAACTGTAAAGCTACAATTAATTACATCAACCGAGATATTTGAAATACAAAAGCCACAAATATCTTTCAAACTAGAAGAGCCAAAACCATAAGATAAAATTATCTCAAAGCTAGCAGCAAATCGAGCAATAAGGTAAGTCACACTATTCTTGGTTTGAGGACAAAATAAGAAAGAGAAGATTCCCAAACTCTTCATAATATATACAATCTCATCAAGTGCATTTCACAATTTAGTTAAGTTTGAAAAGTAGTTGTTAATCAAATTTACCACCTCCTTGTGGATTCAACTAGTATGACAGGAGGGAGGGAAAGATTAAGAGAAGAAATGTTTTTTAGACCCTCAATGATGGCCTGGCCTCAAGCAATCTACCACTATTAAAACATCTTCTTGAACCTAGCACCATAAGAGATCTAAGGGAGCAATAGATGACCCAATTCAACCCACATTACTGCTTATAAGAGTTTAAAAAAACGTCGACATTCAACTTCTATTCGTTCGAACTGGGAGCACCATGAACCTTGACTCATCAGGCTCTTCACTTGGGTAGCCAACAACTCCACAACTTGTGTTATTAAATCGATAAATGAAGATAAATAATAAAGCATAAACAGTAAAGTATCAATACAGAGATTCATGTGGTTCATTAACAGTGTATCAATTATGTCGATGAACAGGATGAGAGAATAGTTTTTACTATTAGAAAGAATAGTATATATTACATGACAAATGTGCTTCTCATGCTCAAGAGTTTATATATCATACTTCTTTAGACTCTACGGTCAAAATCATAAATAGCGTAAATAACATGAATATGAATACAATTGAAATTCAAGAATCCGTACTTGGTAATTTGAAGTGTCAGATAATAGGTTCAAAACATGTCAACAACTTGCATATGAGATGTATTTTTTATTTTTGAAAAAAAATAAAAGAAAGAAAAAAAAAGTGAATTTCATCTCGAAGACTATATTATAATTTTTTTTCATACATATTTATGGATAAAATCTAGAAAAGAAATATTAACTGTAATCTTTATCTTAAACTTTTCTAATGATGCATCGATTTGTGCCTTGACGTTTAATGAAAAAAATAACAAATATTTGTTTGAAAATCACACATTTTGATATGTTGTCGTTTTCTTTCAAATTTCAAAATGTTTTTATTTGGTGTTCCCTCCTTTACTCAAAAGTGAAGGAAATGGAGAAGCACCCAATAAATATCTACGATTCCTATCTGAATTTTCATCTATATTAATTACAAAAAAATAAAGTAATAAATAATAATAAAAGAGTACCTATTACATCATTGAAATTACTTACACTTATCCGTTACCATAGATAATATCTTGAATTTCCATGTCCTTGAGAAGGTAGCTAGTATTTTTTTTTAAAGTACTATGTGGGGGTAGGAATTAATATTTTAACTAATTAAATTATACATTAAAAAAAACAAAACAAAAATTAGTTGAGCTACGGTGAAGTTAGTGGTTTATGAAAATGTATTTTTTTTTTTCAAAAAATAATGTCCAAGAACATGGGAGGAGAGTCAAATTCTATCCTTTTAGTAAAGAAGCTATGATTTATCTTATTAAACTATGTTAAAATTATAGATACTTGGTATCTAAGACTTCATTTGATAAATATACTTTTAATTTTTTTTTTTTTAAAATTGAGTTTGTAGACATTAATTTCACCTTTAAATTTTTTTGTTTTGTTATCTATTTTTATCAATATTTTAAAAAATCAAGTCAATTTTAAAAATTAAAAGAATAGTTTTAATTTTTTTTTTTTTAGTTTGGTCTAGAATTCAACTTTTTAAGAAATATGCAAACCACGATAAAAAAATTGAAAGAAAATAAACTTAATTTTCTGATTATCAAACGCAGTCTAAATTTTTCTTTAATTCAACGATGAGATAGAACCATATCAATCTTTGAAATATAATGGACGTCTTACCTATTGAAGAGTAGGCGAGAATTTAAATTCAAATAATTGAAAATTTAAATCGGCTAAACTTTGTAAGTGGTCATTAATGATGCGTAAATGTAAGTAGGGGTTTTAATAGGTAGTCAAATAATTGAATGGTTTATTAACTCATCTTCGGGAAATGTTGGAATTCTTGAAGTACAAGTATTTCTATAATCTAATTTCTGAGACGTAATTAAAATTTCTCACGAAATTATACAAAACAAATTTTGGAAAAAGGAGAGAGAGAATTTTTCTTCTCAACAAATGGAGAGATATGAAAGAGTGAACTTTAAACTTGAGGTAATATATATATATATTTTTTTTGTTTTTAAGTAAAATGAGTGAGATATGTATATTTGAATCTCCGATCTGAAAAGAAAAAATATATGTCAATTAGTATTGGATGATCTTTACTTTGATTTATTTACTAATCCATATTAAAATTGGTATAATGACTCCCGAAATAGATATACTTTCCCTAAAATTTATAATGATGTATCTATATCTAGAGGTAGATGACCTACGTTCTCTCATGCATGGTTTTTGAGCTACTCTAGGATGATCTTTCATTTCATCGTGTGGGGAGAGATGTGAGGGGCATGCCTTCCTAATCGCCCTGTTGCCGAGCATGTTGACTTGGGCCTTGACCCATGTTAACTCTAGGCCCATTATGGTCTTGAGGAGCTATCTCTTTCTTGATTCATGTTATTTTATAGGTTCATTGCTCCGGTATATATCTCATGTGTCAATCATGTTCTTTGGTCCAAAATTGTCCATAACATGAATATTAATATATATGTGAGAGTTTTGAACCTAACTTAAATGGCCAAATAGAACGCAAACAATCAGCAGAATTAGTCGAAAGCAATAAAGAGCGAACAACAAGATATATAGTGGTTCGACCAATCTGGTCTACATCCACTTTGAGAACCAGCTTGAATCAGTTTTATTACGAGCAATGAAGAATTTACAATTACAGATAATCAACAATAATCACCAATCTGTAATTTTGATACCCACTGATACCGAGAGATCCGCACACGACGTCGTCTCTGAAATCGAGAACAACCCGCTGAAAAACAGCCCAAGTTGAGTGTACTGTTGCCCACCTCTGATCGGCGAACATACGTGCAGCCTCACTGTCGAACACAACCTACTGGACGTTGGAACACAATTGTCGCCGCCGGACGAAAACGGAAAACCACGCCAAACCCACGTTGGACAATACCACATCATAGAAACTAGTCTTGTTATAAAAGAGACTAGCATCATAAAATCATACAATTATATATTTACTGTCGATGAAATTAATCGTATATGCTAAATAAATAAAATTAGTGGTCCATTATTATTTAAGAGCAATGATTAGATGCCGTCTAATTCTATGCTCTTTATTTTTACCCACGACGAAAAAAAATTATTTTTTAAAAAAATAAAAAACAACCACATGACAATTTTTTATTTGACAACTACATAGATGCAACTTTCTTATTATTTAATTTTATATGATTGATTCATATAAGCTAACTTTTATTAAGTAGACAACGCATTTGAAATTAAAAAGAGAGTTGACAAAGATAGATGAGAGTAATCTCAAACATATGGATTGATTGTTCATGATGATGCTTGTGGTCCTTTTAAGTTTGTGTGATAAAAAGATTGTAAATAGCAATGGTTGAAGTGGTTAAAAGCAGATCGAAGTACTTTTTTTGATTTACATTATTTTGAATAGACTCCCAAATAAATTTAAATGAAAAAGAAAAAAACATTTTATCCCAACATTAATCATTAATTTAGACACAGTTGAAAATAACAAGGGACAAAATAACATTATTCACATAGTAGTACTTTGATCCATTTATTATTTGACCTCAACACATACCAAATATAATTACCAACACATACTACGTTCTTAGTCGTATATAATTAATAGTTTGTAACAAAACTGTTCATGAAACTTCACCATGCATTAAATCTATTGACTGTGACATTTTCCCCCTTCTCAACAGCAAATGGTAAAATGAACCATTGAATAATATATCTACATATATAACAACATGTATTCCGTGGTCCAATATAGCCCCTTGATGTTGGTAGCTATCAAGTTGTAACACTAGACAACTTCCCAACAAATCATCATAAAAACGGGATGGTTGAATTATGTAAAACCATCTAAAACACAACCAAAGTTCCATTCATCCCTTCGACTATAATTATAATGTTGTGCGGTCCAAAAATCTAACTAGTATTGTTTATGCATGTATATCAATAAATACATTTTCAAAACTCTTCCTTCTTTCATATATATATATAGATATTGACTTTATTTTTATCGTAGTTGATGTAGACTACAAAAAGATGAATATTGCCTTAAGTATTGTACTTATTGTATGGATTGGTTCAAGACTTGTCCTTTTTTTTTCTACAACGGCGAGAATTGTACTATATTGACCATAGAGTGGAATCTTAAACTCCATTTTTCATTTTTTTTTTAATTTTAAGATAAAGTTTGAATCTTTATTCAATGAAATTGTCACAATATGTCTACTAGCATGCATGTATATTCTAAAATTTGTATCTTCTAATAAATATTGAATATAAATTCGAGACAAAATTTTATAATCTCTCATAATTTAAATAGTGTAAAATGGACAACTATATCAGATGCAATCATACAAATATTAATACGTTGAAATCCATCAAAATTCTAACGTTAAACGTATTTGAACGAAAATAATATTAAATTAGATGACCTCTTTATAAAATTATCGTATTAGACGCGTTTTTAAAAGAAACAAGCATATCATGGTAGAAACAAAGGAAAAGGGAGGGAATGGAGTGGAGTTAGAGGCGAAGGGCATATAATATGCACTATGAAAAGGGAAAGAGAGAAAGTGGAATTGGATTGGCTTTTTTTTAATATATAGAAGAGAGAATTTAAAGAAAAAAAGAAAAAAAAAAAAAAAAACAAACCCAAGTGTATTTAAACTAGAAGTTGGGCACCACTTTTTGAAGGCAACAACTTTAAAGCTTTGAAAATTTTACGTGTTGTGTGGGTGTGTTTTGGAGTAGAAAAAGGAAATGTCCTCAATTCCATTAATTGAATTTTTTTTAAAAAAAATAATAAAAATAAAAAAAACCCAACGAACCAAAACTTTAGCATCAACACTCGAGACTTTCCCATTAGCAAAACGACATAAAATTTAAGACCCCCAATGTTCTCTTTTCCCTACCTCTCCAAATTAATAATAATGCCCATCATAACCCACTTTCTTCTCAGCCCCTCTTCTATCTCTCGTTATTATTTACGTGATTGGTATTAATACATCTATAAATAAAGAGAAAATAATTGAGATTATCGAATTAGAGACGTTAGTTAATAAAATTGGAGAGTTCACTCTATTTCAACATAATTCTTTATTAGAAACCAATGTTGTATATATATATATACACATATATAATAATGAGTTGACCCAATAATAAAACTTTATAATATACGCTACTTTTATTAGCAAGACATTTTGTGAAAGTCTATGATTATGCTCGGGTAGCTCACAAAACAGAGCCTATAACGGGTGAGCCTACAACAACTTTGGTATTATTATTTATTTATTTATTTATGTATACTTCTTTTTAAATTTCTCCATTTTGCAACTTGCCGCTACCCTCCTACCTAGCTACCAACTTTCTTATAGGGAATTCTTCTTCTTTCTCTCCCTACATATCTATAATTATTGCACCATGGAAAAATATGTCTTCTATGATTTAGATATGTTCTAAACACAAAAAACCCTTAATATTCATAAATGATTTTGTAAAAATAAATCTCTAACGCTCTTCTTCAAAGTATAAAACATTACTTTCAAAATATAATGTAAATGGGTTTTGTTTAGGTTAAGTTTTGAAGAGATTTATAGTGCAAATTGAAAAGCATAGATATAATGCAACTCAATTTAGATATAATGTAGATGGTCATTTCGTTGGTTATCTGTAATTTGTAAAATTTCTTTATTACTCATTCATAAATTAATTCAAGCTAGTTCTCAAAGTAGATGTAAACCAAACTGGTCAAACCACTATATATCTTAGTGTTCTTTACTGTTTTCGATTTATTTTTGTTGATTGTTTGCATTCTGTTTGGTCATCTAAGTTAGGTTATAAGAGCTCCAGTTGATCCAATGAGGGTGTGTGATAGTGTGTGCTGGCATATTCTTTGTTCAGGATTTTTGTTGGAATTAATTTGACAAATGGATTTGATGTCTACACGGTTCGAAGTTGTTAAATTTGATGGGAAAGGTGATTTCGGGTTATGGAGGAAAAAGATTAAGGCTATTCTGGTACAACAAAAAGTAGCCAAAATCTTAGACGATCATAACATTCCACCAACAATTATAGAAGCTGAAAAAAGGGATATGGAGGAGATGGCCTATTCGACGATAATTTTATATCTGTCAGATGGAGTGCTTAGGCTAGTAGATGAGGCTACTACTACAGCGGAGTTGTGGAAGAAACTGGAAAGTCTTTATTTGACTAAGTCCTTGCCAAATAAATTATTTCTAAAGGAGAAATTCTTTGGATATAAGATGGACTCAAGTAAAGGCTTAGAAGAGAACCTAGATGAATTCCAAAAGATTATAATTAATCTCAATAACATCGGTGAGAAGATGTCGGATGAAAATCAAGCAGTCATTCTTCTGAATTCTTTGCCAGAATCATATCGAGAAGTTAAGGTAGCTATTAAATATGGACGGGATTCATTGTCCATGGATATAGTGTTGAATGTCTTGAGAACGAGAGATCTCGAGATTAAAAAGGAACGCAAGGATGGAGAGTTACTCATGGCCAAAGGCAGAAATGAGAAAAAGAACGGAAAAGGAAAAGAGTCGAGATCCAGGTCGAAATCAAAGGGGAAAAGCAAAAAATGTTTCCTATGTCATAAAGAAGGACACTTTAGAAAAAATTACCCTTTGAATAAGAGCAAGAAAGCATCAAGTAGCAAGCATGTAGGAGATTCTAGTGCAACAAATATTACTGATGGGTATGATTCAGCAGAGGTTTTGATGGTGTCTAGTAGGGACATTCAGAATGCTTGGATCATGGATTCAGGGTGCACGTTTCACATGACTTCTAATCGGGATTTCTTGATTGACTTTCAGGAAAATGATGGGGGATTAGTTCTGCTCGGTGATAATGGTTCTTGTGATGTAAAAGGAATTGGGTCAGTTTGAATTACAACACATGATGGTATGATCAGAATTCTTACAAATGTAAGGTATGTTCCAGAACTCAAACGAAATCTAATTTCTCTGGGCGAATTAGATAGAGCAGGTTATTCTTATAAATCTGAGAATGGAGTTCTGAAGGTTATCAAGGGCTCTTTGGTTAAGCTGAAGGGGATCTTGAGGAATGGTCTTTATGTATTGGAGGGTACTGCAGTTTCAGGTAGTGCTGCTGTTGCATCTGGGAAAGAAACAGATAAATCTATGTTATGGCATAACAGACTAGCGCATGTCAGTGAAAGAGGTCTTCAAGCTCTTTCAGAACAAGGTTTGCTTAGAGGAGTTAAAGACATTGAACTCCCATTTTGTGAACATTGCATAATAGGAAAGTCTACTAGAGTGAAGTTTGGGAAAGGGAAGCATTCTACCAAAGGAATTTTGGATTATATTCATTAGATTTGTAGGGTTCTACACAGGTACCTTCTATGGGAGGTTCGAGATACTTTATGTCGATCATTGATGACTTTTCAAGGAAAGTGTGGATGTATCCACTGAAACAGAAGGATAAAGCTTTTGGGAAGTTTCTTGAATGGAAAAAGTAGGTTGAGAACCAGACAGGCAGAAAGGTAAAGTATCTGAGGACAGACAATGGTTTGGAATTTGTGAATCACAAATTTGATAAATTTTACAAATCTGAGGGAATTACGAGGCATTTCACTGTTACGTACACTTCACAGCAGAATGGTTTAGCTGAGAGGTTCAACAGAACAATTATAGAGCAAACAAGATATCTCTTGACAAATGCTTCAATTACCTTTGAAGTTTTGGTGGGAAGCTACCCAAACAGCCTGTTATCTTATTAATAGAAGTCCTCTTCTGCTTTAGGCGTAAAGACTCCTCAGGAGATATGGACAGGAAAAGCTCCAAACTTGGATCATCTCAGAGTGTTTGGATATTCAGCTTATGCTCATGTTAAGGAAGGGAAGCTGAATAAGAGGGCACTGAAATGTATGTTTATTGGTTATTCTCAGGGTGTTAAAGGATATAAACTTTGGTGCTTGGAAGAGGGCAGAAATAAATGCATTATCAGCAGAGATGTGGCATTTAATGAAACAGAGATGCCATTTCATGTCAAAGAGCAGCAGAAACAATAGATAATTGATCAAGTTGAGGTAGAAGTTAGAATTGATTCTAAAGCACAACCATCAGTTAGTTCAGGTGATTCCAGTGATCAGTCATCCAGTTCTGATGGTAGACAACCTCAACTGTAGAGGACTTTGATTGATGAGGGAGCTTTTAGTGAAGAAAGCTCAAGTAGTAGTGACCTACAGAACTATCAACTTACACGTGACAGGCCTCAGCGGGTGAGGCAAGCTCCTACGAGGTATGGTTATGCTGATTTAGTTGCTTATGCTCTTACTTGTGCAGCTGACATTATTGAAGCAAAGCCTCGTACTTTTGAGGAGGCTATTGTATCTGATTCGAAGGAACAGTGGAAGGATGCTATGGAAGCAGAATTGTTCTCATTGCAGAAGAATCAAACATTGTCATTGGTTCCAAGGCCTCTTAATTAGAAACTCATTCAGTCAAAGTGGATTTATAAAATCAAGCCAGGTACAGGAGGTGACAACAAGCTTAGGTATAAGGCTAGACTGGTAGCCAAGGGTTACACTCAAAAGAAGGAAGTTGACTTTCATGAGATTTTCTCTCCGGTGGTGAGACATTCGTCCATTCGATTAATTTTATCTATTGCTGTTCACTTTGATATATTTGTTGAACAGATGGACGTCGCCACAACTTTCCTTCATGGTGAATTGGAGGAAGTGATCTACATGGCTTAACCTATGGGCTATGAGGTGAAAGGAAAGAAAGACATGGTTTGTCGTCTTCACAGGTCCATATATGGACTGAAGCAATCGCCGAGACAATGGTATATCAGGTTTGACACCTTTATTCTGAAACAGGGGTTTCACAGGAGCTCATATGATGCCTACGTGTACTGGAAACTATCTTAGAAAGGTACATATACTTATCTACTTCTGTATGTAGATGATATGATTCTGGTGTCTAAGGATTATTCTGAAATCTGTGATCTCAAGAAACGATTGAGTAGTGAATTTGAGAAGAAAGATTTAGGTGAACTGAAAAGGATCCTAGGCATGGATGTGAAAAGAGATAGGGAGAAAGGTTTGTTAACCATTTCGCAGGAGAGTTATGTGCATAAACTGCTTGAGAAGTATAATATGTCTGGTTGTAAGATAGTTTCGACACCCTTAGCATATCATTTTAGGCTTTCTTCGTCTCAGTGTCCTGTTATTGAACAAGAAAGGTTAGAGATGGCTAATATTCCCTATTGTAATGCTGTTGGAAGTATTATGTATTTGATGATTTGTACTAGGCCTGACTTGGGTTATGCTATGAGTATGAGAAGTAGGTTTATGTCAAATCCTGGGAAGGAGCATTGGAATGCAGTTAAATGGGTGCTTCGATATTTGAAAGGTAGTGCCAGTGTATCATTGTGTTTTAGCATGGATTATGATAAATCAACACTATTGGAAGGCTTCATAGATGCAAATTATGCTGCAGACCTTGACAAAAGAAGGTCTCTATCAGGTCACATTTTTCGTTTGTTTGGTAATATAGTCAGTTGGAAAGTTGCTCTTCACTAAGTTGTTGCCTTGTCTGCTACTAGTCAGAGTATATTTCAGTGGGTGAAGCTGTGAAAGAGGCAGTGTGGTTGAAAAGGATAGTTGGTGAGTTGTTGTCGTAGGAGTTCATTCCTATCGTCCGTTGTGATAGCCAGAGTGCTATTCATCTTGCGAAGAATCCATCTCATCACGAATGATCTAAGCATATCGATGTCAAATTTCATTTTATCAGAGAAGTTGTGGCCTAGAAAGATGTTGAACTAGTCAAAGTTCATACAGTTGAGAATTTGTCAGATATGTTAACCAAGGTTCTTCCAGCCCATAGGTTTAAATGCCTATTAGATAGGCTGAATATTAAATCTAGATGATAGAAAGATTGGGGAATCAACTTGGCACTTAAATATTCTTGTTATGAGGGAGATTTGTAGAAAATAACAAGTTTTTTAAGTGGTTTTTTATTGGGTTTTTGGAAATTTAAAGGCCCAATGGCATTATCGTAATTATAGAGTAGTGGTATTTTTGCAATTATCTCTTCTTCTTCAAAAATAGGGCAGTATTTGTGTAACTCTTTTTTGGACAGAGCAGGGCAACCGCAAGGGAGAAGAAATAGCCGCCTGGGATTCTTTTCTTGCGAAGGAGCAGCCGCTGAAGACGATAGAAGAGCCGCTCGTTATTGAATCGCCGCAGCTGGAGAGAGGCGGCCGACTGTGTCTGTAGAAGAGTCGCGGCCGGTCAGTTCTTGCGTGAAGGAGCAGCGGCCGATTTGAGCTTGGTTGGACTTCGCCGATCTGAGCAGCGGCGTGGGCTTGGATCCGACGGTTCGGCGGTTCGCCGTGGAGGCTGAGTCCTGCAACGGTTGTCGGCGGTGAGAGAGAGGCGCGGGTCTACGCGTGGTTCGCCGGTCAGAGGCGGGTAGCACATTGTTTTGGGCTATTTTGCAGCGGGTTGTTCTCAGTTTTCAAAGGCGACATTGTGTGCAGATCTCTCGGTATCAGTGGATACAAAAATTACATATTGGTGATTTCGTTGATTATCTGTAATTTGTAAAATTTCTTTATTGCTCATTAGTAAATTAATTCAAGTTGGTTCTCAAAGTGAATGTGAACCAAACTGGTCGAATCACTATATATCTTGGTGTTTTTTACTGTTTTCGATTTATTTCTGCTGATTGTTTGCGTTCCGTTTGGCTATCTAAGTTAGGTTCAGAAACTCTCACAAGGATGTTGAATGAGTGAGTGATTTCAGTCTTCTGTGGACCATTTTATTCATCATTGTCTCTCCCACTATCTCTACTAAAAAAAAACCTATCTACTCCTTAAATAGATAAAAAGAGGTAACCAAAATGTGGTCCTTTGTATTTATATATACCCTTCTTCATCTACCATTTTTTTCTTTTTTCCACCCAAATTATCATTACACTTTTTAATATCCCTCCAATTTGTCTACCTTCATTCATTTATTCTTTATTGTTCTAAATCATCATGCTTTTATAAGTGGTTTGCTTTTCACAGTCATATTGTTAGGTTGATTTTAAAAGACTAAAACTTACAAATATCCACTTCTTTTTATTATAAATGTTACGAAATCGACAATTAAAGAATACAAAAAGGAACGTAGAGATAGAGAAGCGATACACAGATATACGTGGTTCACTAACGATGTGTTAGCTACATCCATGGACAAAGGAAAAACAGTATTATTAGGGAGAATGTTTTTAGAAAATTACATAAAAAATAGCACCTCTAGGGTTAGAGAGTTTATATAGCGCACTACTTTAGACCTTAGGGTCATAATCGTAAATAACTACAAATAAATAAATATGTTAAATATGAATTTTGAATAGGTTTCGGGGGTGTTGCCCCCGAATCCCCACCAGGGCGCGCTACCCCTGGACCCCGGCTCGCTGATTGGACAACAAACAAATTATTTATGCATTGACCTATAAAAAAATGATAAGAGATTAATGTAAAGTTATATATAAACCATGTTTTTTTACGTTCAACGTGTGAGGTGGACAATTATTTGGTTGACATTTGTTGTGCTTTTAACAAAATTGAGCAACATTCAAATTGACGATTATTCACAAGTCAATGTTGCATTTGAACTTCTCTACTTTGTAATTTATGCATAGTTTTTGTTATTGTTCTATTTGATGTTTAACATTAATTTTAAAGCAATACTTGAGTGTAATCCATTATCGCTATCTCTTGTAATGCACTTCAATCATATGATATAAAAGAAGATAATTTTTTTTTTTTTTTTTTTACAAAAAGAAAGAAAAGTTCTCATGTAGTAAACAATCATTGGACAAGTAGATTGCCTAAAAAAATGAGTGCAATCCACGATACAACTAGATATTTTTATTAATTTATCAGAATGAGTATAGATCAACTAATATAAAGTTTATAATATCAACCTTGAAGTCAAAGGTTTGACTTCTCTCCCACATATATGGTAAAAACAGTCTCTTTCTTTTTTCAATATAGATAGGCTGTAATTGTTTAAAAATTCTTTTTCATCCTCAAATATTGTCGTATTAGAACTGAAAATAAAAGAAATTAGGTTCAAATTCTTGTTAGTTCCAAAAATATTAAAACAGCATCTTTTAAGATGATTTTTCTTTTCTAAAAAAAGAACTATAATTCTAAAACTTTATATAAAAATATTTTAATATGAGCAATATTAGATGCACCAATCTTGATGTATTTCGATTTCACAATTCACATAAAAATGAATTTATATATTTCAAACAAGAAGTAAGAAAAATTTGTCATGTGTCAAATTATGATTAGACATATCGTTTGATATATAAAAATAGGTGTAACCCAGAATGCACCTAAAATTTTTCCCCTTAATATTGGTTATAATAATCCTTATTTATCATTTTATTGAAAAATATATTGAAACCACTTGGAAATCTTAACACCTTACCGACTACTTACATCTTTAAATTTGAAGCCCACCATACAGGTCTACTACTTATTATGCAAATGAATGAAAAAAAAAAAACAAATGTGATTATGATTAAGAACTAATTAACTAATAACTCTCCACACATTCAGTTTTATTTTAATAAAACATCGAGCTTTCTTCAAATAGGCTTATTTGACATCTTCATAAGTTCATATACAAAATTGAAAGTTGAAAAAAAAACTATTTGCCAACTTTACATAGTTCAATGACATATCAAACACAGACATGAAAATTTTTAAATTAAAGTACTTAAAAGAAGTTAAGAAACAATTTTTGAATACCAAATAATTAGTATAAACAAACAAAAAAAAAAATGGTGTCACATACGAATTTGTTTATTAATAAAAGAAAGTGGCTACACTTTTTTGGAGAAAATCATATGGCTGTGACATTTGACAATGTGATATGAAAATATATGTAATCTCGAAAAAGAGAGATTGTAGGATGTTTGATCAGTCATTCACAAAATCAAACTCAAAAACGGTAATATTATGAACATGCAGTGTTTGTAGTTTTGGAACAGCCGTCAGATCTTCCGACCACTAATATTCCGACCATATTCTTTCATCATCACTGCCGTGTGATCCTACAAAGTACTAGGTGAGGTTAAAAATATTATTATTTTTTTAATCAGCCGACCGACAACATAATTAACTTTTCAAACTAAGTCCTTTTCACTTAATCTTCTTTTTATCTAATAATATTCTATTATTATTAATGATACAGATTAATTATAAAATACACTATCATAATGCATACTTGTCATTCTTAATTATATCATTTCTTTTAGGCTACTGTTCATACATATTTTAATACATCAGTTTACATGGGATTGGGTCCTCTTGTGATCACATCTTTCTTAATAACCTCAATTATATTATTAATTAATATATAAGCTTTTTTGGAAGTACTGAAATTATAATAAATAATTAGTTGAAATTTGAGATAAGATAACCTAATTAATAATAATCATTTAGCTTCAGCCACTCCACGCACAATTTAACAACTAATTATTAACGCGTCAAAAAGGTAAAAACTTTAATTTAATTTCTTTTTGGAGTGTTTGGAAAGAAAATATTTTGTCTATAAGCAAATAGGGCTAATAATCTATGAGAGAAAGGAAATTAAAGAAAATTAATTAAAACAACCACTTTTTTTGTCTGATTTTTAAGAATTTGGTCAATTAATAAATAGGCCTAATCTAGCTTATCCTTTAACACCTTTCTTTCAGTTGGATTTGTTTCCAACCATAAAAAAAGGCCTTTAAAAAAGGCATATCCATTAAAGATTCTTGCACTAGCTAAAGCCAAAATATTGTTTTGGCCATGTCAAGTAACTCAATTATGGATATTATTATTGAGTTAAATCATAAATTTAATCTTTAAATTAAACCCCCCCCTTAAAAATAATCATCCTCCTCCCTTCCTTACATAATTTTTCAATATTACCTTAAAAAAACATTTTTAATACATGAACATATCACTACAAACGACTGTGTGTAACTCTTTCCAATCCAAAAATCACATTCTCACTGTAATTTATTCAAGATCAAAATTAAGAAAAATAGAAGGCATTAAAATCCCAAAAAGCATTTAAAAAAAAAAAAAAACTCTATAAGATCATGGTAAAAGACAGCAGCTTTTGAAATTATAAGAAAAAGGGTGATGAGTTATGATAGTGAAAATTGAAAAAAATCATGAGGGGCTGACACATAACATAGCATAACATATAACAGTCTTTCCTAATATTAAGATATGGTTAACTGTTGACCGTTAGTCTCTGTCGGATGGAAAAGTCTTCAAACGTTGTTGTAAAAATAATGTAATTGAAAAAGAGAGAGACATACACATGAGAATGATTTTAAATTTACAAAGTCCAACCATAGTCAGACCTTAGAATCCAAACCCTATCAACAGAGCTTATATTATTTCATGTTTTTTCATTTTCATTTGGTTGAGTTTCAGTACATAGTACAATTTTGGAAACCCCCATTGCCTGTTTTGGGTAAAAATAGTATTTTTTTTTCCATCTCATTTTTTTTTTTTTTAAAAATTGTGGGAGAAGCTAGGCTAGTAGGCATAAACTTTTAGTTTATTCAAATTATTGGACTGTCTTAAATCATTATGGATTCATCTAGTGGTAAAGAGCTAAGAGATCATAGATTCGACAGTTTCTTTGACATCCAAATATTGTAAGGTCACCGAAGAAGATTATTCTTAATGTTATAACATACCCATAAGATCAGGTTTTATTTTGAGAGGTAAAGATTAAGAATAACAATGTAATTAATGTTTGAGTACAAGGGTAGTTGGTATTAAGAGTTATAATAATAATAAAAGGGTTTTTGTAAGAGTGGCTGTGGCCGCCTGTTTCCAGTGGTATATCTCAGGGCCACCTCTTAGCATTTGTCCAACCACACAATTTATTTTTAAAATAAAAAAAAAATGAATGAGTGAAAGAGATATCTTTAAGTTGTTTAAAGCCAAGAGGACCTCTTTTCTTTTTTATCTCCATGATTAGGCCTTAGTGGAAATTGACATTTCCTCGTTTCTCTGTTACTATTCTTTTTTTCCCCCTTTCTCTCTCTTAATACCCAAATTTCTTTATACTTTTACATCAAACGTGCTTGCATCAAATCAATTGAGAAATGGAGGTCAAGTCACCTGGACTCTCTCTTTCTTTCTCTCTCTCTCTCTCAAAAAAAAAAATAAAAAATAAAAAATATCTATGGTTAAGATTAAGAACATATCCATAATCAAGATTAGTGAATAATAACCCCATATAAATATATATTGATAATGATATATATATCATTAATTTTGTTATCTTAATTTCTTAACGATCACTACTTTATGGTGGGTGTGGGGCTTAGCAAAAGAACCCCATGTATCTGTCTTCACATATAAATTAATTAAAAAGATGTAATAGTATATAAAAATTAAGATATATAGTGTCATCGTTTTCATAAAGGAGGAAAAAAAAAAAAATTAAATATAGAAAAATTAAAGCAGAGAGAAAGATTGAGTTCTGACAAGAGAGTTTGAATATATAAGTAGGTTTCATTTTTTTTATTTTTTATTTTTTTATTATTATTATTTCCAAAGGGTAAGGAGAGAAGATACATATTATTGTATTTGTATGATGGCTTTGGAATTTCCAATTTCTCTCTTATGTAATTTCTCTTAATTCCTCTTTTAAATTTAATTTAATTTCTTGTCTATATATAATCAGATAACATTAGGCTATATATTCTTCTTTCTTTCTTTCTTTCCTTCCTTCTTTTCTCTTTGAATGAAAGACTTGCTTTTTTGAAGAATAATATTAGATCCGTTTCTTCTTCTTATAACCATATATTGATCTGCTTTTTCTTTTTATTGATTGAAATTCATGGGTGTTATGTTAATGAAAATGTTTTGGGGGATTATTAATTATGATATATTTTGTGTTATTGATTTAACTAATTTCGTTTTCCAGGACTGTTACAACTCATCCATTGGAACCCAATTTGTAAAGAAGCAACGTGGGGTAAAGCCCATCAAAGTCAATTATATTCTCTGATACTCACAACCCCCCATCAAAAAAAAAAAAAAAAAAGACGATTTTTCTCTATTTCTTTGTGTTTTTTGGTTGATTGGTCTTTGTTTCTGTTCTGGGTTTTTTATTTTAGAAAGAAAGAAAGAAAAAAATTGTTTTTTTTCCACTTGTGTACGGAGAAAGAACTGACAAATTCTCTGAAAACGCCGCCGACAGCGCCGCCGCAGCTTTTGATTAAGATGGCGACGTACTTTCACGGTGGTTCAGAAATCCAAGCGAATTCTGACGGAATTCACACTCTTTACCTTATGAACCCAAATTACGTACCTTACTCTGACACCCACTCTCAAACGCCTCCCAATATGCTTTTTCTCAATCCTTCAACTCACGCGCTTAACCCTTCAACTCTTTCCCACGCGCCGCCTTCCAACAACCACTTCGTCGGAATTCCCCTCCCCACCACCGACGCTCCCCGTCCATCCTACCACTACAATCTATGGACTCCTATGGACCAACAAACCGCCCACCACGGAATTTCCGCCGATTCTGCCGATTTGACCTTCCGCCGCCCCACCACGCAACAAGGTTTGTCCTTAAGCCTCTCCTCCCAACAGTCGTTGTACCGGACACTATCGGCTGAGCAGGATATTCAAGGCGGCGGCGGAGGTGGCGGTGGGGGTGGTGCTCTGAGTGGGGATGAAATTCGGGTATCAGGAAATTCGCCGACGTCGGTGTCGGTGGTGTCAAGTGGAATAACGGGGGTTCAAAGTGTGATATTGGGGTCTAAGTACTTGAAAGCGGCTCAAGAACTTTTGGATGAAGTGGTTCATGTTGGTAAAGGAAATTTTAAAACCGACAAAGGGGAGGGGACAAAGGACAAGATGAAGATGAAGAAAGAATCAACGGCCACGATTGGTGGAGACCCTTCCGGCGGCGGCAGTGAAACTACTTCCAAGGCTGCTTCTGAGCTCAGTACTGCTCAAAGACAAGACCTTCAGATGAAAAAAGCTAAGCTTATTGGCATGCTTGATGAGGTAGAAAAATTAAACATTGTTTTGTTTTTTTTTCTTAAGCACAATGATAGGATGTCAATTATTATGAAATTAAGCTTATTTTGATTTCATTTCTTCTTCATTACTTTCTCATATTTATTTGTAGTCCTTCATGTTTATGAATTAAACATTATATTCCTATATTCATGTTCAACAACTAATTTCTCTCATGCATCCAATTACATCCCGAACAACAAACCATTCATGTCATAGTTTCAATTTATTAAACTATGTTCATTCTCATCTTCAATTTTTACACAGGTGAATATTCAAACCACATAGTGTTCGATATTATTATACCAAAAAATTAAAGTAATTGAAAAGAAAATCTCTCTTTTCAACTTGATTAATGATTAAAATTAATTGAAGAGAGTACTAAAATGTAGTTGTCTCATTAAATAACATTTTACTGCTAGTTGCTATTACAATTCCACAAAATATCTAGTTTTCGGGCCTTTTTCTTAGTCATGTCACTATACAAGTGAATTTTTTTTATGATTTTTTCCCTCAATTTAAATGATCGGTATTTCGATGTGATGGTTTATTTCTCACATTACCAATTGATTTTGATCAGGTAGAACAAAAGTACAGACAGTACCACCAACAAATGCAAGGAGTGGTGAGTTGTTTTGAGCAGGCGGCAGGTTTAGGGTCAGCCAAGTCGTATGCTTCACTTGCACTTGCAACTATTTCGAAGCAATTCCGTTGCTTAAAAGATGCAATTTGTGCACAAATTAAAGCCACAGGGAAAAGCTTAGGAGAAGAAGATAATTGGTTGGGTTCAAAAATTGAAGGCTCTTCAAGATTGAGATACGTTGATCATCATCTAAGGCAGCAAAGAGCTTTGCAACAATTGGGAATGATTCAACATAATACTTGGAGACCACAAAGAGGTTTGCCTGAACGTGCTGTTTCTGTTCTTCGTGCTTGGCTCTTTGAGCATTTCCTTCACCCGTAAGTCCTTTCTCTCTCTCTCTCTTTTTTTTTTTTTTCATTTTAATTATTTAACATACTTTCTTTCATATATATATTTGCATTTCACAATTCTAATTAACCAACTATTTTCTTTGTTTAGCTATCCCAAAGATTCAGACAAGATTATTCTCGCTAAACAAACTGGACTCACTAGGAGTCAGGTATGTATGTCCAATTTTTGTTTTTGTTTTTATTCTTTTCAATTGTTCACCGATTCACAAAGAATTAGTACGGGTTTTTATAAACATTAAGCAAATCTTGGTCTGTCGAAGATCCTTACTACATTTTGGAAATTAAGTAAGATCTCAAAATCTCTAACCGATACACAAATTACCTTTTATCATTGTCAATTGAGTGTGAATCATGTTTATTTATACGGTCAAAGATACAGGAGAGAAATTACATGTTTTGTAGTTATATATCCTTCCATGCACGACAAATATCTTGCAAAACATAGAAAGAAATGTTGCACCCATCTCCGTGTAGCTTAGATTACAAACTAATAAAAATTCATCACGGGTAAAAAAATTGGATTTTTTTTACTGTATGAGAAAATGGGATGCTTAGGCAATACCTAATCATTGTTTCAAAACATATTTCAGATTGAGGGCTGCACCTCTTCATACATCTCATTTGTTCACACATGGAAAAGTATTTCTTTTAGAGAAAAGTTTGACACGTTGTATCTTGTGATTGAAAATTTGAATGAACTATACTAAGATAGATGCAACTAATGATGCACTCATAAGTATTTTTTAGTTGTTCTATCCATGGATAATTAGAAAGCAAGATTTAATAAATTTTTGAACGTGTATATATATATATATATATATATATATATGTGTGTGTGTGTGTGTGTGTATTAATTGTTTTTGGCAGGTATCAAATTGGTTTATAAATGCAAGAGTTCGTCTATGGAAGCCAATGGTTGAGGAAATGTACTTGGAGGAAATCAAAGAGCAAGAACAAAACGGGGACTCCCAAGACATGATTAGAGGATCAGGAGATAATCATCATCATCAGAACAATAACAACAATAATAGTAATAATGATCCACAATATTCCAAGACAGAAAATTTGATGAACAACCACCCTTCCCATTCTTCAATCTCATCATCCTCAATCTTAGGAATAGGATCAACAACAACCGGCGGCTTCAACCTCGTACCGCCATCCTCCGGCAACAACATCCTCTCAAGTCCCAAAAAACCAAGAACCACCACCGCGGCCACCACCACCAGTACAGCCACAAACAACAACAGCAATGCTGTTCATGATCATCATAGGGGTAGTTTTGGTAATTCAAACACATACCCAGTTGGTGAAATTGGCTCAACCTTCAATTCTGAGCTTTTGACTCCAAGGTTTCATGCAAATGGAGTCTCTCTTACTCTTGCCCTTCCTCATAATAATAATTCAGATCATCTCTCTCTTTCAGCCAACCAACCAAATTACCATCACCTATCCTCCAACCCAAATCTTCACTTGGGCAGATCATCAAGGCTTGATATCACCAATCATCATCATCCCGGACCACCTGATTTCTCCGATGTCAATCCCGCTGCCCCGCCGCCTCATTCCGCTTATGATCACGTCGAAATGCAAACCACCAAAAGGTTCGCCGCCCAATTGTTGCCGGATTTTGTCGCCTGAACAACCCAAAGGTTCGCTGCAAATATATATAAAAGCATATACTTGTCAGTATAGGACCATATATTTTTATGTGTATGTATTTATATATATATATATACTTAATTGCTTACTTTCATATTTCATATGGGAACTTAATTTGTATCATATATAAATTTTCGCACACATCTCCAGTAATAATTTAAGTAGATATTGGAAGAACAAATATTAGTGTGAAAAAACCATTATATTTAATTCAATTATTTGTTGGTTGATTTATATCATTTCTTGGGAGTGAAAAAAAGGGAAGTTTTGAGGAAGAGTATGCACATGCATATGTATGAAACCATGCAACGTCCAATGCTAAAAGCTACTACTCATCATATGATAATTATGAAATCATACGGGTTATCACTTTTATGAAAACTAATCATCAATCGAATGTTTAATTCAAACTTTTATAAATGTAATAAATATATATTATTTTATCGTTTTGTTGTCATAAATTTTTAAAGGTAGTATAGTAAAATAAACAACTTATAATTATATCGAAATTACACACAAATATATTTTACTAGGTAAAAAATTTTAAGATATAATTGAGCCTATAGACTATATGTCTATTTCTATTTATTATTTATCTCAAAATTATATGTCTCATGTCTCTAACTCATCTCTCCATAAAATTTGCTCATATTGCAATCTTTTGTTGTCTCCCTAATCTATCTCAACCACCCTTTTTTTTTATAAATTTAAATTTTATTTTAAAATTTGTGTACCATCCTTAATTAACTTTTTTTTTCTTTTTTTTTTTATTTCTCTCTAGATACATTCTCTTTTTCTTATTAAATTATTCTCTCTTACAAAATTCCATAGCATTTTCCTGTTCTTTTCTTGTTATTATTTTTTTTAGTGTACCTTTCAAAGATATCATCAAAATCACTACTGATTTATGCAAAGAATTGAATTCCATCTATTAGATTTTTTATATAATATTAAATTTATCGTAATTCATAAACAAAAGTTTTTAGGTTAATTATGATGATTTAACATAATACCACAACAAGAGGTCACGAGTTCAAACCTCCGTAAAGTTATTTCCTCCCTAATTAATATTGAATATTTTTTCATTTATTATGCCTTCAACAAAATTTCTAGCCCACAAGTGAGGTGGACTATCAGATTATTAGTAATTCGTAATTGCAAATGATAGCACTTTTAGAGCTAATAATTATGTGTATAACACCATTTTTAAAGAATTATAAATATAACAAAATCTATTAGTGATAGACTCTATCGTCGATCTAAATTTTGCTATATTTGCAAATTCTTTTGCATTATTCTATATCTGCTGATACTTTGAATTTGATTGTTATATTTGTAACTACCTTTTAGATTATTGATATAACATTAAATTTGCCATAACTCATATGCGAATAGATGTACTAGTTTTATGTGAAACTACCTTATCTTGAACAAGTGTATTCAATCTACATAAATTATTGCACCTATTAAATTTAAAAGATCTTTACATTCGAAAAAGTGTATCCTTAAAAGAACAAAATAGACCTTTACTAAAAATCTAGAAGCAAAATAAGTTTGTAAAGATTTTTTTCTACAAAACTCCTTTTATATAAGTATGAAGTCTATGTAGCAACTTTTCGACACCATTAAGAGTAGTTTTTTAATTTAATCTAATGTGGGTCTTAATTTAATATTAGCATATCAGTGATGTAAAAAACAAGGAAATTAAGGGGTTTAAAGTACACAAATAAATGAACGTACGACATGTGTGATTAACTTCGTTGCTGTAATTAATTTTGGTTTAAAACAATTTTAATTCCATCATTCCAAAATTGTAGTTGGGGTAAGGTTTGAACAAAGATTCATGAGGTAAGCAAATTGAGCCTAGCTTAAATGATATACGTGTTGGATTTTGACAAAATATGAGAAATGCAGTTTGTCCCACATCGATTATATTGAAGAACGAGGATGGACTTCAAACCTATAAAAGGAGCATAAGTCTCTAGTTTCAAGTCATCATAGTTAGAAATACTTTAAGCTTGAGTTTTGCTAACTCTATCTAAATTCCCTTTATGTATTTTTTAGTTTGAGAGTGAGAAAAGTATGTGAGTAGTATAAAAGTTTTGAGAGAGTACTCTTGTAACTGAGATCGAGAGAGAGAATCGCTCCATGTGATTGTAACAATATCGTGATTTTTCTCCGAGTTGGGAGTTTTCCACGTAAATTCTTGTGTTTCCAATTATAGTGTTTTCTTTTAATTTCTTTGTTATTTTTCTGCTTAGGTAGAAGTGAAAGATTTTTCTCAACAAGTGGTATCAAGTCATCAAGTTTGTAGTTTCTTGAATTTCTAAGTATGCTCTGTGGTTGCAACATCTTGCACATTAAAAAATAATTCTTGAAACAGGTTTGTGGTATTTGTGAATAGTGTTAATTGTTCACTATTTGCTGTTTTGCTAGGAAGAGAAGCAGATGTGTCAATATTTATGAGTTTAGTAAAGTTTTATGTCGAGAAACTTGATGAAAAGATCAACTTCAACTTGTGGCAAATTTAAATCAAGGATGTGCTGATACAAATTGGGTTACACAAGTGCAAGTTAAGTGGTGATGTACTCCAATATATATCAAATACGATAGCATTAAAAAAACGCTATCGTAGACTTTCCATAACGTTTTTCGAAATGTTATCGTAGCCCATGTTATTGAAAGTTCTTAACTTTCCATAGCGTTTTTGTAATGCTATAAAAATTGCTATAAAAAATAATTTTGGATAGCATGAGTTTAATTATAAAAACTTTTTTATAGCATTAGCAAAAATGCTATAGAAGATCTTTTATAGAGGTTAGAAAATGCTATAAAAAACTTTCTATAACATTTTTAGGTATGCTATCGTAACCGATGTTATTGAAAAGGGCTAGTTGCATAAATATAATTCAAGCCCAAAATAATAGAATATATAGTACAAGGATAAAATAATTGCATATATAGATAAAAAACTGGTAAAAGACTAAAAAACCCATGCCTAACCACCATTTTGTTTGCTTCTTTCCGATTTTCTCAAATTTAAAGCTATCACCGATAGAAGTTATTAGTGATAACCACTGATAGCTGCTATCAGCTACTATCGCTGATAGCTGTTATCAGCTACTATCAATTGCTATCGATGATAGTTGCTATCAACAATAACTTTCAATTTTAAAAAAATAATTACAATCTTGAAATATTAGCTTTTAATTTGCCATCAATTATTAATAGTTATCATTGATTCACTTTCATCATTTGGAATCAATGTTGAAATATTACTACTTAAGGTTATCAGCGACTATCAATGATAGATTTATAAATAGTGATCAACTTTGAAAGAAGACCAACAACTTTGATTACTATAGTAGGTATCACTAATAATCTTTTATCATGGCTATTACTGATAGCAGCTATCGGTCGTTATCACTGATAGACTTTCATCAATTTGAATCAACCTTGAAATATTAACACTTAAGGCTATCAATGATAGACTTCTATAACTGGTTATCACCTTTGAAAGAAACTCAATATATGGATATCACCTAATTTTTATTACCGATATCACTAACATCACTCATATTGTGGTTATCAGTGATAGCTTCTTTCACTGATAACATCACTAATAAGATGCTATCAATGATCTCATTGATATCATGCTATCAGTGATAGTTCTCTATCATCGATAACGTACTATCAGTGGTAGCTTCTATCATCGATAACATGCTATTAGTATTAGCTTCTATCATCGGTAACATGTTATCAGTAGTAGCTTCTACCAATCATAGCCACTGAACATCTTTTTGTCCCATTCTCTTTCTTCCCAAACATTTATAAGTCCCTTTTCTTTTCAAGGATAGTTTCTACCACTGATAAACATGCTATTAGTGATAACTTCTAGGCATTCCACTTATATTTTAGTTCGAGATTCAACTTTATTAATTAAATTCACTAAGTTGGCCATCAATGGTAGAATTCTATAAGTGTCTATTAACTACGAAAATATAATAAAAGATTAAGCTATCAATGATAGACTTTCATTTGCTATTTATATTTATTATTTGTTATAATAATCAAACTTGATGATTGGCTTGTTGGTGTTAAGTCACTTATGAATTGAGTACTTTCATAAGCAAAAATTGGATAAGGAAAAGAATAAAATAAAAAAAAAGGAAGAAGCAAAAACTGAAAAAAAAATAAAATGAAAAAAATGAAAAAGTGGAGGGAAGAAAGCAAAAATCAAAGAAGAGAAAGGAAATAAAAAGACTAAAAATGTGTACAACAAGATAAGACAAGGGCGGACGAAATTGAAAATTAAAAAAATTTCAAATATTGACTAGTCAACTCATCTATATTTGCAAATATTTTGAAGATGTAATATATTTTTTGATTTTTTCTCTTATTCTACTACGTATTACAAATATCATATTGAAAATCCCTGACGTTTTATAGCATTGTTTTTAGTGCTATAAAGAAAAGCTATAAAAATTTCATTTTCGGTTGCATAATATTGAAAACATTTTCCAGCATTTTAAAAATACTATGGTTTACTTTTAATAGCATCTTTTTATAATAGTAAAAAAAAATAATATTATAATTGACTTCTAATAGCAATTTCTTAGTAGTAAAAGATGCTATGAAAACATATATCAGTTTTAATCTTGTTGTGATAGCCAATTGTAATCCCGTGCATATCACATTTATATAACATGTTATACGAGTAACAAATTTCTAAAAATGTAATAATAAAATTAACTTCAATTATATAAACATTTAAGGCAATCAAGTGGATTTATATCAAAATAAATTTTCAAGATCTAAATGTATACATCACTCTTGATGTACTATTTCATCAGTTACAAGAGAACTTCAATAGACACAAATAAATATATATTTTTTTATGGGATCATCATGGTTTTCAAATTACATTATGGAAATAAAAAAAGCAAAGTAACCTCGGCTTTCTAGTTTCCTTAAGATAAATTTGTATCATTTAATCTTCACTATTCAAATGTGATGCATCCTGTCGTCTTCTAATCAAAATATCGTATGCTTGACTCCTGTAAAAATAATATACATTTATGACCACCAAATTCACCTCAAACTCATTTATCAAATGTGGCCGAGGTTTTCAAGAACAGATTGAAAATAATTAAATATCACATAGATTAGAAAAAGTAAGATGTAAACCAAAAGGAACATGATGCAAGTCCCAAAATTCTTTACCTCTAAGAAGTGAAGTTTATAGATTATAAAGATTAAATTTGATCCAAACTCGATTTTGTTTGGCTTATTTTATACTAGCACATAACTTGTTGGCCTCTCGATGTAGAATAAACATGATTATCATATGTCATTGTTAACATATGTCTAGGTAAATTAATATGGTGAAAAGTCATCGATTATATAAACTCTTAAAGGGAATGATTTTTTTTTTTTTTAAAAAAAACACAAAATAAGGAACCTAGAGACAAAATCTTATAGAAAATGTTAAACATTTCAACCATGAAAGCAATAAAGCTTGTAAAGATTAAAAAAAAAAAAAATCTCCAAAATCCATTTCTAAATTGAACAACAAAAGATGTCCCAGTTTCAAACTAATACAATAATGCTAAGGGCATATGCTCTTACCTTAACAACGTCTTAAAAATTAACTTGAAGGCTCCTAATTAGTTTCAGAGTACAAATAGAGATTTTCCAAAGTTTATAACTAATACGCAATGCCTTAATTAATTGATCTAACAAAGTTTTAACACATAAAACTTATAAAAAATGACTTGAATCCTAGCTGAAAAATGTTCGAAGGAGTCGGAAATTGCAAAAGAATCATAACACTCCAACACAAAAAACTTTTGTACCATCTCAAAGTTGGGTGAAAGGATTAAATAGACATACATTGTATTAATATAGCATACCAATGTCCAACATGATAAGATAAGTAGCTAGATTGAATAGTGAAACCGTAAATATAAACATGACTAAACAAAATCACTTCCAAACATACCGTTAGAATATCAATTTAATAAAAAAAAACAGATATGAAAAGCTACCTAGAATTATGAGTTGATTTAATAGCAGCAATACCATCTGCATGTTTAGCAAGCCCAATATTTTGCAATTGAATACTCAAATAACTTACTAGACTAAAAGTACATGATATCATTTCAGCTATCAAATCAGTCTAACTTGCTAAATCAAACATTGAAAATGTATGGTATGATTAAACATAGACCTCTAACTCCATGCATATATTATAGAAGGAAAAAAGGTTGCTGATTAAAGTAGAGAACATAAAATTAGTAATTAAATTTGGGAAAATGCAATTGGGTGTTTTGCTTGCTGAATCAAAATACAAAATAGTAAGGGTGTGAATTGAATTCACAGCCCCGTATTAAGCTTACCCAGAAGACAAATCAAGCCATGAAAGGCCAGATTGCAATAAATAAAAGAAAAAATGTGTTGAATTAAGTTGAAAGTATAATTAAATGGTTACATGTAATAGAAATCAACTAATAAAGAGCAGACGGGAGAAAGGGGAACTTTTCTTTTGCTGTTTGTTATATATATATATATATATTATATTATATTATGAACTTAGATNAAAGAGCAGACGGGAGAAAGGGGAACTTTTCTTTTGCTGTTTGTTATATATATATATATATATTATATTATATTATGAACTTAGATTGCTAATATGTGGATGTTGTCATATTGTTTTCAAGGACTCAATTTTGCTAATAACATGTAGAATAAGAAGACAGATCCATATCGTTAATGTCATCTATACCATAACAATCAATGAATTGAGAATTGAAAGACAAAGAAGACCCGGTTCGCTTGTTTAAATCAGAGACTCCTTGTCTTTGTAATAGTTAGCTTTACTTTTGTGATTTTAAGGCAATTTTACCTAGTTCATCAACATTGGTTTATTTACATGTGATGTATGGTGCTTGTATGCCAAATTGTTTGACATATAGTTTAAAACTCACCTTAGGTTGTGCAATTATTCATGCATCATGTATTCTAAATGTTATAATCGAGCATGAAGAAATTACTTGAAAGCATGCACATGCATCATGAAATATAAGAGTTATATTTTGCATGCAGTGAGCATTATCATGCATCATCCTTTTATTACAAGTGTTATAGTCTAAGGGTGAATGGAAGCATGTTGTGCTTGTTTCATTGCTGTTTTTATATAAGTGTTATATGAAAGAAATAGCCATGAATGGACAATGCATTCAGCATGACACTTAGGTTGTTTATAAACGTTATGAATGCCTTGCATGTGTTAGCTTAGCATTGTGGTTTTGGTTTCTGTTTATAAGTGTTATAAAGGAAATTAGACCTAACATCAATAAGAAAGAGTTGCATGCGGACTTAGGGTAAACTCAAGTTTTTTAAAAGGGTTTTATAATTGAATTGAGATAGACCTAAGTTCAAGTGGTTCTAAAGAGTTTAGTAACCTAGATTAATCTTTTAAAATTGGTTTAATAGGATTAAATTGATTGGAATAAAAGATTAAATTCTTTTTAAATCTATCTATAAGGGCTCTTTTGTCTAAGGCGGGTTCTGGCTAGGCTGGGGTTCTTAAGTTGACAGAAATGTAACACCCTTACCTGGGAACTTACCTGGAAAGCTGAATTTGGTCAAGGACTCCGTTAAAGAGTTTAATGGATGATGATCAAAAGTTTTTTAATTATCCAAGATAAAAGTTACTCTTGGGAAAACCTAAAAGTCACTTAGTTAAAATCCTTAGCCGTGTTTTTTCTAAGTAAGCTAAACTCTAGGTTATAAAATACTCAGTGGGAGGAAGAGATGTATTTGATATGTCTATGATTCCACTCATGTTTCTCCCTGTATGTTCACATCGTGAGATTCATGCTTGGCTTCGTGGTGCCATGGGAGCATTCCCTTTCGGATGGTGTTTGCATGAGTCAATATCAAGGTGGACGGAGAGAGTGTTTATAGTAAGTGGGTGAAGGGTGTGTGTCAACACGTCCTATGGTCTCTGTCATTGGTTCACACCGTGAGATCATTCTGTACTCTCTTGTGGCGCCCTGGGAGCATCCCTCTTCGGATGGGTTTTGTGCAGTTGATGAAGATCAAGGTGAACTCTAGAAATGGATAGGGTCGTTTTAGGTTTTGCCCCAATTGGATTTTTTTCCCTTTGGATTGGCTTTTTGGGACGGACCTCTAGGGCCTAAAATGACGGGTCACACTTACGGGAGATTGTTAAGTAAGTTAATGATCTCTTGGTCAAATCAATGATGGCTAGTCGTTATAGAAGCAAGAGTTGTTTTAGTATTAATGACTGGTTGAGAATTTCTCAATTCAGAGGAGGGATAACTGACCTCCCTTCGGTGGATTTTGTCCTAAACCTTTGAAGCGTCATTGCGAAACTAGATGTCACACGGAGTTCATATAAGTTTTACTAAAACCTTATTGGATGTTGTTTTGTTTTACAACAGGTATTTGCTTAAAACCTAACGTAGGTCAATGTGGTTTTCTTTTCAGCAACTCATTAGTATTTCCATTTAGTACTTTTAAAATGACCGACTACTTACAATGGAAAGAATTGTGTAAACAAATTTCGTGGCAAACGACCTCGATCTCACTACTCTCCAAAAGAGGAGACAAGACATTAAATATGATTTATTGGTGAGATGTGTTTGGTTGAGAATGATGATTC
Source organism: Benincasa hispida (assembly GCF_009727055.1). NCBI lineage: Eukaryota > Viridiplantae > Streptophyta > Magnoliopsida > Cucurbitales > Cucurbitaceae > Benincasa > Benincasa hispida. The sequence continues at coordinate 4,091,747 of NC_052358.1, forward strand.
TGCCTGGATCCTTAATTCAGGTGCTATCAATCATGTCAGTTTCTCTTACCAAGGATATAGTTCCTGGCAAACGTTGTCGCAGGGAGAGATGACTCTTCGAGTTGGTACTGGTGAGGTTGTTTCAGTTGTTGCTCTAGGTAGGCTGTGAAGGAAATCGAACTCGAGATTTTCATGAGCAGCAGAAATAAGATTATTCCAAACTACAACCATGAATAAACATTAAAAATTGCAGTCGTACAGAAACATACAGTTATGCAATGTATATAGAAATTGTAGCATGAATAAAGAGAAAACTCTACGAACATTTGCAGACGCGTCTCCACTCTCCTTGCTCACGAACACTCAAACAACAATAACCTCGAATGCTCGAACACCACGACCGCAACTCAGCATGAACACTTCGTACTCGTCCTCAACGATTGCCTCAGTCACGAACTCTTTAGCAACACGAACAACCTCCATAGAACCTTAACGGTGTCAAGTTGAGTATGACACCACTAAGAAAGCTACCTTGGTATTTTCGTTTTGAAAATGCAGAGGGTGGGCTCTGTTCGGACTTGGTATGAGGACGGCGAAGGAAAAAACATCGATCGTGTACACGACTAGGTAGGTGGGAGATGGCGGAGACCTATCGTATAGGTCGATCCCCAATCGTTTAGTTAAAGCTATGCGATTGTCTAGCAAAAGCTATGCGATCATTTAGCTCATCGTTTAGCTCGGTGTTTTTCGTCTACAAACACTACACGATTTTTTACTTTGGACAAGCGATCGTCTAGCAAAAGCTATGCGATCGTTAGTAAATATTGTAGGATCGTTTAGCTCGCCACTGCACGATCGTTAAGCTCGCCCAAGCTGTTGTTTAGTAAATCTATATTTACTTGAAAACTCCGTGAGATTCTTTTGCCGAGAGAAATCTCAAAAAACTTTTATGAAAAACTTACTAAAATTAGGAAAACCATTTTTCTTTTATCTCATGGTTACCATGAAAATCCAATAACCATCCACTCAATTGGTTATTAAAGAAAAAGAATTAATTATCCAATAATTAATATTATTATAAATATAAATGATAACCAACTTATCATACTATATTTATAAACTATAGTTCTTTTTCTATTCCATGGTTCATAATGTAAATCTCATTTACATAAATCCTCCACTAGATGTATCTCATACATCATATCGATTATATCATATATAATCAAAATACCTTTTGTCAATTTGAACATTTCAAATCAGCACCAAAAACTGATCCTCAACTGAATCCATTGAGGTACCAAGGGGACCTTATGGACCTGTAGCTTGAAGTTCCAACGGTACGTGAATAACTAACTAAACTCTTTAGTCACGGGATCCACCATCTGTTAACTACCATGCACTCCACTAAAGACCGACAGTTGAACTCTCCTTACCACAGATATATTATGTATCCATCTTAACCAATCAGCAGTGCGACAACCCTTCACAGATCGCTCGTAAGTACAACTGGACCAATAACCTTTATGCCCCTGTAGTTACATCTGTCTCCTTAAGTACCACTGATCCACTAATGAACATAAGTCATAGTCCTACTATGACTGAGTCTCTCTCTTCCAAAGAGAAGTTGTGGCCACTATGTTCAAGCCCGAAATCAGTTTTAAGGGAGCAATCTCTCTACTTATCCCTGCTTCGGGAAAGAAGTGAATTCCATTTTGTGGATTGAGTTCCCAACTCCCAGATCAGACAAGTCCCCAAAAGGTAGGCATGTTGCTTTGGCAATCTGGTCACCTCTTACCCATACTAATCAAAGGACCGCCCTCAAGGCAAGAGTTCCCAAAACACTCAGGATTAAGGTCATGTCACCTATGGTCGTTTAGGTGAGATGTAAGTCTCTAGTATCAACGGAGTTATATACTGAGTCTAGTCATTCTCATGGTCCAGGTCTTATACAAATTCTTTGTATAGGACACCCCTACTCGCACGTCTCTACATGAATGTTCAGGATCAACCATTTGCAATAGTTTACAATACTTGTAAACATCTACAAAGTGGGCCATATCCGTAGTATCAACCACGATCAGGTATCTCACCTTAATCCTTATACTACAGACTTATGTAGGTTATCACTTAAGGTATGATCCACTTGTATATCACATATACATGCTTAAGTTCACATAAGATAACCAAGGAGCTTTGTTTATAGATATGAATAAATGTCAGAATTAAATAACACTTATTTTATTCATTAAACAATGTGTATCTTTACAAAACAACGAGAATCCGGGAGAATTAGGACACCAATCCCAACAGACTGAGTTATTATTTGACAAGAAACATTATCTGTTTACTGGATAATGTTTTTGTTAGTTCCTCATATTAAGGGGAAACTTAATCTCGGTTTTTTTGTCTCATTGAACAAGAGAGGTAATATCCGTTCTCCTTTTCCGAGAATAAAGTGTTTATTTTCAAGAATGGAATGGAGATTGGTTATGGTTCAATGGAACGTAACTTATATGTCTAAGGTGTTAGTCATAAAAGCCTTGTTTTAACACTGAAATGTTCATTACGGTGACAACAGCTAAAAGACCCAAGATTTTCTCTAAGGAAACGACATCTTTGACATCTAAGGTTAGGTCACATCAACCTCAATAGGATTGAGAAGTTGGTGAAAAGTGGACTTCTAAAGAGTTTAGAAGAAAACTCATTACCGATATGTGAATCATGCCTCGAAGGTAAGATGACCAAACAACCTTTTACTAGAAAAGGTTACAGAGCCAAAGAATCCTTGGAGCTTGTACATTCAGACCTCTATGGTCTGATGAATGTTAGAGCTCGAGGTGGGTATGAATATTTCATCTCTTTCATAAATTATTATTCAAGGTTCGGGTATCTCTACCTAATGCAATGTAAGTCTGAAACTTTTCACAAGTTCAAGAAGTATAAGGCTGAAATTGAAAACTTGTTAGGTAAAAAGATAAAAACACTACGATCTGATCGTGTTGGAGAGTATATGGACCTCAAATTCCAGAATTATATGATAGAACATGAAATTACATCCCAACTCTCGGCCCCTGGTACACCTCAGTAGAATGGTATATCTGAAAGAAGAAACAAAACCTTGTTGGACATGGTTCGGTCTATGATGAGTTATGCTCATCTTCCAGACTCGTTTTAGGGTTTTGTAGTGGAGACTGCATGCTATATCCTAAACAACGTTCCCTCGAAAAATGTTTCTAAAATACCTTTTGATTTATGGAGAGGTCATAAGGTAGTTTATACCACTTCAGGATTTGAGGTCCTCTGACACATGTGCTGGTGACTAACCCAAAGAAATTGGAACCGCGTTCGAAGGTTTGCCTCTTTGTAGGCTACCCTAAGGAAACAAGAGGTGGATATTTCTATGATCCAAGTGAGAACAAAGTATTTGTTTCTACAAATGCTATCTTCTTGGAAGAAGACCACATGAGGGATCATAAGCCACGGAGTAAGCTCGTTTTACGTGAGATCTCTAGTGAGACTAAGACTACTGAGGGTTCAACAAGAGTTGTTGAACAGGCCGACAGATCAACAAAAGTTGTTGAGGTCGGAACATCTAGTCAACCAATTCAAGAGTTAAGACTGCCTCGACATAGTGGAAGGTTATGAACCCACTGAATCGCTACGTAAGTTTGACTAAAGCCCAAGACGTCATTACGAATGATGGGGTCAAAGATCTGTTGTCTTTTAAGAAAGCAATGAAGGATGTTGACAAAGATGAATGAGTTAAAGCCATGAACCAGGAAATGGAGTCTATGTACTTCAATGACGTCTGGGAGCTTGTTGATCCACCCGATGGGGTAAGACCTATTGGGTGTAAGTGGATCTATAAGCGAAAGAGAGATGTAGATAGAAAGGTAAAAACCTTTAAGGCTAGACTCGTGGCAAAGGGTTATACCCAGGTTGAGGGAGTTGACTATGAGGAAACTTTCTCATCTGTTGTCATGTTCAAATCTATCCAGATTCTCCTGTCCATAACCACATTTTATGATTATGAAATATGGAAAATGGACGTCAAAACTGTCTTTCTTAATGGTAATCTTGAGAAGACCATCTATATGACTCAATCAGAGGGGTTCATAGTTCCAGATCAAGAGTAAAGAGTTTGCAAGCTAAATAGGTCCATTTATGGGCTGAAACAAGCATCTAGATCTTAGAATATTATAGTTGACACTGCTGTCAATTCGTTTGGCATTGATCAGAACGTTGATGAGCCTTGTGTATAGAAGAAGATCATTAACAACTCAGTAGCTTTTTTGGTATTGTATGTGGATGATATCCTACTCATTGGGAATGATGTAGGATATCTGACTGACATTAAGAATTGGCTAGTTGCCCAATTCCAAATGAAAGATTTGGGTGAGGCACAGTACGTTTTAGGGATCCAGATCATTCGAGATCGTAAGAACAAACGGTTAGCCCTGTCTCAGGCATCGTACATTGATCAAATGTTGATCAGGTACAGGATGCAGGATTCCAATAGGGGTTTATTACCCTTAAGGCATGGAATCGTTTTGTCTAAGGATCAATATCCTAAGACACCTCAAGAGGTTGAGGAGATGAGACAGATTCCCTATGCTTCAGCTGTAGAAAGTTTGATGTATGCAATGTTGTGTACTCAACCTGACATTTTCTATGCAGTAGGGATTGTCAGTCAATTAGTTCAATACAACATTTGATCACTGAACATCGGTCAAGATGATCCTCAAGTATTTTTGGAGAATGAAGGACTACATACTCGTGTATGGAGATAAGGATCTGATCCTTACAGGATACGCAGACTCTGGCTTTTAGACCGATCAAAATTCTTGTAAATCGAAATCGGGGTCAGTTTTCACTCTGAATGAAGGGGCTGTAGTATGAAGAAACATCAAGCAAGGATGCATCGCGGACTCCACTATGGAAGCTGAATACGTAGCCGCTTGTGAAGCAGCTAAGAAGGCTCTTTGGTTGAGAAAATTCCTTTCAGATTTGGAAGTTTTTCCAAATATGGATTTGCATATCACTCTTTATTGTGATAACAGCGGTGCTGTGGCAAATTCAAAGGAGCCTCGGAGTCATCGTCGGGGTAAGCCTGTCTCTTATACACATCTAGATGTGTATAAGAGACAACAGCGGTGCTGTGGCAAATTCAAAGGAGCCTCGGAGTCATCGTCGGGGTAAGCACATCAAACGAAAATATCACCTGATCAGGGAGATTGTGCATCGCGGTGATGTGATAGTCACAAAGATCGCATCGAAGCACAATGTTATTGATCCCTTTACAAAAGCCCTCACGGCCAAAGTGTTCGAGGGTCACTTGGAGAGTCTGGGTCTGTGGGACATGCAACATCTTGTCTAGGACAAGTGAGAGATGATACTGGGGTAGGCCCTAGTTTATTGTATATTGTACATTTTTATATTGTATTATTCATTAGTCTCCCGAGTCATTAGGACAAGTGGGAGATTATTGGGATTGGTGTCCTAATTCTCCCGGAGTCTCATTGTTTTGTAAAGATACATATTGTTTGATGAATAAAATAAATGTTACTTCATTCTGGCATTTACTCATAGCCAATAAACAAAGCTCCTTGGTTATCTTATGTGAACTTAAGCATGTATATATGATATACAAGTAGATCATGCCTTAAGTGATTACCTAAATAGGTCTGTAGTATAAGGATTAAGGTGGGATATCTGATCCTAGTGACACTATGGATACGACCCGATTTGTAGAGATTTGCAAGTGTTGTAAACTACTACGGATGGTAGATCCTGACCATTCACGTGGAGACGTGCAAATGGGGGTGTCCTATACAAAGAGTTTGTATAAGACTGGACCACGAAATGATTAGACTCTGTATATAACGCCGTTGATACTAGAGACTTTCATCTCACCTAAATGACCATAGATGACATGACCTCAATCCTGAATGTTTTGGGAACTCTTGCCATTGAAGGCGGTCCTTTGATTAGTATGAGTGAGAGTGGCTAGATTGCCAACTCAACATGGCTATCTTTTTGGGGACTTGTCTGATCTGGGAGCTGGGAACTCAATCCACAAGATGGAATTCACTTCTTTTACGAAACAAGGATAAGTAGAGAGATTGCTCCCTTAAGAGTTGATTCTAGGGCTTGAACATAGTGACCACAACTTCTCTTTGGAAGAGAAGACTCAGTCATAGTAGGACTATGACTTATATTCATTAGTGGGATTAGTAGTACTTAAGGAGACATATGTAACTATATGGGCATAATGGTTATTGGCTCAGCTGTACTTACGAGCGATTTGTGAAGAGTTGTCGCACTACTGATTGGTTAAGATGGACACATAATATATCTGTGGTAAGGAGAGTTCAATTGTCGGTCTTTAGTGGAGTACCTGACAGTTAACGAATGGTGGATCCCATGACTAAAGAGTTTAGTCAGTTATTCATGTATCGTTGGAGCTTCGAGCTACAGGTCCATATGGTCCCCATGATAGCTCAATGGATTCAGCTGAGGAACAGTTCTTGGTGTTGATTTGAAATGTTCAAATTGACAAGAGGTAATTCAATTATATATGATATGATCGGTATGATGTATGAGATACATCTAGAGGAAGATTGATGTAAATGAGATTTACATTAAGTACCATGGAATAGAAAAAGAACTACGATTTATATGTTTCATAAGATGAAATATTAAAATTATAGGTTATATATATAGTATGATATGTTAGTTATCATTTATATTTATAATAATATTAATTATTGGATAATTAAATCTTTTTCTCTAATAACCAATTGAGTGGGAGGTTATTGGTGGTTTCATGGTAACCGTGAGATAAAAGGAAAATTGTTTTCCTAATTTTTGTAAGTTTTTGTCAAAAATTGTTTTGGAGATTTTTTCTAAATCGGAATCTCATGAAACAAAAGTTATCAAGTAAATACGAATTTACTAAGCGATAGCTCGATTTAGTAAACGATCATGTAGTGTTTGTAGGCGATAGACACGTTGCTAAGCGATGAGCTAAACGATCGCTTTGCTTTTGCTAGACGATTGCTTAGCTTTTGCTAAACGATTGGGCATCGACCTATGCGATAGGTTTCAGCCATCTCCCACTTGCTCAATCGTTTACACGATTGGTGTTTCCTCCTTCGTCTACCTCAAACCAAGTCCAAACAGAGCCCACCCTCTGGATTCTCACACCGAGAATACCAAGGTAGCCTTCTTGGTGGTGTTATACCCAACTCAACACCGTCGAGGTTCTGTGGAGGTCGTTCGTGACCGAGGCGATCACTGAGGAGAGTGCGTGGTGTTCGTGCAGTGTTGCGGTCGTGTTGTTTGAGCGTTTGAGGTTGTTGTGTTCGAGCGTTCGTGAGTAAGGAGCGTGGAGACAAGTCTACAAATGTTCGTAACATTTTCCTTGTTCATTTGTAGTTATCATGCTGTAATTTCTATAATGAAAGCATAACCATTTCACTTTGTTTATGACTGTAATTGTAATGTTCATACATGATTGTAATTTGGAATGATCTATTCCGCTGCTCATGAAAATCTTCGTGATCGATTTCCTTCAATGAGACGTTAAGTTGAGACATAGCTTGACCCAAGGGTTGTTATGCGCTATGTGCTAAGGACATCCGAGGGCATGTGGGTGCATAGGACAAAGCTTGAGTAAATAGTATGCGTTGGAAGAATGTTGGTCATAATCCTAGTTGAGTGCATGAGCCAAAGGTAAGCCATGCGAAAGAGAAGGATATGCAGCCAAGGANTAAGGACATCCGAGGGCATGTGGGTGCATAGGACAAAGCTTGAGTAAATAGTATGCGTTGGAAGAATGTTGGTCATAATCCTAGTTGAGCGCATGGGACAAGGTACGCCATGCGAGAGAGAAGGATATACGGCCAAGGACTTACGATGTCTTGAGTTTAGTATGGCTCAAGTGATGCGTTGATAAGGAAGTCGTGGGCTGATGATGGCTAACCGAGAAAGGGTTAAGTTTAAGTTAGTAGGAGGTGGACTTCGTGCAAAGGAATTGTGCATAAGGAGGACAACTCAAAGTAGAAGGTGGATGCACCAAGGAGTTTGCAAACCGATTAGGTTGAGCTGGATGAAGGAGAAGCTAACATTTCAAGTTGGAGGTGGCAAGGAACTGCGTTGGCAAAAGGAAGAAAGGACACCTGGACATGCAGCCAAGTAGGAGGTGATGGCCTTGAAGGGACTTTAGACGTTTATAAATAGGGCCAAGGATTTCTCTATAGATCATAACTTGAATTCTCTTCAAAGGACATTAGAAAGAGTGTATGAAGGCTGATGGGGAGGATACTATGTGTTGATAAAGGAATGCATCCATTGGTAGCAAGACCATGCATTGGTCAAGTGATTCCAAGAGAAGGAGATGCTGGCGAACAGTGAAGTCTGGAAGTAACATTAAATTGGGACGAGGAGTTCTCCCAAACTACTCGTGTGTTTGGAGTAATTTTAAAGCCACTGGAAATCTGAGAGAGTCTAGCTTTCAAGGTAGGGCTTCTGGAGAAGGAACTCCAAGGAATCAATCTGTAGAGTTAGGAAAAGACAGAATGGTCGAGCTCTCAGGTATGCTTGGGCTAGTCTTCATGATTTGAGGATTTCGGCCAAACCATGAGGATTATGAGCTAAGATTTTAAGGTAAGCTTTCTGAGACAATTTAGAACATGTTTACAGAAGAAAGTATCTTGAAATAAGGTTGGAAAATATGAGTAATCTAAGCTTATAATTGAATCTGGAATTTAGGATCCAAATTAAAGGGAAACCATGGAAATCTAAGGAATTTTGGAGAGGAAAGTTTCTAACAACCAAGGTGAGTGGTTATTCTATTGTTTGTATGATTGATTTCTATGTATATATTGAATATATATATATATTATATATATATATATATATATATAATATATATATAGGTTATATTTGAAATATTGACATGATTGAGAAATATGTTTTTCCTAGATTTGATTGTTGTGCCTTTTGTTGTCATAGCGTGTGTCATTGTGTTGGAACGAGATTTGTACCCGGAATATTGTTAGCATGCCTTGTGGACGCTTGGCTGGAATTGTCAAGGTACTTGACTGGAATTGTCAACGTACTCAAGCATGTCTAACAGGAACTAATAATGTACTCAACGAACTATAGGATTGTGTCCACGTTGGTCATCGCGAGTTATTCGCGGAGAATACCCGGGGAAGATACATGATTGGCTTGAAGTTTACTGAGTATAGTAAAGAATTTTAGATGGACGGTAGGTATCACAAAAAGGTGGCATCTGCGGTCCTTCACGCCTCTCTTGGGACTCAGGAGGCGGGTTCGGGGCGGGGTGTGACATCAAGTTCTTGATTTAGGCTTGAGATTTCACTTTGATACTTTTTAATAAAAGATTTTTCATCTATAATCTATAAACATTTACAAGTAAGCAATTTGATTTCTATATGAACCACATTAAAGATCCTAATATTGCAATATACTAATATTACGTGAGGCAAATATTTCTATTTGTTTTGCCATGTTTGCAAATTTTATTGTGTTTTGAGTTTCTTCCCTATTATTGGATTGAATAACTTGTCATTAATGAAAGTGGTTTGCCAAAACAACGATAACATATAGAAATATAAGTCTAGAAATTCAACTTTTAACATTCATTTGTAAGTAATATAAAAGTAATTTGCTAGATTACCAAGCCCACAGTCATACCTCAATGAAGACTTCAAAAAATGATCACCAAGTTAAGCCTTTTGGACCTCATGCCTCAAAACTTGAATACTAGCAGCCAATTATAACATAATAAAGTAATTAGATTGTTGTGAAATACAATAATCCTACATAGCAGCCATAAAAAAAGAGTAAATGGGGAACAATAATGCTCTACCATTCATCTTTCCAATCACGCGCTTATATCAACTATAAAACATGAACTCTTGTTGTCATTATCCTAAATTATAGAATTAATTAGTAGAGAAAAAGTAACCTATACGAGATTCAAGTATGTATTCCTCATTCTCCGAAATAAATTTTTGAACAAAATTCCAACAACATGACAAACATTAAAATGAAATTCCAACCATGATAATTGAGAAACTAAGTTTTGTGATATACAATCATCAACCTTCCAGCTATTTCAATCTGTAAATAAAAGCTAAATGCACAATGTTATTTTTTTTCATACCCAAAACAAAAATCGAAAGTCATTAAAGGAGAGGAGATTCCCAACAACCAAAACACAATGATTGAAACAAAAACAAAAATTGAAATAGAACTTCATACCATAATAAAATTTAGAATAACATCACATATAAAATAGACATACAATCATGAATTGAAAATTTTCATTTGAAGAGATTTAGCAAAGTCAAATTAAACGCCCATTCACTTTTCACTTTTCTTTACGATGCATATTCAACTTCTTCAGATTCTACAACGGTGATCAAGTATTCCATTGATGATGCATGGCATAAACATAGTCTTCATTGATCTCTTTTCTAGCATTTTCATCTTCTTCACTTTCACCGTTCACTGCCTATTAAAGGATTGTAAACTGATTGTACAATTGGCATATAGTTGGAACTTTTCGTTTCAACTTCCGTTGTGGAGGTGAGCAAGCACTCATCCTCCTCCTCCAACAAAACAACAATGTCATCTCTTCTAACCAGAGGAAAAATGGAGGTCCTAATGGTGAAGGAACATTGCTAAGACCAACGATATTTGCTCGTACGAAAAAGGTATTTTTAACCAAATACCCAACCTTCTTCCCACAAAAGAATATAGAAAAGTAATTAGAGAAGACAAAGCTAGAGGGNAATGGTGAAGAGGCACTGAAGCTTCTGATAAGGCTAGAAAATAAACCTACAGAAATTTAGGGCTCGACTGATCGTAGTTTTGTTGGTGATAGACATTGGCGTCTCGACTTTCTCTTTAGGTTTGGATGCCTTTCTCAGAGGTTTAATTCTTTTGTTGTGCTACAGGGCTTTGGACGTGTGAAAATGGGAAATTAGAGAGAGCAAAGAAAATGGGAGAAAGGTAAAAGAGGAAAGGAAAAATGGAACAGAGGAAGAGAAGAAAGGAAAGGATAGGGCATGCCACTGATTTTTTTTTTTTGAAATGTCACCAGACCCTTTGCAAAATTGACAAGTGCGAGATGAAAAAATTTTAAAAATAACCTTCCGCCTTTTTTCACCTTTTTTTCATAGCGGTTTTTATAAACTGCTATAGTAAAATGCTATAAAAGGTGATATTTGTTGTAGTGATGGTGCTCTAGTACAGTCTAAGAGTGATTCCAGTAGAGGTTCAAAGAAGATAGTCTTCGAGTAAAAGATAGGTTGTTGGGAATGTGGACAATTTGAGTATATGAAAAATAGAGCAGGTTTGTCAAAGGGCTCTGGATCGGATGCTGACGATGTCTTTCTCGTCAAGAGAGACAGTGACTTCCTCTAAAGAAGACACAATTCATCCTCGTGGTATGTTTGCTTTACCATGATAGAGGATGTGATATTAGCGGTTCCACAAGTTTGCACACGGGCATTGACTTGGCAGATATGCAAGGTGTGTGGTGGAAATTGTGTTGATGGCTAAAGGAATTATGGTGAAGTAGGTTATAATTCTATGAGATGAGAATTATGATTTTCGGTGAAAATAATGGATGTTGCAGAAGTTATGGACTCTTCAAATATCTTGTCAAGGTGGAATTTGTTAGGTTTTGGCAAAATATTAGAAGCGTAGTTTGTCCCCACATCAATTAAATTGAAGAAGGAGGATGAGCTCCAAGCCTATAAAAGAAGCCTAGACTCTAGTTTCAAGTCGTCCCAGTTAGAAACACGTTAAACTTGAGTGTGCTAACATTACCTAAGTTTCCTTCATGTATTCTCTAGTTTGAGAGTGGAAAAAGAATGTGAGTAGTATAAAATCTTTGAGAGAGTGCTCTTGTAATTGGAATCGGGAGAGAGAATTCTTCTATGTGATGGTAACAATTTTTCACATAGTGAATTTCTTTCTGGTAGGTTGTGGTTTTTTTTTCTGAGTTGGGAGTTTTCCACGTAAATTCTTGTATTACCAGTATTATTGCTATCTTTTTATTTCTTTTTTATTTTTCTGCTTATACCTTAGCAGAAGCGGGAGATTTTTTTTTCCAACAATACGAGTGTGCTAGATTACAAGATCTGTAGTTCAAATGTCCCTACACCCAATTGTTCTAAAAGAATATTTATGATGTAAATTAGTTAAGACTTGATTACATTACTGCTACTACAATGTCAAGTATTTTGCATCGTAACTATGTTATATTGTAGAAATACAAGTTATTTTACCTTTTTTTATTTAAAACAATTAGGAAAAATCATAGAAAATACGTTAGCTTGACAAGAAATCATGCAAATAGTTACATTATGCGATCACAAGCATGCAAAATTCATAATCCTTGAAAGTTATAAAAATTGCGCTTTTTGAATGCAGAATTCTACTTAAAATAAAGCGATGAAGCAAGCTATAGCCGCGTGAATGCATCGAAAAATCTAGATGCCTAACTTGGAATCACATAGTTCTATGTGATAAGAGGAGACATGATATTAAATGCAATTGACGCATGGGCGGTGGAGGTCAAATAAAAAAGATCAAGTTGGTAGTTGACGTGAAAGGTTTGCGATGAGCCAATGAACTTTTGACGCATGGCAGTCGATGCAAAAGGGCATGGAATTTAATGCACAATGTCAGCATAATCATTAGTTAGAGACGCAGAAGACTTCTTATTGTCACCTATAAATAGCCCTCAAGATTTCTATCTGAATAGACATACAAGAGACTTAACCGAGAAATTGGCCAAGCTCTAAAAAAAATCTCCATTCCTTATCCATAAATACTTTCTTCCAAGCATTCCTTTTGAGAAATCTTGAGTGAGAGCTCAAGATTTCTATCTGTAGAGGAGGAAGAAAGACATCACCACCCTCACAACCACCATGAAACAGTCATCTAAGGAGCCGGATGGCACAAGAGCTTGCAACCTACAACTTGATTCTCTATCCTTATCTCTTTGTTTCACACTTTCATTAATATTTATATTGTTGTGTAAAGTTGTAAAACTTCCATTATCAATATGAATGCCATCATATTTTCTTTATCTATCCATCTTCTTACCATCAAGCATGAGCAACTAATTTCATGATGGGTTGAGGAAAATGAAACTAACATGTACTAAGTAAGGAATAAACTTGCATTCAACTTGTTTAATACGTGCTTCATAAACTATTTTGATCAAGTCAAAAGACTACTTTATATAGAACCAATCACCATGTGAAAATGCCAGGAAGTGTGCTTATTCACTTGAACCCGACAAAGTCATATTATGGGATCAAGTTGTGGAAAAATTTATGAAGAAATGTTTTTCACCTATAGAGAATGAAAAACGAAGAAGGGAAATCTCTAACTTCCAACAAGGAGAAAATTCAAAAGATTAGTGAGAAATTGTCCACATAATGGACTACCCGACTGTTTGCAAATGGAAATCTTCTATGATGGCTTGAATGAAGCATCTCAGACCGTTGCAAATGCTGCCATAGTAGGAGGACTATTGAATAAAACTTATATTGAAGCCAAAAATATCCTTGATCGCATTTCAAGAAATCACGAAGATTTGAAAGGAGAATGAATACGGATCAAGATCAAGCAAAAGAGGAAGAAAAGAAAGTTCACATGGTAACGATGCCATCGTTCAATACAGATACAGTTGAATGCATGATAAATTTGTTGCAAGCAATGTCAATGAAAAAAACAGGCGTTAGAAATGGACAAGTGAATGTGGCGACTCAGGTGACTAATGAAAGTTTCATTATATGCGAAGAAACACATCATTTTAGATGTGCTCGCATAATCTGCAATCTGTTTGCTTTATCAAGAACAATCCGTTTTCAAACACTTAAAACCCTAATTAGAAAAATCACCCAAATTTCTCTTGGGGTGGAAATTAGCAAATACACACCAACCATCTTGACGTTCCAAATATAACTAAAGATGGACCGCTTGGGTTCCATCAAGGATAGAGCAGACACCAACAGATGTCGAGCACATCGCAACTACCATCAACTTCCTTGCCCTTGGAGAATCTTTGGAAGGAATACATTTAGAAAAACGATGTAGTTTTGTAGAGCCAAGCATCAACCATTTGAAATATTGAACTTCAAATGGGATAAATCGCTGGAGAATTAAAAAATAGACCACAAGGAATGCTGTCGAGCAATATTGAAGTGCCTCACAATGCGGGAAACTCAAGAAAAGAACAATATCATGCAGTGACATTAAGAAGTGATCAAACAATGAAGGAGGATCAGAAAAGAGAAAAATCAATCAACAAGTCAACCAATAAAGTACTTGGACTTGAGTGGCGAAACTCCAATTAGAGTGAATTTGTGAAGGGTGTTTGTGTAGGTTTTTGGTGAAGATGAATTTCTGCAGCAGTCTTCTAAAGAACTCAGAAATTCTCTCTACCAATCTCTAATTTTTAGAGCTTTTATTCACCAAGTGCATGCAAGCATTAAAACTCAGCTTAATGCCCATAGCAAGGAAGTGGGTTTTGTGTGTCAATTTGGGAAGAACACCTCCTACCTGGTGTAAATGTGGGAAAAACCCACTCAAAACCATGAAACCCACTCAAAACCATGTTTTCATATTTTTGTATTTTTCAATTTCAAATTTTAATTAATACCAAAATTAACTAAAATTTGATTTATCTAATTCATAATTAATTAAATCTAAAACATCAAAATTGAATTTCTTAAATCGAATTGAAATTGAAAATTAATTTGATTTTTAATTAATTAAACATACTTAATTAATTAAATAATTTAATATCAAATATTAAATTAATCCACATCCAATTTGAATCATGAATCTTATTCATGTAATTAATATTTAAATCATTATTTAAATATTATAAACTCTCTAGTTTCATTTAATTTCAATAAATTAAATGTTAATTATATCAAATATAATGATTCAAACTCTAATTTGAATTTTGAACTACAAATTCAAACCCTAATTTCAATTTGAACATTTTCAAACTGAAATTCAATTTGAACAATTCAAATTGATATCATTTCAAATTCACTCAATTTCTTAATTCAAGATGTTCATATTTTACGAGCTAGTAGAGGGACCTTATGGACCTACAGATCATGAGCTCTAACGATTTAAGATTAATTGGCTAAAACTCTTTAGACCAAATTAGTCAATATTCGTTAACTATCAAGTCACACCACTATAGTTTGATAGTTGCACTCTCCTCATTGTAGATATATTTGTGTCCACTTGATTTAACTATAATCAATAAGTTGACCCTTCACAGGTTGTTCATAATACCGGCTGGGTTAATATTGTTTTTTACCCCCGATATTACATCTTGCTCCTTCAATTCCATTGATCCTCTACTGAACAATTGGTTTGTGATCCAATCACTAAATCGGATCCCTCTCGAGTCAATGAGAGGGTGGGGTCTCTTGTTCAAGACCTGGATTCCGTACTTAAGAGAACAACCTTTATTTCTATCCCTGAATTGGGTAGGCGTGAATTCCATATTCCACCCTATATCCTCAGCTATCTACCCGATCTTACCCTTGATGTGAGAGGCTTATTGAGCCAGCACTGTTGAGCCAACCCTCACCTATGCAAATCTAAGGATAATCCTAAATAAACAGAAGTTCATAGTTAGCTCAGGATTAAGATCGAGTTACCTAGGTCATTTAAGTGAAATAGTCAGTCTTAAACAGTAAACAATGTTATAAAGTAAAAATGACTTATTTCTTGGTCCGATCTTACTCAAACCCATTGCATAGGACGCTCCCATTCCTTATGTCAATACATGAATGAATTAGGATCACTTCGTTTGTAGTACCTTTACAACAACTTGTAACAACTATAGAGTGGGCCACATCCAATAGTGTTATCAAAATAAGGTACCTATTTTTATTCGTATACTATAGACCGTTTTGGCTATTTACTCGAACCTGACCCACTTTTATGTCTCTACATAAAGTTCAAGTATTCATATAATAACCATGGATCTTAGTTTCTTGGATTTAGGCCTTATAAGTGCAATTTATAGATTCAATAACAACTTTATAGATTCAATAACAACTTTATTAAAGTAATGTCGAATAATATCTTTATTGATAATAGAATATGTTTAACTTTACAAATTGCTAGTTTCATGACATACAACCTAATAATACTCTCACTTGGACTAAAACTCTAATGGACAAATGTATACAAATAATGTTGAGTACAATGAGAGAATAAAAAGTATAAATACAATAAACTAGGGTATCAGATACTCATAAATTCTCCTACTTTCCCTAGTGATAAGTATCTCGTAGACCTAGTCCTATTAGGTGACCCTCGAACACTTTAGCGAGAAGGCCTTTGTAAATGGATTAGCTAAGTTGTCTTGTGAAGTTATCTGTGTGACAATCACGTCTCCCTTGTGTACAATCTCCCTGATGAGATGGTACTTCTGCTCGATGTGCTTTCCACATTTATGGCTTTGAGTTTCCTTTTGTTGAGGTTGATGCCCTAAATCTCGTAGGGTTCTATAGTTTCTAAACATTGTATGAACAAACTCTTATGTGATTAATAATATATGATATTTTTATTCACTTTGTCTATAAAATATGTGATATTTTAGTTGCATTAACCACAAACCAATAAACTAACATCAATGGTTATCGTTGTAACTTAAAAATGCATGTGGAGACATAAAGATGGATCATGTTTAAGTGATAGCCTAAATAGTCTGTAGTATATGAATAAGGCTAGGCACCTTATCCTGGTGACACTACGAGTATGGCCCACTTTGTAGGTATTACAATTTTTGTAAAATGCTACAAATGATCTGATCCTGATCATTCATGTATTATACATGCGATCGGGGATATTTTATATAAAGAAGTTTGTATAAGATCGGACCACGAAATATTTAGTCTCATTATACAACACTGTTTGTAATAGAGACTTTCATTTCACTAGGATGACCACATGTAACATGACCTTAATTCTGAGTGAGTTATGAACTCCTGCCTATGAAAGCGGTCATTTGATTTGTATGGTTAAGAGTGGCCAGATCGCTGACTCAACAAGCCTACCATTTTGGGGATTCGTCTGATTAAGGAGCTGGGAACACAACTACAGAAGATGGAATTCACTCCTATCCATATACTAATGGACACAGAAATATATCACGTACTGTCTGATTGTGAAGTGTCATCTTACTGTTGATTGATTATATCTAATGACACAGAAATATATCTGTAGTGCGAAGAGTGCAGCTGTCGGCCTTTAGTGGAGTGCTTGACAGTTAGTGGATGGTGGATAATGTAATTAAAAAGTTTAATTAATTATTCACGTACCGTTGGAGCTTCAAGCTATAGGTCCATAAGGTCCTCTTAGTAGCTCAAAAGGATTTAATTGAGAATCAGTTTTTGGGTTAATTTGAATTATTCAAATTAATAAGTGGGAATTTAATTTTATATAATATAATTATTATAATATATTTTATACATTATAGTTTAATTGGAGGAAATAAATATTTGAATAAGATTCAAATATATTTTCTATGAATGTGATTCATAGTTGCTAAATTTAATATAAATATGATTTATATTAAATGCCATAAAATAGATGATACAATGCGAGCAAAAGTTCCGTCATTCATGGAGGAACCAACCCTAGTATGAGAGGACTAGGTTGGGCTAACCTATTGTGGGTCTTGCTTTGATGATGAGTAGGCTTGTTGTGAAAAGGAACTATACTACTATAGTTTATATTGTATATGATACAATATTAAAGTATAGCTTATGTGTTATATTTGATATAACATATAGTTTAATATAAATAAGATATAATAAGTTAGTTATCATATTTATTTATATTTTTTTTGGATAATAATTCCTAATTTCTCTCCGATTACTTTAGTGAGTGGTTAATTGGTTTTATTGCAAAAGGAATAAAAGAAATTATTTTCTTTTCTTTCTAACAGTTGTTACATGATTGAGAGTTTGGCTATACGATAGAGAATATCATAGAATCGTTATGTGTCTTTGTTCAATCTCCTTCCTCCTCAAAACTCAAACAGTCCCTCCAAACTAAAATAGTTAGAGCCCACCACTCCTGGACTCTCACCCTGAGTATACCAAAGGCTCCCTGTGGTAGTGTCTTCTTAATTTTGGTTCGTGAAGTTCTTGAAAAGGGTCTTCAAGTTTGTTGCTGTGTTCGAGGTTCGTGATTACGAGAAGGATTTATAAGAAGAAAAGTTCTTTAAAGGTAGTATCCCTTGAACCCTTTTTCTTTATAATAAGCATGTTGTAATTTGTTTAAAATGCATATCTTGTATATTTACTGTAAATTTGTTTTTTCAATCAAAATGGAATTTAGACGATCCACTTCCGGTCAAGGATCTTTGTAAAATGAGTTCCTTCACCTTTGAGTTTGCAACTGTTCCACTGTTATCACAATACAGGGTGACTGGCAGGTGCATATTTGGAACTACTTTCAAATAAATTAGGAACTTTCTGAGTCATACTGCTTCTTTTGCCACTTCACTTGCAACTACATACTCAACTTCCATTGTGGAGTCAGCAATACAACTTTGCTTAATACTTCTCTATACTACTGCTCCTCCATTCAGAGTGAATACTGACCCTGAAGTTGATTTCCTTGAATCAATATCGGTCTAGAAGTCAGAATCAGTGTATCTAGTAAGGATCAGATCCTTAGCACCATACACGAGCATATAATCCCTCGTTCTCCAAAGATACTTGAGGATGTTCTTAACGACAGTCCAATGATCATATGTTGGATTGGATTGAAATCTGCAGACTATTTCAACTGCATAGTATATGTCGGGATGCATTAAACTCCCTAATGCTAATGCATACAAAATTCATTTCATAACCTCAACATCTTGAGGTGTCTTAGGACTTTGTTCTTTAGACAGATGAATTCCATATTTGAAAAGCAACATTCCTTTCTTGTAATATTAGATATCTGAGATAATGCTAAAGTTCTGTTCTTTCGGTTCCAAACTATTTGGATCCCAAGAACATACTGCGCTTCACATAAATCTTTCATTTGGAATTGCGTAACAAGCCATCTCTTGACGTCAGCCAAAAATTCTACTTTATTTTCTATGAGTAGAATATCATCAACATACAACACCAGAAAAGTTAAATAATTTTCTTGTAAACACAAGGTTCGTCAACATTTTGTTCAAAGTCATAAGATTTGATTGCAATGTTAAATCTCATATTCCAGGATCGGTAGTGCAACAGCCTTCTTACTTCGTCATTTGATTGATTTAGCTCCTAACTTCGTCATTTTTGGCACCTTTTAGTCCCAAACGCTTAATCTAACTGCGTGTACACTCGAGTCCTACAAATACAAATTACTTTCCAGAATTATTAAGTAGCGAAATAATATAGAATTAAGCAGAGGAAAATAGCACATTTTAGGTGCTATCAACAAACTTAACGCATACAAATTATTTTCTAGTTGAGCTGAACATACATCAACACCATTTTTCGAAATAAACACTTTATTAACTGGAAAATGTATTTGATAATTACATTCAAGCAACAACTTACAAAAATTAAGTTCCTCTTTAACTTGGGAATTATATATACATCATTCAGAATGATAAACCTATTCTGTAAAGTCAACAGGAGACCTCCCACTGCCACAGCTGAGATGACGTGTCCGGTTCCAACTCGCATCGTCATCTCACTAGCACTAAGCTGCCGCCAGGAACTAGTTCCCTGAAATGAAGAATAAACATGGTTAGTGGCCCCATAGACAATAATCCAGGCAGAATCATCATTCTCCACTAAACAAGTTTCCAAAACTAGCAAAATCGCATTTACCTTGTTTGGTCTTTTTCTTCTCAGCCAAATATCTTGGGCAGTTTCGCTTCCAATGCCTGTCTTAGTTGCAATGGAAACATTTTCCTTTGTCAACCCTCACTGGTTGCCTGCCCCTTGTAGCAGCAGGTTGTGGGTTAGCAGGCGGCTTCCCCTTACTACCTTTCTTCTTCTTCCACTTTATGGTGCCGGAAGAAAAAAGTCCAGACTTAGTTCCAGAGGTCGAATCTTTATGGAACTTTTTGGAAGATGAGGTAACATTTGCCTCACCAACCTTTTTCTCTTTGCTTCTTAAAAAATATTGGAAAGTCTGCAACTCATTGAGTAGAGTTGTAAGGTTGTTGTCAACCCTGTTCAGAACAGCGTTGCTAACAAAATGAAGGAAGCTTTCTAGTAACGACTCCAAAATAATTCTAACCTGGCTGGCCTTATCGATGCTCGACCCATTCATCTCCGCCACATTGAAGTGGACCATCATATTGAGAACATGTTCCCTAACAGATGTTTCTTTCTTCATGCATGAGTTGAAGATGTACTTTAGAGCGTCGTGCCTGAGTTGCACGGACGATTGTCGTAACATTCCCCTTAGGGACTCCATGATCTCACATGCAGTGATCATGGGCTCATGCTTTTTGGCCAAAACGTGGTTAAGGCTGGCCAAGATATATGCCCGTGGCCTTTTCGTTCACCCGTGTCCAATGCTCATAAGCGTCTCGAACGTTTCGAGTAGCGGTAGGAGGTGGAATAGGAGGACACTTCTTCATAACGATGAACCTTAGATCATCGATGATAGAAATCATAT
This sequence comes from Benincasa hispida, assembly GCF_009727055.1. Taxonomy (NCBI): domain Eukaryota; kingdom Viridiplantae; phylum Streptophyta; class Magnoliopsida; order Cucurbitales; family Cucurbitaceae; genus Benincasa; species Benincasa hispida. The sequence continues at coordinate 4,112,444 of NC_052358.1, forward strand.
TAATAGTGTTTTTCCAACTAGCATAATTCTCGCTAGTCACCATTGCTAAAAAATGAACAAACTTAATAAGTCTACTTGCATTAAACCACTTTTAAAACCAATCAAATTTTAGCGAAATAGTCCTAGTGTACCCTAAGTGACATCTATTTTACAATGATGCTCCAGTGAGCAGGACAAAAGTCACCGTAGGGTGATCTAGTGCCCCTTCAGTGGAATGAGATAATTTCAACCATTAGATAGAAACAACTTCTTGTAACTAAATCTAACAGTCACCATTGTTTGGTCCAGAATTTGTTAACATCATTAACAATTCTGTGTAAGTGTAACCCCTCATTTTAAGCTCTAGAGTCCTACCCTAATGAGCCAACCTTAGGGAAAATCCGATTAGGACAAGAGACTAAAGCAACCCTATCCATTTCTAGAGATCAAATAAAGAGTTGTGCAAAACTGCCATCCTTTAGGGGGACACTCTCAGGGTGCCATGAGGCAATGCACTAAAACTTTATCCAACCTAATGAGAGAGACCGAGGGATATGTTGTCACACGTCTCGCTCCCACTTACTATGAACATTCTCTCCATTCACCTTGATATTGACCTTCCAAATGCCACCCGTAGGGGGACATTCCAGAGGTGCTTCGAGGCTAAGGATAGATCTCATGGTGTGAATTTTAAGGAGAAACATGTAGAAGTAAAGTGAAGTATCATATACCCTATTTACCTCCCACTGAATGTTCTACCTAGGGTTCATTAACATAGAAAATCTACCTACTGATTTTGACTAAGTGGTTTGTTTAATTTTCTAAAAGACAACACTTGATTTTGATGATTAAACAAGTTTGATTCAAGTCTTATTAAACACTTTAACATACTTTCATCAAATTTGCATGCATGTAAAAAATCTATCTAATTCATCTTTCCAGGTAGGTTCCTAGGTTGGGGTGTGACGTATCTATTGACTTAAGTATCCCAGCCTAGCAAGAACCATCCTTAGTTAAAAGGTCCCTTATAGATACATTTGTTACATATTTAATCTTTTATTAGTCAATTTAATCCTATTAAACTGTGTTAAAAGATTAAACTTAGATTTCTAATCTTATTAGAAGTGCAATCTTAGGTCTATCTCAATCGAATTTTAAAACACTTTTAAAAGTGATTAAAGCCTAAGGTTTGCATGCAACTCTTTATTATTGATTTTAATTATATTTTCATTAATTATAACTCTTATAAAAAAAATGAAACAACTAAAATCATTCCACATTGCTAGCTAGACATCTATAAGCCATTTATAACATTTATAAATAAACCTAAGTGTCATACTTCATGCAATGTTCATTCATTACTAATATATATTTTTTATATAACAAAGTAATGAACTAAGCATACATTACATGCTAACATACAACCTTATATTATAACATTTATAATATAAATGATGCATGGATATGCTATAATGCATGCATATATTATAACTCTTATATTATATAATGCATGAGCCTGCTTTAAGTAATTTAATCATGCATACTAATATAGTATAACATTTATAATATAAGATGATGCATGGAAAAATGCATAACCTATGGTGGGTTTTAAAACATTATGACATACATTATGGCATATAATATAAACATACATCACATGCACATTTAATAGAAGTTGATGGACCGGGATAGTGATTCTCAAAAATCGGAAAGGAAATGTTAAACTATTACAAAATTTTGAGTCATCTGGTTCAAACAGGTGAACCGGGTCTTGAACCGCCCGCCGTGAAGCCTCTTCACTTGATTGTGTACCAATCCTTCTGATTGTCAGCAATGAGCGCCGAGTGTAAATGACTATGTAGCAACAATCGTGTAGCTTAGGACTATACGATGAGCATGAAAGTCCACGCAATCGTGTAACACGCTTCGAGTAACGCATGCCATGCAATCGTGTAGCTAACGACTATGCGATGAGCATGATAGTCTACATGATCGAGTAGCAAGCGTCGAGTATCGTATACCTTACGATCATGTATCTTCTGACTATGCAATGAGCATGATAGTCTACACGATCGTTTAGGGCGCATGCCTTGCATCGGGTATCAAATACCCCACGATCATTTACCCTTGATCGCTTACGTGATCATGCAGCCAACGCAATACATTCGAGTAAACACTTTACATGATCACATAGCATTAACTATGCGATCGTTTAGCAAATGTTACACGAGCGAGTAGAAAAATTCTACACGAACACATAGTCAAATCTAAACGATCGTCTAGCATAAGCTACACGATGCGACCATCGTTTCATCTTCTCCATTGAAGGGAATTATAAGTCTTGCGTTTGAAGCTTTTTCATGAATAACTCAAAAAACTCAAATGAATACAGATTGATTGCAAGAAATTATGCCCAAAATGTAGGGGGCCCTTACAATTAACTTTTGTAAAAGTAAACAGAAAGCAATAAACAGAGACAACTATCCCGAAACATTCATAAAAAACATCTATAAACTTTTAATAGTTAAACGTGAAGGATTTCTTACCGAAGAGTTCCATGAGCATGTTTGGACCACTCCAATCTCACCGTGACCGAAATACACATTATACATTCAAAACATACAGTTATACAAACAAACACTAATTATCGGCATGCTATGAACAACAAAGTAACAAGGGAAAGAGTGCCATACCAGATGAAGATGTTCTTCAAACTTCAGCACTCAAAGCAGCGAAAAACGTCCACGCGATCTACCAACGTCCAGCGGCAGCGTCGACTGCAATAACACGAAAAATCATGAACATAAACGCCGTGGGGACGACACCACCAGTAAAGAGCCCCGGGTATTCTCAGAGTGAGAACCCAAAGTGTGGTCTTTGGTGAATTTGGAAGAGGGAGGAAGAAACACGAATTGTGTAGGCAATAAGCAAGTGGGAGGGAAAAAGGACGCTATCGCATAGCAGAATACTTATCATTTAGGAGAAGCTACATGATCGTGTAGGTTTAACTGAATGATCATTTAGGAAAAGGTATATGATCGTTTAGCAAAAAACGGCACACTATACGATCCTTTAGAGAAGCTATCTGATCGTGTAGAAAATAGCGTGTGATCGTTTAGGTGGAGAGTGCTATCGTATAGGCTCTCAATTTTCTTAAGCGGTCGTTTTCTATTCTCAACAACGCACTCTCTCAAATTCTTTGGGCGATTACAACGAACGATTCAAAAATGAAAAGATTTTTCATTTTAATTTATCGGTTACAATAACCGACGCTACCCCACTAACCCACGTCCAAACATGCTTTTTGGATTAATTATCATATAATTAATCAACTAATTAATTAATAAATATAATCATATTATATTGTTATCATATAGTTTGATATCACATATCTACTATAATATTTTCTCCTGTACTTGATATAAATTATATTTATATCTAATTTCCTCCAAAATAATATATCTCATACATTTAGTCAATTATATCATATATAATTAACCTGTCCAATTATATAATCGAACTTCCTCTTCTCAATTTTAACATTTCAAATTGATCCAAACATTGGTTCTTGACTTTATCCAAGCTACCCAGGGGACCTAATGAACCTGTGGCTCGAAGCTCCAACGGTCCATGAATAGCTGACTAAACTCTTTAGCCACGAGATCCACCATCTGTTAACTGTCAGGCATTCCATTAAAGACCAATAGCTGAACTTTTCTTATCATAGATATATTTCTGTGTTCATCAGATATAACCAATCATTAGTACGATGACCCTTCACAGATGCTCGTGAGTACAACTGGGCCAAATTACCATTTTGCCCCTGTAGTTACATCTCACTCCTTAAGTAAACATTTCGTGGACTGGTCTTATACAAACTCCTTTGTATAGAATATCCCCGCTCGCATGTCTAATACATGAATGATCAGGATCAGAACATTTGTAGCACTTTACAACATTTATAACACCTACAATGTGGGTCATACTCATAGTGTCACTACGATAAGGTATCCGACTTTATCCATATACTACAGAGAATCTAGATTATCACTTAAACATGATCCGCCTATATGTCTCTACATACATGTTTAAGTTACAATGATAACCATAGATGTTAGTTTATTGGTTTGTCGTTAGTGCAACTAAAATATCAAATATTTCATAGACAGAAATGAAGAGTTCTCTTAACGAAGATCTCTTAACGAAGAGTTCCATGAGTGCGGTGGGATCGCTCCAATTTCACAGTGACCGAAATACATAAAATACATTCAAATGCACAGTTATGCAAACAACAAGTCATCTAACAGCATGCTTTGAACAAAAAATAACAAGGGAGAGAGTTCACAAACCAGTCGAAGACGGTCTTCAAACTTTGGAACTCAACGCAGCGGATGACCTCTACCCGATCAACCAACGCCCAGCAGATGCGTTGACTACAGCAACATGAACAATCGCAAAAACACGAAACAACGAGGAGGACACCACTAGAAAAGAGCCCCAGGTATTCTCAAAGTGAGAACCCAAAACGTGGTCTTTGGTGAAGTTGAAAGAGATAAGAGGAATAACAGATCGTGTAGGCGATAACCAAGTGGAAGGAAATGAGAAGCTATCGTATAGCAAGATGCTTATCATTTAGGAGAAACTACCCGATCATGTAGATTTTACTGAACAATTGTTTAGAAAACAAAAGGTAATCGTTTAGCAAACACGACATACTATACGATCGTTTAAGTTAGCTAACTGATCGTTTAGGACTTAGTGTGCGATCGTTTAGGCACTAGGTAGACGATCGTTTAGGTATTGAGTGACTATCGTATAGGCTCTCGATTTTAAGCGATCGATTATTTTTCACACCAACGCGCTCCTTCGATATTTTTTTGGACCAATGATTCAAAATGAAACAAATTTCATTTTAATTCATCGGTTATAATAACCAATGCAGTTCCCACTAACTCACGTCCGAACGTGATTTTGGGTTAATTATCATATAATTAACCAATTAAAATATTAATAAATATAATAATATTATATATTTAACCTATAATTTGATATCACATATCTATTATAGTAATTTCTCCTCTACTTGATATAAATCATATTTATATTTAATTTTCTCCAAAATAATGTATCTCATACATTTAGCCAATTATATCATATATAATTAACTAGCCCAATTATATCATATATAATCGAACTTCCTCTTGTCAATTTGAACATTTCAAATTAACCCAAACACTGATTCTCGACTTTATCCAAGCTACCTAGGGGACCTAATGGACCTGTGGGTCGAAGCTCCAACGATCTGTGAATAGCTGACTAAACTCTTTAGCCACGAGATCCACCATCCGTTAACTATCAGGCAGTCCACTAAAGACCAACAGCTGAACTCTTCTTACCATAGATATATTTCTGTGTCCATCAGATATAACCAATCATGAGTACGATGACCTTTCACAGATGCGTGTAAGTACAACTGGGCCAAATTACTATTTTGCCCCTGAAGTTACATCTCACTCCTTAAGTACCACTGATTCTTCTAATGAACAATACAACATAGTCTAACTATGTGTGAACACCTCTATGGCCAAGAGAAGGTGTGTGGCACCACATCGTTCAAGCACTGGAATTAGCCCTTAAAGAAGCTATCTATCTACTTACCCCTGCCTCGGGGAAGGAGAAAATTCCATCTTGTGTAGCTGAGTTTCCAGCTCCCAAATCAGACGAATCCCCAAAATAGTAGGTTTGAATCGGCGACCTGACCATTCGTACCCATATAGATCAAAGAACAACCCTCAATGGAAAGAGTTCCCAACTCTTAGGTCAGGTTACCTAAGAGTTCCCAACTCTTAGGTCAGGTTACCTAAGAGTTCCCAAGTCTCTGTCATAAATGGTTTTATATAACAAGACGTTAACACTTCGTGTTCAGGTCTTATGCAAAATCTTTGTATAGGACGCCTTCGCTCGCATGTCCCAACACGAATGATTAGGATCAGATCATCTGCGATAAGTCACAACACTTGTGACCATTCCACAAAGCGGGACTGCATCCGTAGCGTTACCAGGATAAGGTTTTCCTTCTATATCCATATACTACAGACCATTTTGGTTATCACTCAAAACATGATCCACTTGTATGTCACCACATACATGTTTGAGTCACATACAGATAACCAGGGATTTTAAATTTATTGGTTTGTGGTAAAGCAAATAAAACAAGCAACTTAGTAAAATACAATATGTGAAGTAAAATATTATATATTATACAACACAATCATTCGTACAAACTGTTTACAAATTACAGAACATGAGACTTTAGGGCATCAACCCCAACAGTTCAAGACTTGGATTTAGTACTTAAGAGAACAACCTTTATTCTATCCCTGAATCGGGTAGGCGCGAATTGCATATTGCACCATATGTTCCAAGCTATTTACCCGATCTTACCCTTGAAATGGGAGGCTTATTGAGTCCGCTGTTGAGCCAACCCTCACCTATGCAAATCTAAGGATACTCCTGAATAAACAGGAGTTCATAATTAGCTCAGGATTAAGATCGAGTTACCTAGGTCATCTGAGCGAAATAGTCAGTATTAAATAGTAAACAACGTTATAAAGTAAGAGTGACTTATTTCTTGGTCTGAACTTACATAAACTCATTATATAGGACGCCCCTACTCCTTATGTCAATACATGAACGAATTAGGATCACTTCGTTTGCAGCACCTTTACAACAACTTGTACAACTACAGAGTGGATCACATCCGATAGTGTTACCAGAATAAGGTACCCAACCTTATTCGTATACTATAGACCGTTTTGGCTATTTACTCGAACCTGATCCACTTTTATGTCTCCACATGAAGTTGAAGTATTCATATAATAGCCATGGATCTTAGTTTATTGGATTTAGACTTTATAAGTGCAATTTATAGATTCAATAACAACTTTATAAATTCAATAATAACTTTATACTTTCAATAACAACTTTATTAAAGTAATATAGAATAATATCTTTATTGATAATAGAATATGTTTAACTTAACAAACTACGAGTATCAGGACATACAACCTAACAGTCATCTTATGCAAAACTTTAAAGGAAATTCTCTCAAAGAAAAGAAAAATGGGAAGCTATGAAACTGTAGTGCTGACGCAAAAGTGTAGTGCCATCATACAGGAAAATGTCCCACCTACGATGAAAGAAGTAGGAAGTTTTACTATTCCTTGTTTGATTGGAGGAGTCTATATAGGGCAAGCCTTATGTGATTTGGGAGCTAGTATCTATCTAATGCCATTATTAGTCTTTAAATGATTAGGAATAGGAGAGCCTGTGCCCACACTGATTACTCCGCAATTGGCAAACCGTTCATTGGTGCACCTGGAGGGGAAAATGGAGGATGTGCTTGTGAAGGTGGACAAATTTATCCTATCGGCTGATTTCATAATTTTGGATCATGTACCTGATAAAGATGTACCCATTATTTTGGGAAAAACCTCTTATCCACGGGAAGGACGCAAATCGATGTGTACAAAAGAGAAATCACAATGCAGGTAAATGGACAGAAGATGAAGTTTAATATTCTCAAAGCGATGGAGTATCCCGATGAAGCCAACACATGTCATGCAATTGATTGGAAGAAGATTGGCCTTATAGGCTTGAGTTTAAAATTAATAAAATTATTGAAGATGTGTGAGGTGAACGCTCAATAGCTTGAATCATGCTATGCGATAAAAGAATTTCAGAAGAATTTTGAGCCTCTGGGCTTAGAAAGCTGAGAAAGAAAGATCAAGCCTTTGCTCAAGTAATCACCTATTGTGGAATTGAAGGTGCTCCTATTAATTCAAAGTATACGTTTCTCGATGAAAATGACACTCTGCGTGTAATCATTTTAGAACCATTCTCTGAAGAAAATGAAGATTCTCTTTTAAAAATTCTAAAAATGTATATTAAGGCGATAGGATGGACTTTAGCGGATACGAGGGGAATCAACCCCTTCTACTGCATGCATAAAATCCGACTCAAAGATGGGAAAGAAGGATCTCTTGAACATCAACGTAGGCTCAATCCTGTGATGAAGAAGGTTGTAAAGAAAGAAATCATTAAGTGGTTGGACGCAATGGTTATTGTTCCTATTTTAGATAGTAAATGGCTAAGCCATGTATAATGCGTTCCCAAGAAAGGCGGGATTACTGTAGTATCCAACAAAAACAATGAACTCATCGCTACACTTACGATCACAAGGTGGAGAATCTGTATGGACTGCAAAAAAACTCAATGCAACGACAAAGAAGGACCACTTTCCCTTGCCTTTTATTGACCAGATGTTGGATAGATTCACAGGGAATGACTTTTTTTTGCTTTTGGAGGACTATGCAGGCTACAATCAAATCATGATTGCTCCTGAAGATCAAGAGAAAGCAAAATCTACTTGCCTATATGGGACATTTGCCTTTCGACGCATGCCTTTTGGGTTATGCAACACACCCAACACCTTTCAGAGGTGCTTGATGGCTATCTTCTCTGATTATCTAGAAGAATCAGTAGAAATTTTATGGATAATTTTTTAGTTTATGGCGAAACATATGATGTATGTTTGGCCAATCTTGAAAAAATATTGAGAAGATGTAAAGTCACCAATCTCGTCTTAAATTGGGAAAAATCTCATTTCATGGTAACAGAAGAAGTTGTGCTTGGGCACAAGGTGTCTAAGATGGGGCTAGAGGTTAACAAAGCAAAAATAGAAGCCATGGAAAAGCTGCCACCGCCTACAAATGTGAAACCCTACGAAGCTTTCTTGGACATGTCGGGTTCTATCGTCGGTTTGTCAAGGACTTCTCAAAGATCGCACGTCCTCGATTATTCTGTTCAAAGATCGCAAGGCCTTTTGAATTTGATCGTGACTGCTTGAGAGCATTTGAGACACTGAAACAAGCACTAGTCACAACGCCTATCCTAAGTGCGATGGGGGCTGCCCTAATGTAGCGCAAAGATAAGATTCTTCATCCTATCGCATATGCAAGCAAAACTCATGATAGCATACATCAATCGAGAAATTTCTTGCAATAGTGTTTGTTGTGGAGAAGTTTAGACCTCATTTATTGGGATCAATAGTAGTTATTCATACAAATCATACAAGTTGTGTTTGATTAGATGGGTATTCTTGCCACAAGAGTTTGACCCATAAATTGTTGATAGAAAGGGATCAGAGAATAAGGTAGCATATCACCTATTGCAATTTGAGAATACCGAATGTGATCGTCTTCAATAGGAGGTCAACGCCTGTTTCCCTGATAAGGCAATATTAAAAATTAATGAAAATTTTCCCGGGTACGCTGATATCGTCAATTATTTAATATGCAAGCGATTCCCAGAAGAGTACACTTCACAACAAAAAAAGAAGCTCATGCACGAATGCAAATTCTATTATCGGTATGAGCCTCACCTTTACAAATGAGGCCTATATCACATTTTCAGACCATACGTGCCTGAGACTGCATATCAATGCCAACAATGGACATTTTGGAGGACAACGTACAATGAAAATGGTGCTTCAAAGTGGGTATTATTGGCTCACGCTTTTCCAAGATGCAAGGAAATATGTAATGAGGTGAGACAACTGCAAATGCACCGAAAATATTTTTGGAAGGAATGAAATGCCATTAAATGTAATATTAAAAGTCGAGTTATTTGATGTCTGGAGAATTGATTTCATGGGCTCATTCCCACCATTCAATGGCCACAGCTTGGTTTTAGTAGCTGTTGATTATATCTCGAAATGGGTCGAAACGGTTTCTTACGTCTCAAATGATGTAACGAAGTTTCAAAGTTCCTTCAAAAGTATATCTTTACTAGCTTTGGTACACCACATGCAATTATAAGCGATGAAGGCACCTACTTCATCAATCACATTGTTAGTAAGCTTTTAATCAAATATAACATCAATCATAAAATCGTGACAGCTTATCATCCCTAAAGCAATGGGCAAGTTGAAGTGTCCAATAGAAAAATAAAGTCCATACTTGAGAAAATCGTCAATGCAACGTGGTAGGATTTGGCGCATAAATTGAATGAGGCACTGTGGGCCTATCGTATGACATATGAAACGCCTATTATAATGTCCCCCTATGCGCTCGTGTTTGGTAAAGCTTGTCATTCACCCTTGGAACTTGATCACAAATCTTTTTGGGCCACTAAGAAGCTTAATTTCAATATCGACACTGCAGGGGAAGCTAGAAAATTATAGCTGCATGAGCTAGACGAATGAAGACTGCAGACGTACAAGAATGCCAAAATATATAAAGAGCACATAAAGCGTTGGCACGACCAATGCATTAGTAAGAAAAATTTTGAGATTGGAAAAAAGTTCTTTTATTTAACTTTCATCTTTATTTTTCCCAAGGAAAATTGAAAACATGTTGGTTGAGACCCTTTGTAATTAAAGAGATTTACCCTCACGGTGTAGAGGAACTGAAACATGAGGATGGATCAAACGCATTCAAGGTTAACGCCCAAAGAAGCAAACCATATTATGGAGGCAATGTTGATTAGAAGAAAGCCTCCATATACTTGGGAAAGCCTGAATGATGCGTTTGGAAAGTCCCTACAATAATAAAGATGGCATCTTTTTAAGGACGTATCATATCCTTCTGTATTTCCTTCTTTTGCTTGTACTTTTACTTTCTGCTTATTTGTTGTTTCTACTTGAATTTTGTGAAAATGATTGCTTTGTATTGTTGGGATTACTTTAGGAATTTTTTTAAAATTGGGTTAGAAAAGCGTTGAGCAATGCGATGAGTATTGGATGTGGGACACAACTTAGTGCATCTAAGCATACTCATCACATGAAAGGGTACCTCAAACATCTAATCTGACCATTAGTGGTCAATGAAAGGACACCCATCACATGGTGCTGCCTGACACACTGTCACATCATGCTTTTTTATAAATGTGCCATCATCAGGGTGACGTCAGGTCTTAAAATGCGCGTCTAACTCATGTCTATTTAAGCCCATTCCCCCCTTTCTTCTCTCACGCTCTCAAGAACCCTAAACCCTGCGGTTTTTTGCATCATTAAGCTTTCTGGCGACCTTTCTTTTATTCTACCCCTTTTTCTTCCCAAAATTTCGCTAGTGGCCCACCAAATCAGCCCCTCTTCATCTTACCCTGTGACTGCATCTTGATCTTCCAATGAAGTAGTGGTACGGTCGGTTGGACTTAGCCCCATCAAACTTCCCTTCATAACTATGCCTCTGTACGCACCGCCACCCATGGTAGGAGCCAATTTACTGTTCAACCCCACCCTTCTTACACTCGCCACTGAAACACACCAAGAACCAGCACTGTCACGGTTCTCATCTCCACAAGAAATGGAAGGTGCCAGTAAAATGGAAGGTGCTAGCGAAGCAAGAAGATGGGACAAGCACCAAGTTTATTGGAAATTATGGGAGATTTGAAGTCACTCGAATCCCTTGATGACAAAGAAGTGGTAAACTAGCCCAACAAAGGTAGCAACTGGAAGAAGTGGCCCTGAGGCATTGGCTTGCAATGCGCCAAGCCCAGCTAAGGAGTGGCCCTTGAGGAAAATATTCGTCGCGTTTGAACAAAAGCAGACGACCAAGAGACCAAGGACAGGCGTCAAAGAAAAGATAGTGGCACCATGCATTAACTTGGAGGGAAAATAAGAGATACCTCTGCAAAGGAAGAGCGATAAGGAGAGGAAGAATTCAAGTGTGGGAGCGCAAGAAGTAGGAATTCTACCTGCCTCATCAGTAAGTGGTTGGTTGCTAGTTTAGCCTCTAAGACGAAGAAAGTTAAAAAAGGTTCAAGAACTGAGAAAGGGAGCCGAAACCCTCATCGCCACGACTGAATTCCATCATAAAGTACGTGATGAGGATATTGAAGAAGCTAGCGTCGTGGTGCAAAATAGGCCCATTAGAGAAGACTTGTTGGATAATATGGATTGCACTGCATTAGAGTTTGAAAAAAAAATGAAGAGAAGATAGTGATGCAGAGAAAAGAGTTGCCAAAGAGAAGGCTCAATGCATCGAGAAAAAATTAAAGAAGATAAGGGAGGAAAATAAGTCGTTGATGGAAGAAGAAGAAAGAAAAAAAAAAGGCGGCTGGCAAAAAAAAAGTCGATGAAGGAAGTGGCGAGAGCTACAAAGAAGGATTCGACACCTAAAAAGGTGGCGTCGATAAGAGAAGATAAGGGAAAGTTGCCCATGGTGGAAGAAGAAGAGAATATGGCAAAGAAGAGACTGCCCATCTTGCTAGAAATGGGATTTTTCCCTGAGAGTGCATCATTACCCGCCTTCATCACAAAAGTCGTTAATGCGATAAAGTGGAAGGAATTTTACGAAGGGCCCCAAGCTATAAAACCAAGCATTTTTCGTGCATTCTATGATGGGAAGTCGCATTCCAATAAATATCGGGTTGGTATTGGCGAAGAGACAATTGGATTTAGTGTTAGGAAGATCAACGCAATTTATAACCCAGAAGACGAACCCACGGCCAAAGGAAATAGAATAATCGAGGACCCAACAAGCGAGGAATAGAGATAAGCATTAAAGTTGGTAGTTAAGCTATGGTCAAAATGGATCACTTTTGCCAAAAGGATAAAGACCTTATCACCGCATAGTTTGACACCTGAAGAAAATGTGTTATTATACTTCATCAAGAAGAAGCTGCTTCCAACAACACATGATCACTCCATTATAAGAGACCGTGTGATGGCCATATATTGCATCATGTGGCATATTCCTAAAGACATCAATCGCATCATCACAACCCAAATTTGGAGTTCCTTTTCAAAGCCACGGGGGCAGCTCTTCTTTCCATCATTGATAATGACGTTGTGCGCTACTCAAGGCCTTTTTAAAGAAGAAGAAGGAGTGGCAATGAGAGGAGTTCTCACAAGTCAATCTCTCTGCCGACTAATGAGATTACCAACACCTCAAGCTAAGGTAGCTCAACCAAAGCAGCCTACAAAAGGACAACCACAAAAGCAACCTTCGTCTTCTTCCGAGCCTTGTTAACCTAAAAGGAGAAAGGTAATTACAATGTTAGCACTGAAAATGATAGGGTGATCATAGCATCAACAAAAGCAGTCGCATTACCTCAGGTTGAAAGATCACATTCTCCCCACCGCAACGAACTTCCCTCGCCTCAACCTAGGTAGAAAACTCCCTCGCATCAAGACAACTCTTATGTAGAGCCCATCTCTTGACGTTGTTCTGAATGTACACCCTCCTTATCTTGATGAATCTTCTCTTCCAATGCCTAGGAAGCCAATGCTTTCACCTCCTCCCGACGAGAAAATCAAGGTTTTTGTTCCTGAGGAGCCCAAGGTTCAAGGCGTCCAAGTGACCAAGCTTAACTACTAATGACCCAAGTCTTCTTGCTCCTACTCATGAAGTAGGCAGCAAATCTAACATTGGTGAGGTTGGCGGGTGTCAAACTCGCGATAGAGTTCAATGCCATAATCCTAACGCATCTAAGGGCATTGAAGTTGATCAAGATCTCTGATAACCAATCTTGGAAGGCTTTGACGAGTTGTCGCAACAACAGCGAGATATCATAAGTCAGTCAAACGACTTAAGTTGACAACAATAAGAGTTCGTTAATCAACAAAATGATCTTCGAGGATTTCTCCAGTGCCAAGTTCAAACCATTCAGTGCTAGCAGATCACCATTAGGACTTTCATTCACCAGCAAACGCAGAGGCAGCACAGACAATTCCACTTCATGATACAATTCTTTCAAAACATTCTTGTCCGCCTCATAGTTGTACCAGTTGTTCTCTCGCATCTCCAAAACCCTTTGCAATCTTCGGAGGATGAAGACATACCCCTCCGGAGCTGAATGCCAATGATGCGAGCGAAAACTAAATTCGGGGGTGTTTTGTGAATTTTTTATATCATGTTTTGTATGCTTTGATCGAATTAGAGAATCAACTGCTTTGCATTTCATGCCAAGTTCTCAGTTTTCTTTGCCTTTTCTTTACGTTTGTCTCCCGCATATCTTTACTGTTTTTTTAATATTCTTCCTGGCTTTGTTGCGTTTTATAAATGATCTTAATGATGATACGCGTGTTAACCAATGTGATTTTGTCTTAGGAAACATTTTTTTAAATTAGTATGCATGCAAGCTTTATTCCAAACCTCTTTTGCGATAACTTTCTGAAGTCATCACATAATTCGATTTTTAGAAATAAGGACCTTGCTGCCCTCTAAATTTACAGGTGGGAGAGGTTTGAGCTTAATGCGTTCAAATTTGTTTTGTTTTCGAAATCTCCTTGTCTCGCCATATTTTCTTAAAAAAAGGCGTCGAGATTGGAACCCATGGGGGCAAGCCAAAACAAAGGTGGGAATCATGATCAACGCAAAAAATAATTAATCACAACTCCACTACCTGTGTTAAAAGAAAATTTTGCTAAGACATGAGTGTGTCTGAAAAGGGCACCTTGCTCGTAGTTAGATGTCCACATGACACCCGTGGGGCAAACCAAAATGAAAGTGAGATGCTTGGTTTAGCACATAACCTAATTAAAATAAACACATCAAGGAGGAACTTTTTTTTGTTAAATTTTGGACCAAAAAACCCATTTCTGAAAAAAGAAATATAAGATAGCTTTGGAAATGAGTAAGGGATTTTTAAGAAATAATCTTGCTGCATCTAAGGTCTAATGAATCTCGAATAGGAGACACTTTGAGAGGTCTGGCTAACGCATTAAAGCAAGTTGAGATATATTAGGAATTTAAATATATGTTTGAGGACAAGCATTTTTTTTTAAATTTGGAGGTGTGATAACTTGTAGAAAATGCGTCAGCATGACAAGGAAATCATACAATTAATTACATTATCCGATCAAAAGCATGCAAAATTCATAATCCTTGAAAGTTAAAAAATTGTGCTTTTTGAATGCATAATTCTACTTAAAATAAAGCGACAAAGCAAGCTACAATCGCTAAAATGCATAGAAAAATCCTGACGCCCAACTTGGAATCGCATAGTTCTATACGATAAAATGAGACATGATATTAAATTCAAATGATGCATGGGTGGTGAGGTCAAATAAAAAAGATCAAGTTGGTAGCTGACGTGAAGATTTGTGACAGAGCCAATGAACTTTTGACACAAAGCAAGTGGTATGACAAAGTATGAAATTTAATTCATGGTGTCAACGTAATCATTAGTGAGAGACATAGAAGACTTCTTATTGACGTCTATAAATAGCCCTCAAGATTTCTATCTGAAGAGACATACAAAAGACTTAACCGAGAAATTGGCCAAACTCTGCAAAAAAATCTTCATTCCTCATCCATAAACACTTTCTTCAAGGCTTTCTCTTTGAGAAATCTTGAGTGAGAGCTTAAGATTTCTATCTGTAGAGGAGGAAGGAGGACATCACCACCCTCACAACCACCGTGAGGAAATCATCTAAGAAGCCGAAGGGCACAAGAGATCGTAACATATGGCTTGATTCTCTATCCTTATCTCTTTGTTTCACACTTTCATTAATATTTGTATTGTTGTGTAAGGTTGAAAAAATTCTATTATCAATATGAATGCCATCATATTTTCTTATCTATCCATCTTCTTACCGTCAAGCATGAGCAACTAATTTCATAATGAGTTGAGAAAAATGAAACTAACATGTACTAAGTAAAGCATAAATTTGGTTTAATGCATGCTTCATAAACAATTTTTATCAAGTCGAGAGATTTCTCTAAATAAAACTAATCACTATTTGAAAAAGTAAGGGATTTTCGATCTCATTAAACAATAAAAGAATACCTTTAGAAATAAAGATACACCTTTTGCATGAAACATGTATTGCATGTATCTTAGAAATAGGTTAATATGGCTAAATGCACTTGAAGTATAGCTTATGGTTATGAGTAAATTTCTTGAACGCATGGCTTTTCTTAGGAAGTGTTAGCGGATACTTTTCTCAACCCTACTTCATTCATTGGAATCTTACATTTCTCCTTACAAGCTTCTTCACTCTAAGTTGTGATAATCATCACATCCCTATTCATTTATTTTAGTATCAGCTATTGAGTAGATAAACCAATCCATCGCATATTTCGTAACAAATCGTGTTAAGATCAAAAGAAACATTTCATCGCATCATTAGAAAGCAATCCTTGAGTTCGACCCTGGACTCACCAGGACTCTAATTAAACTTGCACTTGGGTTTAATTAGATAAAACAATACGTTTATAAGTTTAAAAAGGCATAACACAGGATTATTTTCATCGAATCAATAGAAATGCATCAATAAGTAACAACATACCTATCCAATGTAAATATTTCATGATTTTTAATTATGTCCTTATATTGATTTTTAATAACTGAAATAATACAGAGTACATGTGTGAATACTATCATTTTGTCAATATATTTAAGAAAAGTATGTGGCATGTTATGAACAAAATATTTTCGAGATGCATTATTCTAATTATTAATTAATGACAAGAGATTGAAGCAAATTGGTTAATGATGTAACTTCAAAGTAAGATTTATCTTGTATTTTGCAATTTTGTAAAAGTGTTTGGAGTTGAGGCTTCAATGTAGAGTTGAGAGAGGTACCGACTTCCCCCTTTTAATTTCTTTACCATCAATGATAATTTTTTCGTAATCTCAATGTTGCACTTTTTTTGTCAGCAAATATAGAACTTCCAAGCCAAAGTTTCATAAATTGACAAACTTTTGAGATTATATAGTAGAATATTTGTTAAACATCAACTTGATTTGAATATATTCCTATCATTAGTGAAACATAGATTTCTTCAAAATTGTTCATAGAAACTTTTAAATATTGCCAACATTTTTATGTTATCACGGTAATCTTCAATCCACATTTTGCTCATATTAAGCCATTTGGAGCAGAAATTCACAAGTGTAAAAGCGAAAGAATTCCATCCTAAAACCTTTTGGCTTTTTCCTCTTCTTTTTTTAGTAGGTTCACCAATGTATCTCAATTAGGTTGACACACTCCTAACATCCTCATCATATCCCACTCCCAGTTACTTATTAATACAACAAAAAGAACAAAGGGAAAGATGAAATTTTCCCTCTTTTTCTAGGGCGTGGGTCAACAGGTGGACCAATGTATCTCAACTAGGGTGACACACACCTAGCACCCTCATCATATCTCACTCTTAGTCAATCGTATTGAGTTCTCAAACTAACTTTATTAACATGGGTGAAGAAGTTTTGACTCAAATACCTTAGTTTTTCAGTTTATTTATAACTAACTTTGTAAATAGTCAACTAGTATACTCTATAAATACCTCTGATTTTAAATTCAACTTAAAGTGAAAAAGGGAGAGTAATATCATCATTTTTCTTAGTTTTCTGTAAACAACAAAACTATATGCAATCTTCATCAGTAAAAAGAATTCAGATCTTCCCGTGGGCGTAGGCAATCTTGCCTAACCATGTAAACACTGTGTCTTCATCTTTTTGCCTTATTTTTCTTGTTCATACGAGTGTTTTCTTTACTACAAATCGAGCGCCATTCATTCATAATTCAAATTTCATCGAATAATCTTCATATTGAGTCAATCGTGCAATACTCATCGCTATCGAGTAGCTTCGAGTTGATCGTTTTCACCTTCGAGTCGCACCGAGTGTCGTTCAAGAACCATCAAGTACGATTGAGTATTAGTTCAGTTGTCATCGAGTTCCATCGAGGATTTAATAGAGACTTGTCAGATGAAGAAGGGAATTATCATCGAGGATCGAGTAGGAAGACATCGAGCATCGAGGATTTGGTAGAATATTTCTGAGCCAGTTCTTCATCTTTCCAGTGTTGATCTTGGGTATTTGGGCCTTGTAAAGAGTGGTTAGCCCAACAATTTATGGTATCAGAGCATTTAAAGATCGCGAAGGTCAACATTATTGGAGCATCAAGATATTCAAGAAATCAAGACTCGATACTCGATCAGATCAGAAATGGTTGTTGCAAGGTATGAGATTGAGAAGTTTGATGGGAAGAGCGATTTTGGCCTATGGAAGGCCAAAATCAAAGCCATTCTTGGACAACAAAGAGCACGCAAGGCCCTTTTAGACCCATCAACTCTACCACCCACTATATCAGTACAAGAAAGAGAAGACGTGGAGCTTACATCATATGGGACTCTGGTTCTGAATCTCAGTGATAGTATCTTGAGAAGTAATTTATCAAGACACAGCCTACAAGATGTGGGTCAAGCTGGAAGGTCTTTTTGCAACCAAGGATCTTCCTAACAAGATGTATCTAAGGGAGAAGTTCTTCACATTCAAGATGGATTTTGCTAGGCCTCTTTTAGATAATTTGGATGAGTTCAAGAGGATAGTCTCAGAGTTCAAGAGCCTTGGTGAGAAAATTGGCGATGGAAATAAAGCTTTTGTGTTATTAAACTCTCTACCCAAAGCCTATAAAGAGGTGAAGAATGCCTTGAAATATGACAAAGAATCAGTTACCAGTGATGCCATCATTTCAGCATTAAGAACTAGAGAGTAGAGCTTCAGTCAGTCAAGAAGGAGCAGCCTAGTGCAAAGGGGCTGTTTGTATGGGGAAGAACAAGCAGAACTAGTCTAAGGGGAATAAAAACCAGTCAGGTGAATAGCACAAACCTAAGACCAAGCTAAGATGCAACTATTGCAAGAAGAAAAGTCACTTGGTGAGAGATTGCTACAGCCTGAAAAGGAAAACCCAAGAAAAAGAGAAGGATCAGAAGGGAAAACAACCAGAAGCTTCAGTGGTTGAAGGTTCCTAATTTTATTTTGATGCCTTAGCCTCCACTTGAAACCAAACCAACCAAATCAATCCTCTTGGGAAGCATGTCTGGGTACTTGACTCCGATTGTACCTATCATATGATACCTTTCAGACCTTGGTTTCATACTTACAAGGAAGTAGATGAAGAATTTGTGTACATGGGAAACAATAAAGTCTGCAAGATTAAAGAGGTTGGTTCAGTATCCTTGAAGCTAAAGGATGGATCAATCAAACTTCTAAAAAATGTGAGACATGTACCTTTGCTCAAGAGAAACTTGATATCTCTGGGCATGTTGGACTCCATTGGGTGCAAATGCAGAGGCACTACTACAAAATCTACATTACTTGACACTTGTAGTTTTTAATTACTTGACGTTTCATTGGAAAAAAAACGTCAAGTAGTGTGATTTTGGACAAGAAAATGTCAAGTAAAAGGGTTAAAAAAGTGGAGATTGATGGAATATTTCAGATATTATCACGCAAACCTTGACACGTTTTTCGTGTCAAGTAATATAAGGTCTTATTTAACACGTTTCACATGTCAAGTATAAGAAGCTCTTACTTGACATTTTTTTCGTGTCAAGAAAAATATAAAAAAAATTTCCTAATAATATTTTTTCGAATAAAATATCTAATTTTTCAAACTCTAGCCGTTCGTGTCTTCCCATTGTGTGGTTCGTCTTCTCTCTCTCGTCCCCTAGCCACTCTTTGCTTTAATCGTCTAACCACTCCGTCTTCTCCCATGATGCCGTCTTCGATCGTCTGCAGCACCCTAGCCACTTGTGTCTTCTCCCTCTCCTCTCGTCCCCTAGCCAAATCGTTTTTTTATCGCACTGTGATGTTCGAAGCATCCTTGGTTTTTCGATCTTCGATCGTTTCTTCATATTGTTCAAATCGTGTTGATTTTTTCAATCTTCGCTATAACAACCCAGATTTTTATTATTAATGTAATTTCAGTCATTTTTATTATTTGAGGGCATTTTTTGGAATTTTTGGACTTAAGTGTAATTGCGAAAATTTAATTATTAACGTCGAAAATTATTTGATTTGGAAATTAATGGTGGGAATTAATTTCATTTTGAGAAGGAAAGAAATTTAACAGAATAAAGTGGAAATGGAAAGAATAAAATAAAATAAATAATATTATTTTATTTTATTTTCCTTTTATATTTTCTTTCCTTTTTCTTTGTTTTTTCCCTCTTCCCTTCACTTCTTCTTCTAGCCGTCGACACCCCCTCCCTCAAAAATTTTCCTCCTCTCCGTCAAGCCCTAAGCAGCCTCCAGCTGTCTGTCTGCATCGGATCTGAAGATTCGATGTCGCGCCACTCTCGATCGATGCCTCAGACAGCCACGCGTCCATCCAAAGCAGTATGCCGCTTTTCGTCTGCGATCCAAAGCCACCAGCGTTGTTAGCCCGCGCCGCGCCAAATCCAGAGTTCACCAGTCTCGACTTCAGCACCAACCACTCCCTCACCCAGTCAAGCCGCTTGTTTAAATCTTCTCCACCACTCGAGCTAGCCGCATCCATCCAAGCGTCGCCTTGCAGCCACTGTCGTTCACTGTTCGTTCGTCCCTCGGCCGTGTCTCTGTTATTTGCTGAGTGTTTGGTAAGGTTTCACATTTCGGATGGATTTCGTGGAGTAAATTGTTGTTCCTTTGACTTCGTTTCGGTTTGTTTCTTACCCGCTGCAGTTAAGGTTAAATTGAAGTTTTGAGAAAATTCTGAGGCGTTGTCGAGCTTCATGGAAGGGAAAATTTCGGCAAGTGTTGGTAAGTTTTGGGTAAGATCGATTGTGTTTTGAAGGTTCTTGTTTCCCTATTAAATTTTGGATTTCCTTTTGGGTTGATACCTATTATATTTGGAATTTAGATCCAAGATTGGAGTAGTTTGGAGTGCGCAACATGCTGTTCAGCGGGTTCGGGTTCGTTTCCAACAAGAAATTTGGTAACATTTGTGGTTCTTGAGGTTGATCTTCAGACACCCACTGATGATTGGATTAAGTAATGACTTGACTATTGTATTTCAAAGGTTTAAGGTCGCTATCCATCAGAACTAGATGTTGTGTTTATTTGTGGAATTTAGTGGAGATTTTGGTGCCAAAGCTTAGAATTGACCGTTGATCAAGCCACACTTTAGGTAAATTATTTTTTGGGTTGATTATATGAATTGATGGGTGGAATCGGGCCTTAGTGTGAATTAAATGTTGGGATTATGTTGAAGGTTTAATTTGAGTTTCATTATCGAGTAGTTACTTTGAGGGAAATATTTGGACTTGTGATTTGAGATAAGTAATCTTACTACTGGAACTACCCACGGGCTAGGCGCTAGATATATGCTAGCATGATAAATGAATATTATGACAGAACGATAGTATGATAGACGGATAGTATAGTATAACTGATGTATGTTCTTGTGTTAGGATCTGAAAGATTTATTTGTGCACGTAGATACTTGCATGCTAGCATGAGATGATACTTGATTCCATGAGGTTGTATTTGATATGAGGATATTGAGGCATAAATGTATGTTGTAGAGCCATGATGTTGAGGTGTATATGTATGTTATAGAACCATGTTGTGATACTTGTGATGTTGAGACTTTGATAGTGTCCTTATTGATTAATTAGATGACCACTAGATGTTGTGTTTCCTTTGGGATTCGCCAGAGGTTGTGTTTCCTTCAGGATTCACCAGAGGTTGTGTCTCCTTCGAGATTCACCAGGTGTTGTGTTCCTTCGGGATTCACCAGGGGTTTTGTTTCCTTTGGGATTCACTAGAGATTGTGTTTCCTTTGGGATTCACCATAGATTGTGTTTCCTTCGGGATTCACCAGAGGTTGTGTTTCCTTCGGGATTATCCAGAGGTTGTGTTTCCTTTGGGATTCACCATAGGTTGTGGGTTCTACGGGACTTACTAGAGGTAATGGGCATACTTAACTACAGTAGGATAGAAATCAATTTTTCATGTATGTATGTGTCCCATGAGGACTAGAGAAGTTTATATGTTTCCACCAGTGGTAGGCATCTAGAGGATATAGATGCCTAGCCTGACCCTAGTAGTGTGGTTACTAATTGAGTATTTTATACTCATCCTTTCTCATGTTGTTGTTTCAGGTAAAGGTAGAGGTGCACCGGCGATTGATAAGCGGAATTCGTGATCGAGCCACTGGGACTAGTTTTATGCTTCCGCTCATGATATTTAGATTTCTTTTCATGTTTTTTTTAACTTTCAATTTAATGTTTGAAACTTACTATTAAGATTTGTGTTCATACCTGTTTATAATCATTTAAGGTTTATGGGCACCCTATTGTTTGTTTTTAATATCTGAATTTAATGAAGGCCTTTTGAGTTCAACTCATTTATTTAGCATTTATTTCACTATAAAAAGGGTGTCGTTTTATGTTTCATGCATGCATGTGTTTAGTAACGACCTAATTTGAGTCCTAGGGGGTTAGGTCATTACATTCGCCGTGTTGTTCAAATCGTTTCTTTGTTGCCTTCTCCCTCTTGATTTTCCGATTTTCTGATCTTCCTCTTGGTTTTTCGGTGAATATAGTGAGTCAGTAACCATACTGTTCGAAGCGTTCTGTGGCTGTTCTGTTCCAAGTGGAGCGTCGGTCCACCGTCGGCTTCCTCATTTCTGTCGTTGTTCTCCGGCTCGTTTGCGGCGATCCCACCTTTTCCTCTTGAAATCGAACGTCTAAATCTTCGCTCCACCGCTCGTCTTCCATCCTTCTAACCTCCGGTTTTATCCTTCGTCTGGTAAGCCTTATTTCATTTTGATTGCATCTGCAATTTATTTCATGTTCCCTGTTTCAAGTTTATCTGTTCATTTTTATAATTATTACCGTTCTTTGATTACATATTATACATAATGAATCAGAGTCTTCATTCATAAAAACTTAAATAAAAAAACAAACTGAAAATTTTTCTTATCAACAAAAACAGAAGAATTCAAACACACGCGTCCAAGAAGTATCTTATTGTTTTCTCACATGTTTGGTCGTTATATTGAAAACAATGTATAAAGAAAAGTGTCCTTCAACCATAAATTAGCACATCATTTAGAATTTGAAAGCATTTGATCCCATTTGAAATCATCGGTCTCTACTTTAGCATAATACAAAGTGGTTGTAGTTGCTCTTTACACCATTTAAATTTTAAGATTTTGAATTTAGTAAACCATCTATTCATTACAGTATTAGCACACATTTGAAGTTTTTGAGAGTTCAAGTTCTTAAGTTCTCTATAAATATCAATTCCATACAAATTTTATAAGTTGTATGAGTTATCTAATTTGAAATATTGTAATATTTTTTTGAACCGAGGAATCTTCTTTTAGCATTGTCAGTAGATGGAATAAATCCACATAGTGATATGAGCTCTAAGTATAGTTGTTGGCCAGTTGTGATGGTCATTTATAATCTTCCTCCATGGTTGTGTATGAAAAGAAAGTTTATGATGTTATCAATATTGATTTCATGTCAAAACAACCCTGGGATGACATTGGGATATACTTAGAGCCATTGATTGATGATTTAAAACTTCAGTGGGAAAGTAGTGTACAATGTTATGATGCTTTTCAAGAGGAACTATTCAACTTAAGAACAGTTCTATTGTGAACGATCAATGAGTTTCCAACATATGGAAACCTTAGTGGATGTAGTATCAAAGGTTATAATGCATGTCCAATTTGTATAGATAACACAACTTCATTAAGACTGAAACATGGGAATAAAATGGCATGCCTTGGCCATCGAAAATTTCTAACATAAAATCATCATTTTCGAAATCAAAAGAAATCATTTGATTGTTAGAGAGAACTTGAAAGTATTCCAGAACTGTTGTCTGAGGAGTTTGTATTTGAAAAAAACTAAATATCTTGATTTTCAAAAAGAAAAAAAAAAGAACAAAAGAAATATCACAAAAAGAAGTACCAAAGGTTGTGGGAATAGGATGTCTGCTTTTTTCGAACTCCCTTATTGGAAACATCTCCATGTTAGACTTTGCTTAGATGTGATGCATATCGAGAAAAATGTTTGCATGAATATCATAGGTACACTTTTTGATATTCCAGGAAAAACAAAAGACGGATTGAATGCTAGACGTGATTTAGCTTATTTAAAAATTTCGACCAGAGCTTACACCTATTAATGGGGATAAAAAAATCTTCCTTCCCCCTACTTTTTATACTCTTACTAGAGAAGAAAAATCTCATGATTTAAAATTTGAAGATGATATCAGAAATGAAGGTTCCTGAGGGTTGCTCCTCCAATGTTAGAAATCTTGTGTCAGTGGAAGATTTAAAATTCAATGGTCTAAAATCTAAAGATTGTCATGTGCTCTTACAACAATTGCTCCCCATTGTCATCAGATATGTGCTACCAAAACATGTTCGATATGCGATAACTCGTCTGTATATTTTTTTTTTCAATTCTATATGTAATAAGGCCCTAGATGTTATACAATTAGAGAAGCTGCAAGAAAACATTGTGATTACATTATGTTTATTAGAGAAGTATTTTTCTCCCCCATTCTTCACAATAATGGTGCATCTCCAGTACACATTGTTAGAGAAGTCGAACTTTATGGGCCTATATATTTGCGATGGATGTATCCCTTTGAAATGTTCATGAAAGTGATTAAAAACTCTGTGAGGAATAGGCATCATCCAGAAAGTTGTATTGCTGAAAGTTATATATTAGAAGAAGCTGTTGAATTTTGTTTAGATTTTTTATGTAGAGTAGATCCTATTGGACTTGGGTGTCAAAAGTTAAGAGACAATTCAGGCAATTCCGAAATTGGTAGACCATTGTCAAGTGGAGTTTCTTACATACCTGAACGAGATCTCTTATATCGAGCTCATTGATATGTCTTGGAGAATATAATTGATGTGCAACCATATATAGAGTAAATTATTGTGACTTAGATCCATTTATTTCATTAAATACATGAATTTGAAAATAATTATATTTGAACATTTTTCTTTTTCTTCATAAGGAAACATATGATGACATTAGAATTACAACTCTCAAGTAGATAAAAAACCAGAAATGAATTCAAGATGAACATAATCGAAATTTCATATCTTGGTTACGAGAAAAGGTAAAACATTAAATATACTATTTAAGATAACTTTTTGTCACTTATATTTTAATTAAGTAATCTTTTGGCTCCCAGGTTGGAAATGAACTTGAAATGGGAGATGTAGAGGTATCAAATAACTTGAGATGGATTACCCATGGTCTCCATCCAATTGTGACTACATACAATAGCTATGTTATTAATGGATGTCACTATCACATAAAGTCATATGACAAAAATAAAAGTGTACAAAATAGTGGGGTTAGTTTAATTGCAAAAACAATGCAAATATCTAGCTCAAAAGATAAAAATCCTATAATTGGAGACATGTTGTTTTATGGGGTGATACAAGAGATTTTGGAACTAAATTTGTAACGACCCGACCCCTTAGGACTTAAGTTAGGCCGTTACTAAAATACATGTATGCATGGAACTCAAAACGACACTCCTTTATGATGAAAGAAATGATAATAGATAAGGGGAGTTCAAAAGTCCTTTATTAAATGCAAATATTAAAAACAATAATAGGGTACCCATAAATCATAAAGGTTAATAAATACATATGAAAAACAATTCTTATTAATTAGTTTCAAACATCAAAACTAAACATTAAGAGAAACATGAAAAGAACTCTAAATCTCATGACACGGAAGCGTAAAAAACTAGTCCCAGTTGCTCGATCACAAATTTCGCTTGTCCATCGCCGGTGCATCTCTACCCTTACTTGAAACAACAACATGAGAAAGAATGAGTATAAAATACTCAGTAAGTAACCTCATTACTAGGATCAGGCTAGGCATCTAAGTCCTCCAGATACCCACCTCTGGCATATATATACATGAAACAAGAAGGAGACTAAGTCCTATCCTATTGTAGTTAAGTTTGCCCACTACCTCTGGTGAATCCCGAAGGAGACACAAACTGGTGAATCCCGAAGGAAACACAAACTGGTGAATCCCAAAGGACACACAAACTGGTGAATCCGAAGGGCACACAAACTAGTGAATCCCAAAGGAAACACAAACTAGTGAATCCCAAAGGAAACAGAAACTAGTGAATCCCGAAGGAAGCACAAACTGGTGAATCCTGAAGGAAACACAAACTGGTTCAGATCATACTATCAATTTATCATGCTAACATTCTGCCATAACATACATTTATCATGCTAGCATACATCTAAAGCTTAGCCCATGGGCAGTTTCAGTAGTAAGATTACTTACCTTAATCGAAAATCCACAGATAAAATCAAACAACCAAACGATGACAGCGGTTTGAAGTAACGGCCCTAACATACGAATACAACCGTTAAATTTCAATCCCACAATAATTGCGAAACCTCATATTCAAATCCAAAATACCCAAAAGCTTACCCTAAGAAACTT
This sequence comes from Benincasa hispida, assembly GCF_009727055.1. Lineage (NCBI taxonomy): Eukaryota > Viridiplantae > Streptophyta > Magnoliopsida > Cucurbitales > Cucurbitaceae > Benincasa > Benincasa hispida. The sequence continues at coordinate 4,138,657 of NC_052358.1, forward strand.
GATCAACAACCACTCTCAAGATCTCGACTCCAAAATATCCTTCTAACAGATTCTAATTCCAACGAACGTCGACTTAGAACCTTCAAAACATGAATTAAATGATTATTTAATCCAATAATCAATGGGGGTCAAAATCCTTCAAGAAATCCATCTCACAACATTGACCTTACCTAAATCGAAGATCTGCTCGAAACCAAGAGTCAGCGGCGGAAACTGGCAAAGGGAGTGGACAGAGGAGGGTATGGGGGAGGTTGCACAGCGAGGTCTGTGGTGATCAAAGAGGAGAATCGGCAGCGAGTGCGAACGATTGGAGTTTGGGCAGTGTGGGAGGCGGCAGCGGAAGGTTAAAAAACGAGGGTGGGGGGTTTCTTTTGCGAGAGGAAGGAGGAGAAAAGGTTTGATTTTAAAAAGAATAATAATAATGATAATAATAATAATAATAATAATAATTTAAAAAGGGAATAGGTATAATTATATTTAATTCTTTTCCTTATTCCACTTTATACTATTAAATTTCTTTCCATTTCAAAAGAAAATTAATTCCTGCCATTAATTTTCAAATTGAATAATTTCACGCGAATAATTAAATTCCCGCACTTATACTTAAAGTCCAAAATTCCAAAAAATGCCCTCCAACTAATAACAATTATTGAAATTCAAAATAATAAAGTTATTGAAATTACATTATAAAAATGTGTGGGGTGTTACATTCTTCCCTCCTCAAAGAACTTTCGTTCTCGAAAGTTCATTCTTGAAAAAGCTCCGGGTATTGGGCCTTCATCTCATCCTCTCGCTCCTAGGTAGCCTTCTTGAACTGGTGATTCTACCACATGACTTTCACAAAAGTAATTTCCCGGCGGCGCAATGTTTTTACCTCTTTGGTGAGGATCTCTATAGGCTTCTCCTCGTAGCTCAAGTTTTCATTCAACTGTAAGGGTTCGTAGTCAACTACATGGGACGGGTCTGTGACATACTTCCTTAGCATCGAAACATGGAAGACAGTATGAACTGAAGACAGTGCTGGGGGCAATGCCAAACGGTAAGCTATGGGGCCAACTAATTCTAGGACCTCGAACGGTCCAATGAATCTTGAACTCAACTTTCCTTTCCTGCCAAACCTCAGAATACCTTTCATAGGTACCACTTTTAAGAACACTTTCACACCAGTCTCAAATTCCAGGTCCTTACGTCTTACATCGAAATAGCTCTTCTGTATGCTCTGAGCTGTTTGGATACGAGCTCTGATCTTCTGTATTGCCTCATTCGTGGTCTGCACCAATTCAAGTCCTAACAATTTTCTCTCTCCTACTTCATCCCAACACACATGGGGATCTGCAAATCTTCCCATATAGGGCCTCAAAAGGTGACATCCCAATAGTGGACTGGTAGCAGTTATTATAAGCAAACTCCATTAAGTACAAATGAGCATCCCAGTTTCGTGAAAACTCTATGGCACAGGCACGCAATATATCTTCCAATATCTAATTCAATCTATCTGTCTGCCCATCAGTCTGAGGGTGGAAAGTTGTACTGAAGTCTAACTGGGTCCCCAAAACTACCTGAAAACGAGGGTTTCTGTCCGACACGATGGCATGGGCACCCCATGCAATCTTACCACCTCTTTCATGTATATCTGTGCCCACTTATTCACTGAAAAGGTGGGCTTCCCAGGTATGAAATGTGCTAACTTTGTAAGTCTGTCTACCACGACCCATATCATAGCGAAACCTTTGACGGTCCGAGGAAACCCCATGATGAAGTCTATAGACACATGCTCCCACTTTCATTCCGGTATAAATGGCTGTAACAAGCCTACTGGCTTTTGCCTCGGGTCTTTCACCTGCTCGCACACCAAGCACTTACTGATGAACTTTGCAACCTCTATTTTCATATCATTCCACCAGTAGTAACGTTTCAGGTCCCGATACATCTTGGTGCTTCCGGGGTGAATCGAAAATAAAGAACTATGAGCCTCTAACAACAACTCATCTTTAATATCACTAACTACTGGCACGCACAAACGCCCTTGATAAAGGAGGCCACCTTCCGCTGAAAATGAGAATTCGCCATCCTGGCCTGACTCTACCCTACAAATTCTCTCTTCTAGATAAGGGTCGTCTCACTATGCATCAATAATCTTCTTCCTTAGACTCGGTCGCACCGACAACTATGCTAACTGTGTTGTGACCTTTCCTACAACCACTGCAATCTCTGCCTTCTTCAGTCCCCTGCACAAGTGAGTCTGTCTGGTAATGAGGGCTGCTGAATGGGCTACCTTTCTGCTTAGAGCATCTGCCACTACATTTTCTTTTCCAGGGTGGTACAAAATTTCACAGTCATAATCCTTCACCAGCTCCAACCACCTTCTTTGCCTCATATTTAACTCTTTCTAAGTGAAAAAGTACTTTAAACTCTTGTGTTCGGTAAAGATCTGTATCTCCTCTCCATATAAGTAATGTCTCTAGATTTTGAGGGCAAAAACCACTGCTGCTAACTTCAAGTCATGCGTGGGATAATTCTGTTCATGCTTCTTTAGCTGACGTGAAACGTAAGCAACTTCTACCCAGCTGCATCAATACGCATCCCCAACCCCTTTTTAGACGCATCACTGTAAATGACAAAACCACCTGATCCATCCGGTACTATAAGATTTGGGGCTGAAACCAGCCTCTATTTGAGGTACTGGAAACTGTCTTCATAAGCCTCAATCCAAACAAATGTTACACCCTTCCGGGTTAACTGAGTTAATGGGGCGGGTATGCGAGAGAAGTTCTTTACAAATCATCTATAGTAGCCTACTAACCACAAGAAACTATGCACCTCACTGACTGTGGTTGGACGAGCCCAACTCGTAAATGCCTCAACCTTTGCAGGATCCATAGAGACACCTTCCTTCGATACTACATACCCTAGGAAGGACACCTGCTTCAACCAAAATTCACATTTAGAAAACTTAGCATATAGCTTATTGGCCCACAACGTCTCCAAAACTTTCCGCAAATGCTTCTCAAGCTCGACCTCTATCTTGGAATAAATCAAGATGTCATCAATGAAAACAATCATGAAGGTGTTGAGGAAATCCTTGAACACCCTATTCATCAAATCCATGAACACTGTTGGTGCATTCGTTAGACCGAACGACATCACTATGAACTCATAATGTCCATACCTCGAACGAAAAGTTATCTTGTGTATGCCACTATCCTTTATTCTCAGCTGGTGGTATCCTGACCAGAGATCAATCTTAGAGAATACCATAGCTCCCTGTAACTGGTCAAACAAATCATCGATCCTGGGAAGGCAATACTTGTTCTTGACGGTCACCTTGTTCAGCTCTCTGCAATCAATGCACAGACGTAATGATCCATCCTTCTTTTTCACAAACAAAACAAGTGCACCCTATGGTGATCAGCTAGGGCGTATGAAACCCTTGTCCAACAACTCTTGCAATTAGATCTTCAAATCCTTCAACTCTGCTGGGGCCATCCTGTATGGAGCCTTCGAAATAGGGGTTGTGCCACGCTTCAACTCAATGGCAAAATGTATCTCTCGCTGCGGGGGCAGTCTGGGAAGATTCTCTGGAAAAACGTTTGGAAAATCCCTCAGTACTGGCTCCAAAGTCAAGGTGACTTCAGTCTCTCTAGTGTCCACAACACTGGCCATAAAGCCCAAGGTCCTTGGTCGAATAGTCTACTGCCTTCAATGCGGAAATCACTTTGGGGTAGGACTACGGTCCCAACCCTTTAAACTTAAAAATTGGCTTCCTGTAGGAGGGTTTAAAGATGACCTTCTTACGGAGCAATCTATACTGGCATGAATTAACAGCTAACCAATCTATATCCAATATCACATCAAAAATCGTGCATATTAAAATTATCGAGGTTACATCAAGGTTACTCAGACGATGGACAGAGGAGGGTATGGGGGAGGTTGCCACAACGAGGTCTTGTGGTGGCCGAAGGGGGAGAATCGGCAGTGTGCGTGAACGATTGGAGTTTTTGG